>NW_026292819.1:138340-485840 GCF_016801865.2 Culex pipiens pallens
CCGTTATTGGGATGATCGGATTAGTTGTTAAAATAACAAATTTCCATAACAAAGATTTGTTCGAAAAATAACTCAAATTGTTATTGCTCTGTTATTGCAATAACGTACTAATAACATAGAAACCAGAACAATAGAATAACGAGGTTAGTTATTCTGAGCGATGATGGGGAGCACCCAAATAACAAAAACTGTTATTTATATGGATTGATTGCATAACAAAAAGTGTTATTATTTTTGATAAACTAAAACCCCCATTCCTGGTCCTTTTTGAAGGGTGCGTGGGAAGGGGAGGGGGGGGGGGGGGGTTTAGCATATACTGGGATTAATCGTTCAATGGAGAAGCGTTATTTGGGAGTTTTAGCGTAAATCAGGAGGTGAAAGACGGAGGACCGTATACAGTAGTTGTTCGTCTGTCGTCTGTCTGCTTTTTAACTGGGATACGGCCCAGTTATCGAGCGCCCAGTTAAAAAGCAGCCCAGTTAAACAACGCCCAGTTACCGAACAACTACTGTACTAAGAGAGCATAAACGGGTTTTTTAGTGAACTTCTTTTGACAGCCCAAACTGATAAGACTTACCGGACATTTTGAATGAATTAATCTTAACTTTGGAGTTAACCTCAAACATCTTACTTTTATTCCAATTAGAACTGCTCTTTTCGTTGTTGTTGATCGTAGTTGAGTTTCTACCTAAAATGTAAAAAAATATCACAAAGTGTCTACTACTTTTAAGGATAAAAAATCAAACACTTATCTGAGGCTGATCGTGCAGGTGATATTTATCTCCACAGTAAAAATTACTGATGATAAATGGAACTTGGTGTAGACAATCCTCTTGATGATCACCTTTCTGAAAAAATAAATAGAACATTTGAATTTTCATAAATATTTTTTTAGCAAGCCAGTTATATACAAATAGTTTAAAAAACAAATAGCAATACCATGTAATTCATAGAATTTTTGGTCATGGTCTGTGAAAAGATAAAATATTTAACAGCTATCGAAGTTAACTATAAATTCGATCAATTCTAGAGCAAACATTTTGACAAATTGATTTATTTTTCTAATTGTCATGTTTTAGGTAACTTTTTTTTATTATCAAAAACATATTGTTAAAAAATTCCTACCATTCAACATCGAGATATTAGTTAACTTTCGGGAAGTCGCGTGTTTTCGCCTTTCTTACAAGTGCCCTTACAAACTGTGTACAAAGTACACGTACGCGACCTCCGGTGGGTTAAATAGTAGATTTTTGTCTCGGAATGTCAGCTGTCACAATATCCCGCTTTTGTAGTGTTGGTCAAGAATGTGCAATTATATTCAAATTAAAAAATACCTGCATATTCCCATTTCAACAAGTTGAAAAAAACTTTATTACTCGATTAATAAAATAAGTAATAATCTATAGAAAAAAGTGATAATTTCACTAAAATTTTTATTTATTCTGGAATACTTTGGCAATCAATAATCATCGCAAAATTCAACTAACATGTTCACAGTTGTGTTACGGTACTTAAAGTCAGGTGATTCATCTTAAAAGAAAAAATAATGTTGAAAATAATAGTTGAATATGTTAAGTAAATGGGGAAGGAACGTTCAACTTAAATGTCTGTCGCTCATTTTAAATGATAAAAATGATGAAGAAAATATGGGTGACGAGAAGAAGGAAGAGGAAAAGAAGAAGAAGAAAAAAGTAAGATAAGGAGAATTAGGAAAAGGAGAAACCCAGTAGGAAGTGGTGGAGGAGCTCATCATCTTCAAACCGCATCCAAAGCATTTTTAAATATTAATGTATGGTGGCTAAACCCTCCCCTTACGCTTAAATTTACAAAAAAAAAAACTTATCTAATTGACCTCACCTGCTGTTGCTGAAGCCCTCCTTGCAAAGCAACATCAATTTTCCTACGGTTGTCCCCTTCCTGGCCATGTGAAACAAGTTCATAGTAGACGACGGCCTCGGGATAAGGAAGCGCACATCTTGACCTTCATGAGGATCCGCAGTTAGTACTTGTAGACTGCTGCCGTCCATCGTGTCCCGATATCCCCGATTTCCTTACAGAAACCGAGAGATTTCACCAGATCTGAAAAAAAGATTCCCGTTAAGGCGGGTTTGTTTACAAGGACAATAACATCAACTGGCATACCTTTTCGATCCACGTTTCGATCACATCTCGTCGCAAATTGTCTCCAGTTCGTTCCCCTTTCGCTGCACGGAGCGTCAGCTGGGAATCTGCAAAGCCCAGGCAGGTTAATCCTCGTCAATCCTTCTAGATTCTCCGCACTTTTTGCTCGCTCCATAAAAACTTTTCCACAAATAGCACCGACCTCTCCGAAACACACAATCACCAACTCTCAAAAAGCCGCACCGCTTTTTACTGTGTCCGGGGAATAGTTTTCGATGGGACATCCCCGAAACTCATCGTAATCCGAGGATTCACTCGCGAACCGGTCCAGAAAAACAAACGCGATTGGCAGCGCGCAGCACAAAACAATAAACAAACGCAAAGCTCAGCCTGCATTGACGTTTCTCGCGCACTGTTGGAGAGGGGCGTTCACAAACAACGTTCGAACAAAATTTGCAGTAAAGTTTTAATATTTTGAAATTGATTAATTATTTAACTCGATTGATTAATAGTAATCATGACATTTGACGCAGTAAAAAAATAAAAATAAAAAACAAAACAAACAATGTGCAATATGTTAGGCAAAACAATGAAAAAGGGCTAATGCCAATGTGTAACCAAACTATCTTGCTCGTTAGTAATGTAAACACAAACTGAAGTGAACAGCTTGTTTACAGGTCAAAATTGACAATGTTTTGCTAGATTTTAAAATAAAGTTATTTACGTGTATTGTGTACGTACGTTTCTCAATATATAATTTTTAATAATTAATTATTATCCTTATGTTTACGCAAAAGTGGGTAAACTAGTAACTGTTTTTTTCTTCTAAATCTAGCAGACTGTAATTCCAGAGTTTTTTTTTGAAAAGGACCAATAAACTATTGTCTTTCATATGTTTATAGGACCTTATCAAAAAAAAAACTCTAGAATTGATCTGTATACCTAATCCTAAAATATCTTTAAGAAAGTTTCAACTCATCCCTTTTGCCGGCCCTGTTTTGAAAATAAATATCTGTCAAATTTTGAAAACAGTTAAGCCGACGACGCTGACCTGGGAAAACGGGGAAAAATTAACTTTTTGCGGCTTTCGGCCTGCACCGGGCCACGTCCGGCCGGGAATCGTTCGTGTGGTCAAGGCCGCCCGCCCGTCCTTTTACCGGTGGCCAACCTACGTCAGCGGTGAGCCACTGGTCATCTCGACGGCAGACACCATCACGGTAAATAAATTGCCGCGTTGTGAAATAGCTGAAGTTCTTCGCCTCCCGAGGCGGAACGAGTGTGTGATAGGCATCGGAAGATTATCTACGGCGGAGAGGCCGCCGGGTTTCCGTGATTGGCCATTATAGAGAACGAGAACTTTGGGGACGCCGAAGATAGTACGGCCCCGCATCTGGGACATGTCGGAAAATACGACGAAACCGATCCAGCTGGTTCTGCTGCATTTGATCCAGAAGGGTGCGACTGAGGAACCGCGACGGAACACTGCTGGCCACCGGATCATATGACAGAGGCAAGCACCCTTGGCCAGCTCAAGGGACCGATTTTTGCACCCAAGTGCAACAAATGGGGCAACTACATTCTGTTCACGGGTGTGGACAAAACGAACTTCTCTGCAACGCGGTCACCGGCCACGCAGTAGTTTAGCTCCCATTCGGCGCCGGGTTTACCAGCTGCAGCACAGATCAGTGCATTCACAAGGACACGCCGATCAAGTCGTTCCAGGGACACACGGTTTGTGCCAAGAGTGGAACATGCCCGAGTGCCAAACCAACACTTAATTTTGATTTAACTTTTTTAGATCGAAGTCAACGCCATCTAGTAGGATCGGCATCAAAATCGTGGTTGCGTGCAAACATCCGGCGTGGGGGCAACTGAACGGCTGCAGCAGTTTCCCAAATCAAAAGCTGTACCTTCCGGTGGGCTCGCCGGTGTAGCTTGCTGCGAAGGGATCAAACGAGGGAGAAACTGCCGTAGCTCAGGAAAAAATCTGGCAGAGTGGCAGCAGTAGAACCCGAGATGAAGAGTCCAACGGAGCCAAAGGCAGTACAAGAAAGAGGAAGAAGAAGCAAATAGAGTAGTAAAGAAAATTAACAAGATTTCTAGAGATTTGTTTAAACTCAAACTATGGGTTTTCTAAGACACACACATTGAATTGATATTATACATTGTAATATCAAACAAATGGGCTTTTAATTTGTGCTTGAAGAAGAACTAGAGTCTTTTTTTTGTAAAATTACATAAATAAATCACATTCATTCAAAAACCATTCCATCTTTATTGCATTTGGCCGTATTCCAATGAAATACGAGAGTCGTGATCTCTTTTCAGTCCACTTGCACTGTGCAGTAGTTAACATTTACATTTGAAAACCAAAAAAACATGACTGAGCCGTTTCTAGGAAAAGATTTCTGGTTGTGGGACAGCAATTATTGTAAAAATAAAGGTTCGCAAGAGTGGAAAAGTCAAAACAATTCGGCCGTTGCAAACATTTTTCAAAGTTTATGTCGCCTCCTTCAAAATCGGCTTGATAAATTAGGGGGGCGAAAGATTTTAGTGGAAAATAGTGCAGTTTACTGAACACGGTTTCAAAATTTCCTACGTTGATAATCATATTTTGCATGTTAAACTTGTTTAAAAAATAATTAGATTTTTTGTAAAATCCCCATGTACCTACTACAGGACTGCAAAATAAATTATTGGCGAAAAACATTTCATTAATACTAAGATTTTTTTTAAACTAATAATTGCAAAAACACTGGACTAATAGAAAATGTTTTTGAAACAGTTTTTGCATTAAAATGTACAAACCATGGTTTCTAATTTTATTTTTTATATGTTTTGCCCTTCCCTTGATTTTGGTGAGAGTCGAGTGACTTGAACTTAAAAAAATATTTGCAGCTGCCTAAGGAAATAAAATGGCATTTAAAAAAAATCGACTAAGTTCATGAACATCATAAAAATTACGAAATATGATTTTGATTAAAACTAACAACTGAAGAATATATTTTGATACTTCCCAAATTTTATATTCTCAATTTAACAGATTATGTAATTATTTTGAAACAAAAAACTAAATGTTTTATTTTTTTTTGTTACGGTTCTGTTACGACCTTCTGCTCGGGCGGGTTTGAAAAACATAACTTAAAATCTTATTTTCGTCTTATTCATCATTCCCAATAGAATATCAAACCAATAACAGTTCCTGTTATTATACAATAAAATGGAAAAACATAACTTAAACTGTTATTATCATCTTATTTCACATTTCGAATGGAATATCAAACCAATAACGATTCATGTTATTATACAATGAAATGGAAAAACATAACTTAAACTGTTATTATTATCTTATTCCACATTTTCAATTTAATATCATTCCAATAACATTGTTTGTTAAAATAACAGAAATTGTTATTATTATTTCTTCAAAAATTTATTTGCAAGAATATTCAATAACAGTTTACGTTATTTTAACAAAATCTGTTATTGAAAAGACATGAATTTTGTTATTACCGTCTGCCCGGGCATCCACAAACCCCGTCTTAGTGAGATATTCTGCTCAGAAGATAAGGGACTTCTCTGTGAAACTCATATCATGAAGAGAAAAATAGTTATTTGAATTCAATCCAAAAACAAAAAATCAACAACTTGCGTCAATCACGTAATGCCGGTGGCAACAGCCATCAAATCGGCGAAGATCAACATTCCAAGATTCGTTTTGCATAACAAGCACTTAATCACAGACTTAATTCCACTAATTATCCGCCATGAATAGATGAGTAGCGCACTGATAAGCCCTCCCAAGCAAATCGCAGCAAGCGATGAACTACGTCAACGACCACTCTCCCGTTCACAATGTTGGCCACGATTGCCGTCCCCCTGCTACTGCTGCTGTCAGCTCAAATCGTGACCGGTGACGGAACATTCCTCACCGAAGGTGACGTTCTAGTCCTAAGTCCGGACAACTTCCAACTCGCCCTCCAGCGATTCCCATCTTTGATGGTCCAGTTCTACGCCCCCTGGTGTCCCCACTGTCAAGCATTGGCCCCAAAGTTCCGTAACGCAGCCGCAAAACTAGTCAACTCCCCGGTGAAGCTGGCCAAACTGGACGCCTCTCGGTTCCAGCACTTCGCCCAGCAGCACGGCGTTGACGGGTATCCGACGTTGATGTTCTATCGGGATGGAGCGGGTGAAGAGTACGGGGGACCTCACGAGGAACCCGCAATCGTTCGGTGGCTTTCGCGGAACATCCGATCTGCTCGGCACGCCGATCTCGTGATGGAGTTGAGTGGGGGCAACTTTGAAGCCGCCATCACGGCGAATCCCTTCCTGATGGTGCAGTTCTACGCCCCGTGGTGTCCGTACTGTCAGGAGTTGGCCCCGATCTACGCCGGTACGGCCGCGGAACTTGTGACGAAGGATCCCAGGATCAAACTGGCCAAACTGGACGCCACCAAGGATCGCTCGTTGGCCGAGTGGTATGGGGTGAAGCGGTATCCGACGTTGGTGTTCTTCCGGCATGGAGTTCCGATGAGGTATGAGGGAGTGCGGGATCAACCGGCGTTGGTCCGCTGGATGGTGGAACAGGTGCGGCAAGATGGGAAGTCGGTGGTGAAGTTCCGTTCGGAGGATGGTCAGCAACCCGTTGTTGGGGCTGAAAGTACGACGAAGAGTGCCTCGAAGAAAACAGTTCCAGTGATGATCAATCTGATTGCGATGGTCGTGGTTTCGACTGTTCTTGGATAGATTCTTACGAAATCTAAATTATTTGTTGAAAAATATTTATTCGTGAAAATGGTCAGTTTATTTGGAATTACGAAATATAACGCTTTGACTAAAATCTTCAAATCTTCAAATCTTCAAATCATCAAATCTACAAATCTTCAAATCTTCAAATCTTCAAATCTTCAAATCTTCAAATGTTCAAATCTTCAAATCTTCAAATCTTCAAATCTTCAAATCTTCAAATCTTCAAATCTTCAAATCTTCAAATCTTCAAATCTTCAAATCTTCAAATCTTCAAATCTTCAAATCTTCAAATCTTCAAATCTTCAAATCTTCAAATCTTCAAATCTTCAAATCTTCGAATCTTTACATTTTTAAATCATCAAATTTTCAAATCATTAAATCGTTAGGGAAGGAAATACGCTATTGATCAAAAATTGCTATCTTGTTCAATGTGCAATGTTCAATGTTCAATGTTCAATGTTCAATGTTCAATGTTTAATGTTCAATGTTCAATGTTCAATGTTTAATGTTTAATGTTTAATGTTTAATGTTTAATGTTCAATGTTCAATGTTCAATGTTCAATGTTCAATGTTCAATGTTCAATGTTCAATGTTCAATGTTCAATGTTCAATGTTCAATGTTCAATGTTCAATGTTCAATGTGCAATGTTCAATGTTCACTGAAAAATTAAACAATTGAAATAATTAAGTTTTGAAAAAAATGAGATTTGAAGATTTGAAGGTTTGAAGATTTGAAGATTTAAAGATTTAAAGATTTGAAGATTTGAAGATTTGAAGATTTGAAGATTTGAAGATTTGAAGATTTGAAGATTTGAAGATTTGAAGATTTGAAGATTTGAAGATTTGAAGATTTGAAGATTTGAAGATTTGAAGATTTGAAGATTTGAAGATTTGAAGATTTGAAGATTTGAAGATTTGAAGATTTGAAGATTTGAAGATTTGAAGATTTGATGATTTGGTGATTTGAATATTTGAAGAGTTAATAATCAAATCTTCATTTTTTTTTATTTTCACGACTTGAAAAATGCAAATCTTCCAATCATTTGGGATGAAAAATTGTTATTTTTCAGCAAACCATTTGGTGACATCCATAGTGCCTGATAGAAATATAATAAAACTACTTTTACTGCAAACTAGTCGGCATTCCAAAGTATAACCAGCAAAACATAAAAAGGTTTGATTGATGCCACAAAATGATGCCCCAGCCCAATCCCGTGTACATGACTTTATTGCCACACAGCCGCTGCATGTGGCACAGATTTACGGAATGTCAATTACTCGACAAGATGGAAAAGGGATAAATTTCTGTCCTTTCCCGGTAGATCGGTAACGGGGGTTGCAAACTTTGTCAAACACTTGAGATATTCTCCCGCTCTCTCTTGTGCAAAGAATGACGAGGTGTAGGTTTAGACAGGCTCCGTAGGGTTGCCAAACATCTGAAACGTGCTTCCCTCTGACTTTCCAAGCAAGCTGGCAACCCTGCCTGCAGCTTCCCCCCTTCACCCTTGTCTGTGTACAGAGCGAGACGCTCGGTATTTGTTTCCTGCGACGAGCATATTTTATTCACCGTTTCTCCATAAATCATCATCCCTTTTATTTTACTTGTCTTTACTTTTTTTTTTCGATGCCGCCTCTGTTGGCTCCATTCCATTATCGTCTCGTCGAGCTTCCGGAAGGATTCCGTTCCGGTACCACTCTAGATTTTACGGTAAATGGATCTCCCCCTCCAAACCCCCCCCCCCCCCCCGCTTTGGTCGTGCACTGTGATGCAGAGGCGTGTTGGGGGAGGGGGGGGGGGGGTAAAATGATAACATTCTTGGTAAACATTACACCCAACCTTGGGTGTGTCTCAGGAAGAATGATTTACACCGAATGGATCCAATTCGCACTGAGGTGGTGGAAAATTTTCGCGCAGGAAATGAGATAAAATCTTTGTATGGGAAGGTGGATTTATGAAATGACAAGACCGAGAGAAAAAAATCTTTCTGCGAGAGTTCAAACAAAAATTTAAGTTGTTCAGAGTCTATTTTCAGAATCCTAGTCTAGAGCTCATGTCCAAAGTTCAAGTTCTGGATGCAAAGCCGGATTCCAAGTCTTGAGTTCGTGTTCAGATTTCAAGTTCAAAGTCCACAGTTCAAACCCGAATCCAAGTTTTCTTTCTTTCGATTTAATAGGATATTTCTTCAGAAAAGTCACCTAACATCGATGGATTCATGTTAATGTTCATCAAATTTCGTATGAATATGCCTTGAGAGAATCTTACTTGTATATTTTGCCAATATTTGACTGTCAATAAAAAGTTTCCGATCCAAATTTACCAGAATTTTTACTTTCTTTGAAATTACCATTAAATCGAAACTTGAGGAAACCGAAAAGACCGAATATAAATCGTTCAATTCAATCGCACTGTAGTGAAGAGTTTGCATAACAATTTCCTTTAAAATGTATCAGTATGGTTCAAAATTAGCAGGGATATGTCCAACTCCATAAAATAAAAAATGACTTTCTCCAAAATTTATTTATTCAATAGAGGAGAAAATCAACTCGCGACGAAATTTCGACTTTGTTTGTGAAAGGTGACAGAACACTCCATTCGTCTTCACCGTGACAACCTGATTTTGATATTCTACACAAACGAATGAGTGCTACGCATAGTCACTCACACAGTCATTGACTTCCCTCTAGAAATTCAATCGCTCAGAGAACGGTCGTTTGACATTCGACCGAGATTTCGATCATCTCTCCCGTGTCCGAGATTTCGATCTTCTCATCCGAGACAAAAACGGAAGAAAGAGAAGTGCACGTGCGTTGTTTCGTTCTGGCGGCTGCTTGAGTGGTGCTCATTTTTCGTTCCTTTCGTCTTTGTGTTTAAGTTCACCGACAAGATTGAAACTTCTTTCATATGAAAAGTGACAAAAATGCTCGGAGCTTTTTGCCTTCCTCACCTTACTGAGGAAAGGCTATAAAATCACTTGGAAATCAAACTTCTCAATTAGACGTCCTAGACCCACCTTCATGTATACCTATCGACTCAGAATCAAATTCTGCGTAAATGTCTGTGTGTGGGATGTTGATCAAAAAATTGTCACTCGATTATCTCGACATTCGCTGAACCGATTTTGTCCATTTTGGCGTCATTCGATCCGTCTTGGGGTCCCATAAGTCGCTATTAAAAGTTATGAAGTTTAGTTAAGTACTTCAAAAGTTATAAACACTTTAGAGTTATTTTGCACTTTTTGCATTTTGGATAGCACCCTTTAAATGTGAGGAAGGCGCCAACCACCTAAGGGAGGATTAAGTAACGTTTTTTTAATCATTTAAAAAATGAGCAGGTGTTGTTCATCATGTGAAAGGGAATTAAATCCAGAAATTTTTGAATTTTCACCATTTTTGGATTTGTTACGCAAAGCATCCTGAAAAATTATGAAAAAAAATATATTTTCACCAGTGAGCTGTATCAAGGCCTTCAAATTAAACAATAACAAGCGGCCTCCTGCGTTGTTTTGCCGATTAGGACCAAACTTGGAGGGAACGTTCATCTTTCGATAGTTAACAGAAAACCCAAGTTTGGTGCTCTATTTATGGCACCGCCCTCTTTTTGGACGATTTTCTAAAAAAAACTTTTTTTTTTCTTTTAATCATAACATTACAACTATTTGAGCAAAAGACTTTCTACAGAATGCATTTTACAGAAAAAATTTCAAGGAATTTGATAAATATTTAATTTAAACCTTTAAATGCCCCCTTATATTATATTCTAACGTTGTAAGTATAAATATTCAGTTTTAACCAATTCCTTATATTTTAATTTATTTTATTTTATCACCATCGTGCTCCCCGGACAATTTTACATACTAATCAATGTAGACCTCAAACTAAAATGAACTATTGGCGAGATACAGCGGTTTTAAAAGTTTGAAAGTTTGATTTGGCGCAGCACTCGGAAGTACTTGGTGCACTTTTCAGCAAGAAATGCATCCGGCATAGTTCGGTTTTTATATGTGAAAAACTTATTACGGATTTGAATCCATAGGACAGAGTGCTGCGCAAAATCAAACTTTTTTCAGCAATATCGCTGTTTCTCTCCAATAGTACATTTTAGTTTGAGGTTTACATTGGCTTTTATGTAAAATTGTTTGGAGAACACGATGTTGATAAGATAAATAAAATAAAAATATAATGAATTGGTCAAAATTGAATTTGAATACTTCAAACTTTAAAATTTAATATTACGGGGCATTTAAGTGTTATATTCATTAGATCGAGGGGTTATATTGCCAGGTCAAGCACTTGCTTCTAACTCCATTCAATTTTCCTATGTTTCATTATTTAAACAACATATTTTGTAAAACAGTTGATAATAATTTGCTTGCTCACTTCCTATTGAGCGATTTCCCATTCGATTCCAGTTGATATAGTAGTTTATGCAACAGGTTCCCGAGCAGACGGAAATAACTTGGGAATAACATTCTTTGTTATTTGAAAATACTAGGCCAATAACATTTTATGTTATTTATAACAAGATTTGTTATTCGCCGTTATGATTTTTTTGTTATTGGATTGTTATTCTAATAACAGACTAATAACATTTTACGTTATTCTTCGAACAAATCTTTGTTATTATTTTTTGTTATTTTAACAACTAATCCGATCATCCCAATAACAATTGGAGGTATTCTTCCATAACAAAAAATGTTATTCCCAAGTTTTTCTGGCTTTCAATCAATATCAGACCGATAACAAATTGTGTTATGGTAACATAAACTGTTATTGAACTCTTATGCAAAAATGGATTTTTCAAGAACATTCCATAACACTTTCTGTTATTTTAACAGTATTTGTTATTGAAATGGCATGAATTAAGTTATTACCGTCTGATCGGGTTGCAAAAAGAGGAATTTTTCAGCACGAGTCGTACATTTATCCAACGAGGTGCACCGAGTTCGATTAATACGAAGAGTGCTGAAAAAATCAAGTTTTGCAACGAGTTCCATACAACTTTTTTTGCAATTCCAAAAAACACACACTGAGTGAAATTTTATGTAAAATTTTCATGTATTTTTTCAATAAATCGTTTAATTCAAAAAAAATGTTGAAAAGTGTTACTTTTCGAAACAAGTGCTGAAAAGTTCAACTTTTCAGCACCCATTTGAGTGCTGAAAAGTTCAACTTTTCAGCACCCATTTGAGTGCTGAAAAGTAGAACTTTTCGCATTTATTTTGAAAAGCGTTGCTATTCGATTCTGTAATTTTTGGTACAGAAAAGTAGGCTATTTCGTCGTTCAAGAATGACAAGAAAAGTAAGTAGTTTCACGACGGAATTGCAAAAACGTTTTTTAAGCTGTAATTGTACATCAAAGAATTCTTTCATAAATGTATTCAGCAATGTTTTTGAAATGTCTTAATATTCTTAATTAAATGCCCAGCAAATAAACTTTCTTTTGCAACGTTGCGAGTTAAATTTTCTAACGATTTTTTTTAAATATTGTTTTTTTAATTCGTAACTTGGTAAAACATTTTTTGTCCTTGTTGTGCCATTTTTTTAAAAAATGGCGCTTTTTGGCCCCTAAAACACATCAAAAATATGTTTAACCGTGTAACATTTTTTTCACAAAGTACTTCACTGAAGACACCCAATCAATCATAGTTTTTTTTTCGCGAGATACATATTTTTTATTATTTACATTTAAAGCGGATTAAGTCGTTCTTTTCGTGTATGTCAATTTGCAGAAAAATCCCTGCCAATTCCACCTCAGTTTCTGACACTTGAAATAATCCTCAGTCACTAATCACCCCCACTCAGCGTGCACGGACTACAAATTGGTAATAACACTACACTCCAAACGCGTGCCCAAATTGGACACCAAAACTGTTGCAAACGCGGTAGAGAGGCGGAGTGGGGCTATAATCGCTGCTAAGCTCCCATAGATTACCAATTTCGCTAAATGGTTCTCGTCAAAATTGCACCACCCGCGTAACTGGACTTGCAAAGTTCCGAAAAACCGACCTCCAACCAGCCCACCAACCGATAGGTAATTAAATTATCATGGAATCATTTTAATAACCACGTTATGACCACTTTTAATTTTGTGTGGCGGGGAAGAGGAAGTGGGGTGGTTTATAATTTAGACGATCTGTTAGTTGCCACCCCCTTCCTACCCCAAAAAGGGGGTTTGCTCCCAATTTTCAATTAGCATTGCAACGACGACGAAATGAAGCCCCGACAGAATGATTCGATGCAACATCTATTCATTAGCTGGTGTGAAGAACCACAGTTGAAAATATATTTTTTGATTTTGAAAAAAAAAGTTGAATTCCATCAAGAAGTGACAACAGCCAAGTTGGTAAAGTCGAGGGTTCAAAATTACGAAAAACGTGAATTTAATTTTTTTAAAGGTGCCCCTCTATTCATCATATCTCGCCGGGTGCTCAACAATCCCACCCCTTTGCCTCAAGCCACAGAATCCCAATTGATTGCAACGGGGGAAAAGATTAGTTCCCGAGCGATAAAACTGAAAAATGGATGCGTTTTGATTCGCTCATCGCACACTCGATTAGTGCTGCTCAATGCAGAAATTCGGAATTTGATCGCTGTGGGTGGGATGCTTACAGGCGGTGTGGGCGGGGAAAACCCCATCACATTTATTGGCCGCCCGGTTGCGGCAACATTGTGGCGAGTGTTTGTTTAGGATTGGCCGCCCGCAAAACGTATACGGACCGGCACCCACCGCCAGTCCGCCGCAAAACTTTATCGATTTGTTCGCCGAAAATATCCGAAATTTGAGCTGAGTGGGTGTGTGTTTGTTTGGGCTGCCCAGGTTCTGGAGAAATGCAAGCTCCGGGAGAAAACGCACAGAGTTGCGAAAAGTTGCGACAAACATTGCTGGGATGATTGCGAAGGAAAGCAATTAATAGAATTGAATGGATGTGTTTGCTGCAATCAAAATGGGGAAATAAAGCTCAGCTCATCAGAAACTTGCTTGATTGGTGAAATTATCCGATTTGTGAACGTCTTGATTAGAATCTGCTCAGCCGTAAGAGTACATAGTACGGTTAAAAAGGAAAAGTCCTAATCTATACATTTAATAATAAATATATTTATCTAAAAAGTCAATATATTTCAAGAAAAAAGTTGTTACCATAATAAATATAGCAATATTCATCAGGAACGACCGATTTTGTGTCAAATAATATGTGTAATATTACATTAGGAACTGGTGAATTTTCATTAGTTTCTGATGAATTTTCATCAGGTTCACATTTTATTAGGTTAAATTACTTTTAAAGATGCAAATATTTAAGCAATCAAATTTTTTCAACCTTCCAAAATTCAACTTTTTTTCTGTGCAGTGAGTGCTACGAACATTTTGAGATTTTACTTAAGGCTATTGTGAATATTTTATTAAGTTTGTATGTTTGTGATTTAAAAAAAAAAGCTATTTTTTCTCCAAAATTGGCCGCACTGATAAATCTGTTTAACACAGTACAGTCATCCCACATATTCGGAACACCCACAAATTCGGAACACTTTCATGATAATTTGTCAATAGCATGCCAAAAGTAGCTTTTTTGTCGACCTTACTATTTTTAGAACCTTCATTTGGACATTATCTTGCTATTTCACTAGTAAAAGTATTACTTTTTGAACAAAAAACTTCATTCCAAGACTATTTTGTCCAGAGCAGCAAAACACTGCCTCCAAATAACCTGTTTCATAATTGTGGGATGTTATTGTGCCTCCTACAATTGTGGAACACCTGAATTTAACTGATATTTTCACAAAAAAAAGTTATCAAACCATGTATAAACCATCACTAAGCTTGAGTTTCATTGGTTTCAGTGTGTGAAGTCATTATGTGGTAATAAAGATATACTCCTGGAGAGATCCAAAGTTTGTTTACATTCGTAAGAAAAAAGTGTTCCGAATTTGTGGATTTCAAGGGTCAAAGTAATTCTTCAAAAACTTCATATAAAAGTTCAAATTTGCAGATGTTCGATACAGCATTCGAAAGATCGCAAGAAAAGCTTTCAAATGAAGGTAAAAGCGAATCATTAAGTTCAATTATCCATTTGTTATGATTTTTTGAACATTGGCCGATCTGGAAACCGTTCCGAATATGTGGGATGACTGTAATTACAATTTTAACGACGCAAAACAAAAAAAAAAACAAAAACAGATCCTACAAAAAAGTAAAATTCAAGAATGTTAACCGTAAAATTGTCGAGGATCGTCGTTAAGATAACGTGACCTAACGTTATCGTCATTTCGATAATTATAAGATTATCGCCGAAAATGTACGATAACTTATTTTAAAAATATTTATAAAATCGACTTAATTAAACCAAAGTGTGTTAAATTTTAAGAGGCAGTATTTGTAAATTCTGCTCGGTTTGTTCTAGAGGTCGTATCGAGGTGCTCCGATTTGGATGAAACTTTCAGCGTTTGTTTGTCTATACATGAGATGAACTCATGCCAAATATGAGCCCTCTACGACAAAGGGAAGTGGGGTAAAACGGGCTTTGAAGTTTGAGGTCAAAAAAACATAAAAAATCTTAAAATTGCTCGCATTTCCGTAAAACTTCATCAAATCCAATGCATTCGAAAGGTCTTTTGAAGCACTTCAAAATGTGCCAAAGACATCCAGGATTGGTTTGACTTTTTCTCTTAGCTTTTGCAAATTACTGTTAAAAATGGATTTTTTTAAAACCTTAATATCTTTTTGCAACAGCCTCCAACACCTATACTCCCATAGGTCAAAAGAAAGGTAATTTCATGGACTATAAGCCTACGGTATTAACTTTATTAACGCAGTTTTTCTCATAGTTTTTCGGTTTTTCTATAACAAACATTTTACAACGTTAGTTTTTGCCCTGTAGGCCTCCATAGCGGCACTTTTTGGTCTCAATTTCATCATATTTGGAATCATCGGAAAATTTCACGTTAGTTAGTAGTATTGGAGTTGTAAATTTGATTGCAAAAATTGCCATTTAGAATGAATTAAAATATTTTTTAACAATTTGTTGGATTAGGGGTGAAACAGGTTTTCGCCTACTTGATACAGCATTTGACGCATTGATCGCAGGGTAAATAAAATCAATTTCTTTTTTCAAAAATGTTTTATTTAATTAATTTTTAAATCAAATTTACCACTTTAATACTTCTTACTAACGTGAAATTTTTCAAGGATTCCGAATATGACAAAATTGAGACCAAAAAGTGTCGCTATGGAGGCCTACAGGGCAAAAACTAACGTTGTAAAATTTTTGTTATAGAAAAACCGAAAAACTATGAGAAAAACTGCAATTGGCCAAAAAGTTAATACCGTAGGCTTATAGTCCATGAAATTACCTATCTTTTGACCTATGGGAGTATAGGTGTTGGAGGCTGTTGCAAAAAGATATTAAGGTTTTAAAAAAATCCATTTTTAACAGTAATTTGCAAAAGCTATGAGAAAAAGTTAAACCAATCCTGAATGTCTATGGCTCATTTTGAAGTGCTTCAAAAGACCTTTCGAATGCATCTAAGAGAGTTGGAATTGATAATGTTTTACGCAAACGCGAGCAATTTTAAGATTTTTCATGAATTTTGGACCTCAAACTTTAAAGCCCGTTTTACCCCACTTCTCTTTGTCGTAGAGGGCTCATATTTGGCATGAGTTCATCTCATGTATAGATAAACAAACGCTGAAAGTTTCATCCAAATCGGAGCACCTCGATACGACCTGTTACACATTGGTGAAAAACTCGCTCTTAATGCTTTCACCAAGAATATATTTTTTTTAATGTAGTAAGTTTCAAAGTATAAATAGACAAAATTGTTCACAAAAAAAAACGTATTATTTGAAATAAAAACTCAAATTTTCAAAATCAAGAGAAGTAAAATTTTGTTTGCTTTTCACTTCAATAAAGTTTTTTTTTAATTATTTAAATTTTCACAAAAAAACCGTATTTTTTCGAAAATACTCAAACGCATCAAACGAAGCAAAATATTATATGCTTTTTTAGTTCAATAGAACTTTTTTGAAACATAATTATATTTTCACAAAAACCCTATTTACGCAAACGCGAGCAATTTTAAGATTTTTCATGAATTTTGGACCTCAAACTTTAAAGCCCGTTTTACCCCACTTCTCTTTGTCGTAGAGGGCTCATATTTGGCATGAGTTCATCTCATGTATAGATAAACAAACGCTGAAAGTTTCATCCAAATCGGAGCACCTCGATACGACCTGTTACACATTGGTGAAAAACTCGCTCTTAATGCTTTCACCAAGAATATATTTTTTTTAATGTAGTAAGTTTCAAAGTATAAATAGACAAAATTGTTCACAAAAAAAAACGTATTATTTGAAATAAAAACTCAAATTTTCAAAATCAAGAGAAGTAAAATTTTGTTTGCTTTTCACTTCAATAAAGTTTTTTTTTAATTATTTAAATTTTCACAAAAAAACCGTATTTTTTCGAAAATACTCAAACGCATCAAACGAAGCAAAATATTATATGCTTTTTTAGTTCAATAGAACTTTTTTGAAACATAATTATATTTTCACAAAAACCCTATTTTTTCGAAAATACTGATGTTTTCAAAATCACTAAACGAAGCGAAATTTTGTACGAATTTTTTCTTTATTAGATTTTTTTAAGGATACACAAATATTTCACAAAATGCCTTATTTTTTTCGAAAATGCTCAAATTTTTTAAATTTGCAATATGGGTATCGAACGAGGGTAATTCTCCGCCAACTCACACAGCAGTTGCCCCGACCCCTCTTCGATTTGCGTGAAACTTTGTCCCTGATCACGAATCCGAGGTCCGTTTTTTGATATCTCGTGACGGAGGGGCGGTACGACCCCTTCAATTTTTGAACATGCGAAAAAAGAGGTGTTTTTCAATAATTTGCAGCCTGAAACGGTGATGAGATAGAAATTTGGGGTCAAAGGGACTTCCGAATTCCAAAAAACAAACATATTTTTCATCGAAAAAAATACTAAAAAAGTTTTAAAAACTCTGCCATTTTCCGTTACTCAACTGTAAAAAAATTTGGAACATGTCATTTTATGGGAAATTTAGTGTACTTTTGGAATCTTCATTAATCCAGAAGGGTCATTTTTTCATTTAACAAAAATCATTTTAAGATTTCTCCTCCGTCACAAGCTGGGTGCTGAATAGTGGTTCGCAAAACGGCCTCAATTTTGAACTGTCAAAGTGGAACCAATTTATTGTTCGCCAAAAGTAGAGAGTATTGATATCGATCATTATTTTTTTTCTTTTGGCAAGAATGACAAATTTGTGGCTATTGAAGACCTGGAGTCAAGACATGTTAAGAAAGTTGAAGGCGAGATCTTCACTTTTTATGATAATGAATGGAAGTTGTTTATGGAGTCGATGCGGTTTTATCCATCCAGAAGCTGTCTTCAGTGTTCCCACGAGCCTAAGCCGTCGGCTAGGCTAGGTTCATTTTTCTGGTTCAGGTTCACACCACACGTCGGCAAGCATCGTCGGCTCAGGCTCACCGAGTGCCGTGAGCCATGGTTCATTTGGTTCAAACCAGGCGAGGCTAGCCAAAATGAACCATTGGCTTGAACCTGGCTTGAACCTGATCAAAGAATGTTAGGCTAAACGGCAAGCTTTGTTACACCGTAACATTGTTACACCGTAACATTCGTTACATCGTAGTATGATTACACCGTAACATTGTTACACCACAACATTCATTACACCGTAACAGTGTTACACCGTAACAGTGTTACACCGTAACAGTCTTACACCGTAATGTGTAATGAATGGCACGGTGTAATGAATGTCACGGTGTAATGAATGCTACGATGCAACGAATGTTGCGGTGCAACAATGTTACGGTGTAACCAAACTACGGTGTAACGAATGTTGTGGTGTAACAATGTTACGGTGTAATCATACTACGGTGTAACGAATGTTGTGGTGTAACGATGTTACGGTGTAACCATACTACGGTGTAACAATGTTACGGTGTAATGAATGTTGCGGTGTAACAATGTTACGGTGTAACGAAGTTACGGTGTAATCATACTACGGTGTAACGAATGTTGCGGTGTAACAATGTTACGGTGTAACGAATGTAACAGTGTAACGAATGTTGTGGTGTAGCAATGTTACGGTGTAATGAATGTTACATTGTAACATTGTTACACAATAATATTTGTTACACAGTAGCATTATTGCTATGGTTTTCATTAGCCTGGTTAGCCTGGCTTAAGCCATGGTTCATGGTTCACTGAACCAGGATTGAACCACAAAGAGAGGTTTAAGCCGAACCAAGTTTATAGGTGAACCTAGCCTAACCGGTTCATTTGGGAACTCTGGCTGTCTTAATTGTTTGATTACGTTTGAAAACTTACTGTAAAAATTTCTCTGTTTGTTGGATCAGCTTCGTTAAAATTAGCGATGTTTTTTTACTGGATCAGGAAGAGCTGCAGGATTCCAAAATCAGCCTGGGAATTTATCTGCGCTAACGCAGAATGACACTCTCACCGCAGTTCGTCGTCACTCGTAAAAAGAAAAACATCTTCTAACCGATCAAAACTTGCAAACACACACAGTTTTACATCAAAAAAGTAAAAAAAAACTAGACAAAATAAAACACAAACCACTGATTATAAAACAGCTCATTTACAAATAAGAAAAAAATCATGCTTGTGCTTGAACAGCCTCCAGCTTTGTAGATGTAAACAAAGTGGGATCATTCGAAAATCACGTTACGCATTCTCTCTATTCATCACCCAGGTCACAAGATATCAATAAACGAACCTCGGAGACATGATCAGGGACAAAAGTTACCCCTTAGAACAAAGTTTCACGCAAATCGAAGAGGGGTCGGGGCAATTTTTCTCGATTTCGTGTGAGTTGGTAGAGAATTACCCACGAAGCCAAATTTTGTTTGCTTTTTCACTTTTTTTAATATGAAGCATACAAAATTTGAATGCTTGTTTGAAACATGCAAAATTTCGCTTCGTTTGATACCCATTTTGAAAATTTTTAAAATTTAGAAATTTTCGAAAAAGACGATATTTTGTGAAAATTTTAGTTTTTAACAAAAACATAACTCTAATGAAATGAAAAATCATACAAAATTTGGCCTATAAATTTCAAATTGTAAAAATTTGAGTATTTTCAAAAACTATGGTATTCTGTGAAAATCATAGTTTTTAACAAAAAAAAAAAAAAAAAAAAAACTGTGAGGAAGTGAAAAAGCATACAAGATTTCCCCTCGATTGATACCAATATCGCAAATTTTGAAAATTTGAGTATTTTCGAAAAAAAAAGATATTCTGTGAAAAATCATAGTTTTTACAAAAAAAAACACTCAAATGTGATGGAAAAGCATACAATGCTTCGTTTGATGTAAATTTTGAAAATTTGAGTATTTTCTAAAAATTCGGTATTCTGTGAAAATTATAGTTTTTAACAAAAAAAAAAAATAACTCTAAGGAAGTGAAAAAGTATATAAAATTTCCCTTCGCTTGATACCCATATTGCAAATTTTGAAAATTTGTGTATTTTCGAAAAATACGGTATTCTGTGAAAAAATATAGTTTTCTAACCAAAAACACTCTAAGGAAGGAAAAAAGCATACAAAATTACGCTTCGTTTGATACACATAATGTTTTGCAATTGTTTTTACTTTTCTCAAACACTTTTTTTCAATTTTCAGGTCGAAAATCTGAATTGAATACAAAGTACACCTTGAAATGTACAGAACATTCCCCAACTCATTCAAATAGTCCATACTCTCTATTCTACACCTGTGAAAAAAAGGGTTAGGAAACGTGCGTAAACAAGGGTGTGACAGCACGGCGCACGTCGAATAATGGTGCGTCAGAAAGAAAAACACACTGGGGAAAAGGGAGGACTGGGCAAATTCGAACGAATTCCCCTTTGTCATTCTCACCGCTTGAAGCACTGAGAAAAAAGAGCTTGTCTTTTTCCAGGAATTTGGATTTTTTCTCAGCGTTTCTCAAACTCGGTGTGTCTTAACAGTAAGTAAAGATTGAACATCGCAGGTGACAAGTACGTCGAGCACGGGCGCACGTGTTTGACAATTTTCCCATTTTTCTTCCATCACAAGTCGGCATTTCCCGGTTGTTTTTCCTCATCCCCCCCTCCCCAAAGGAAGCGTTGAACAAAGCACGACAAAAAATAAAAGAAGGTTCAAGGGGTTAGAATTAGCTTCTTCTCACTTGCTTTCGCATTTTACCGTAGGTCTCGGTTTGATAAGGTACATTTTTTTCTGAAAAAAGAGGAGGTTTTCACCTTGGGACCGCTTTGAGAAGGGAGGGGAAGGTAGCAAAAACGAATTTGTTTTTGATTGATAACTGATGTTCGGCATCACTCAAGGTTTTCCAGAGGAAAATGGCAAAACCAAGATGGGTTTCTTTTTGTTTTCTTGTGTTTTTTTGTTGTTGCTTCGAGCGCTGGTGGGAGGCAAAAAATGAGATACACAAACAAATCATGATCTTGAAAGGATTTTGGCCCACCATATCGGTGCAGATGTTTTTCTTCCAAGTATTTGGAGAAGGTTGCTCGAATGGGGGTACGTTGCTTTGCGTTTTCCAAAATTATGCTGGGGTGAAATGGGGTAAACATAACATAATTTGTGTTTCCATACTCAAATTTAAAGTTTTCAAACTTAAGTTTTAAGTTTTCAAACTTCAGTTTTTAGTTTTCAAACTTCAGTTTTTAGTTTTCAAACTTCAGTTTTCAGTTTTCAGTTTTCAAACTTCGGTTTTCTGTTTCCAAACTTTAGTTTTCTGTTTCCAAACTTCAGTTTTCAGTTTTAAATTCTTAGTTTCCAGTTTCAAAATTTCAGTTTTCAGGTTTCAATCTTCTGTTTTTCGTTTTCAGTTGTCATACTTCAGTTTTCAATTTTCTAACTTCAGCTTCAGTTTTAAAACATCTGTGATCTGTTTTCAATTTTAAAATTCAGTGTTCAGTTTTCATATTTCAGTTTTCAGTTTCCAAACTTCAGTTTTCAGTTTCCAAACTTCTGTTTTAAGTTTTCAAACTTCAGTTTTCAGTTTTCAAACTTCAGTTTTCAGTTTCAAACTTCGGTTTTCAGTTTCCAAACTTTAGTTTTCTGTTTCCAAACACCAATTTTCTGTTTCCAAACATCAATTTTCTGTTTCCAAACAACAATTTTCTGTTTCACAACTTCAGTTTTCATTTTTCAAAATTCAGTTTTCAGCTTCAAACTTCGGTTTTCAGTTTCCAAACTTTAGCATCTGTTTCCAAACTTCAGTTTTCAGTTTCTTAACATCAGTTTTTAGTTTTCAAACTTCAGTTTTCAGTTTCAAACTTCAATATTCAGTTTCAAACTTCAGTTTTCAGTTCCCAAACATTAGTTTTCTGTTTCCAAACATCAATTTTCTGTTTCCAAACTTCAGTTTTCAGTTTTCAAACTTCAGGTTTCAGTTTTCAAACTTCAGTTTTCAGTTTTCAAACTTCAGTTTTCAGTTTTCAAACTTCAGTTTTCAGTTTTCAAACTTCAGTTTTCAGTTTCAAACTTAAGTTTTCAGTTTCCAAACTTTAGTTTTCTGTTTCCAAACATCAATTTTCTGTTTCCAAACTTCACTTTTTAGTTTCCAAACTTTAGTTTTCAATCTCCAAACTTCAGTTTTCAGTTTTGAACCTTCAGTTTCCAGTTTTTAAACTTCAGTTTTTATTTTTCATGCTTCAGTTTTATGTGTTTAAATTTCATTTTTTAGTTTTGAATTTTCTGTTTTCTGTTTTCCGTTTCCCAATTGCAGTTTTATTTTTAAGTCTCATTTTCAAATTTAAGAATCCCCCTGAACCCAACTGCCCCTCCAATCCGATGAACCCATCCAGAATCGTGCGAAAAGCGTGCCAATGGTGATGTTTGACAGGATTCAATCCTTCCCGGCTGAGCTCTTCTATCGGCGTTCTAGCGCGATCCTGACGTTTTCCTTGAATCGTCAAGGGACGTGCCCTGCCGGGGGCGGTGCAACGGAAGAGAATTGTTTGATTGGAGTGAATCAGCAGAAATCGGATGCCGACGCCTCCGGGATTGGTTGCCGTGGGATTCGGGCCCGCTTGAAGGATTTTTTCGTTGTTGGGTTAGGGAATGTTTGTCGAAAAAGAAGGATTTTCGGAATCCACCAGGACTCAAGATTTTTTTTCGGGTGGATTTGATCCGGATGGCAAACAAACCAACCTGTCAGACCACAGGCATTCCAATCCGGAAATGGAACCCCAGTCAAGAAGGGTTTCTTTTTTTCTGGTGGGATTTTTCCCTTTATTTTATTGATTATGTTGTGACGACGGTAACTATTTTTGGGGATAACCTTCCCGAGATTTTGGTCCCAATCCCTAAATAAGGTTGTGACAAGCGTAAAATTCTTTGAATAACCCACATCTGAAGATCCATAAAGATACCCGAGCAGGGGTAAATAACACGGGAATACCAAATTTAGGTATTACTTGGGCAAATAACAGCGACCAAAATGTGCCCTTGGTTGCCCAGTAATAGATGGTAAAATACCATGAAATAATACCAAAATCTTGTATGTGTAAGGGCACAACAATACCAAACCATGTTATTCCAAGGGTAAAATAATACCGTAAACCGGGGTGACTTTGATAGGATTTCAATTTGTTTTTAGAATATTTTCCAACAAGTTAGGTTTTTCTCAAGATTATTATTTTTAAAACATGTACTGGGGTGGGCCACACAAAGTCCATGCACTATTTCGGAAAAAAAGTTGTTTCAATAATGTTTAGAAAAATAGTTACGTTAAAAATTCTTAGTTTTAATTCCGGGGTGACTTTGATAGTCATAGTTTTTCTTGTTAAAATCATATTTAAGATGTTCAAACTTTATTTGTACGCTAAATGTACCATCACTAAAGTAGCTGATATAGTTTTTAAGAAAAACAATCAATGTTTATATTTAGTTAACTAAGTGTATAAGCTTTTTAGCAAAATACATATAAATTTTAGGTAAAATTTTTAAAAAGTCGGAATTTCGCCTGAAATTTGTTAAAACTAGTTTTGTTTATAAAATTATCGATTTATATTGCATTTTATACTGAATTCAAGGCAAGAATCACAAGTTTTCACATTTTACATGAAATTTGTTCAACTGAAATTTCTATAAATTTGGAGATTTTTTTTAATTGTGTTTCAAAAACACATATTATTTATTATTTACAAACTTTTTTAACCTTCTCCTAGTGGAAAATTGTCCAATGAATCCGAAAATGCATTCTGTTTTCCGATTAAAAAATATGTTCATTGAGAAAATCATGACACTTTGAGAAGTTTGAAATAATGACTTTCATCAACATTTTCTTAACTATAGTTAACTAACTTTTCAAGCTTGTCAAAATTTTATGAAATGTTCTTCTTGGGGTACTTTGAACGCTTCTCTACCACGGTCAGTTTGTTTCTAAACCATTACTTACGTAATTTAATTGTACTCTTCATTTTGCGGAAAAATCGCAAACCTATCAAAGTCACCCCGGCTATCAAAGTCACCCCGTTTTACGGTACCTCAAAATAAAACCATTTCAATACCAAATTGAGGTCTTCTGGATTTTTGAACATTGCTTGAATACCAAAACTTGGTATTGCCATGGTTTTATTTTTAGGTATTCCCGCGCCCTTGGAAAATCATATTTTGGTATTTCTGTGGTCTTTCACATACATGATTTTGGTATGATTTCATGGTATTTTACCATCTATTACTGGGCAACCAAGAGCACATTATGGTCGCTGGTATTTGAACAAGTAATACCAAAATTTGGTATTTTCATACCATTTTAAGTGCAGCAGTTGCAGTTAGTGAAAAAACGGAAATTATTCATATGCAACAGCCAAATCTACTCACCTGATGATTCCATGTTGTTCTTAGTGATATTCTCCACCACACCGAATGCATTTGTCATTGATGAACGGCCTGTGCTTGAAGTTCTTGAAGCTTCTGAAAAATAACAAGATTGAAAAATAAGTATTATTAAAATGAAACTGAATTGAAATTCACCAAAATTCATTAATCTGTCGATTGACTCGTTTTTCAAAGTATTTGGTTATCCCGACTTAGAGATATTTCAACGTTTTTGAAAAAAATATTAGTGGGTATATCACACTAATTTTTAAAATCATATTTAACATTTTTGGGTTTCAAGTCATTTTAGCGCAAAATTAATTAACTCGTAAATTTTTTTTAACAAATTTCCCATAGTTTCAGAGAAAATTGATGAAACCTTTCAATATTCAAATAATACCAAAATGTGCCATCCTGACTTAGAAAATTTTCCACAATTTCAAGTCATTTCTATAGGGGGTATATCAAAAATATTTAAAATAAAGTTTGAAATTTCCGGTTTTGAATGAAAGCATTCGCTTTGAGACATCATTTTAGCGCAAAATTAATTATTTTGTCAAAATTGGTCAAAATTTTCCCATAGTTTCAGAGGAATTTGATAAAACACTTTAATACCAAAATAATACCAAAATGTGCCATCCTGACTTAGAATATTTTCCACAATTTCAAGTCATTTCTATAGGGGGGATATCAAAAATGTTTAAAATCAAGTTTGAAATTTCCGGTTTTGAATGAAAGCATTCGCTTTGAGACATCATTATAGCGCAAAATTAATTATTTTGTCAAAATTGGTCAAAATTTTCCCATAGTTTCAGAGGAATTTGCTAAAATACTGTAATACCAAAAGAATACCAAAATGTGGTGTCCAACCATTGACAAATTCGGCAATTTTGCAATATCAAAACAATACCTTAAATTGGTATGATACCACATTTTGCTCTTGCATAATCCTTAAGACAAATTTTAAAGGGTCCAGGAATACCAAAATTTGGTATTGATACCAGAAAAAGGTATTATTACGCATTTCCCTTGATATTTACCCATGCTCGGGTATCTCTATGAAAAAAAATGAAAGCCTTTCCTTCACCTTTTCCCCACTACATCAAAGACAGCATTCCTTCGTCACCCTCCACCGGCAAAGTTGCACCGATGCATAACCACAAAAATGTGACTACATTAGTCACCTCCGCCCGAGCGAAAGTTGGCCCTCAACATAAATTTTAATACTGCCAATAAAGCCAGCAAACCGTAAAATTATTCCACTCCAGCCAAGAGTACCCACATTTTCGCCCCGTTGGACACTCCCGGAACCTTTCGGTGGCGGAATCGATCCATTTCAAATGGCCCTTAAGGATTTGGAAAAAGGAAGAAGAAAAAAAAAATGCCCGCGCTAAACTTCAAACGGATTGCGCGCGACTTGCTCGTCGTCATTTGTCGATTTTTCCGTCCACTTTTCAGCTTCAGCAAGAGCGACTTGATAGCAGTCGTCGTGCCGGAAAAGGACATCCGCGCGATGCTGTTGATGCAAAGCGTGCGCTAAGATGGAAATGGTGGAGAGTGCATTGGAAATGGCTTGTGCAGGTTGGGGATCTCTCTTGCATCTGTTCTGCGAGAGCAACCGAGATGTCAACAGTGTGGCAGGGATGTAGTTTGTTGTGTCTTGATTTTCTTCCATCAGAAAGACTTATAATAAAAAAAAAGGTTTTTTTCTAAAATTCAAAAGCTTGTTATAAGGAACTTAATCGACCTGACGTTGAATAAGATCTTTTTAACAAGTCTCGAAGTTTATAGTAAATAGCAATACTTCAAACATACGTGGAGTTTCCCGAGAATTCCGAATATTTTAAAACTGCGATTGGCCAAAAAGTTAATTCCGTAGGCTTATAGTTCTTGAAATTCCCTAACTTTTGACCTGTGGGAGTATGGGTGTTGGATATTGTTGCAAAAAGATGTTAAGTTTTTACAAATATTTTTAACATTAATATGCAAAAGCTCTGAGAAAAAGGATGTTTATGGCACATTTTGAAATGCTTCAAAAGACCTTTCGAATGCAACTTAGAAAATTAGAATTGAAGAAGTTTTCCGAAAATGCGAGCAATTTTTAGATTTTTCATGTTTTTTTTTTACCTCAAGCTTCGAAGCCCGTTTACCCCACTTCCCTTTGTCGTTGAGGGCTCATTTTTTTTGTTCATCTCATGTATACATAGAAAAATTGACGCTGAAAGTTTCATCCAAATTGGAGCACCTGTAAATTCTATTAAGAATAATAAAAAGCATTCAAAATGAAAATTAAAGCAACCTTAATTTATTTTCTTTGCGAATTGAGAATTTTTATTTAGGTTTCTAGCATGGATGTATGGCATTTTTTCATGGCAAAAATTCGAATGCCAAGCGGTAAAAATACATTAGGTTGAAAACAAACATTTCCGTGATTTGAAAAATTGCATTTTTCAAAATGTTTTCTGGGATACAAATCAGATTTTCTGTTTCATTTATTAATCAATACCAAAAAAACATTATTAAAAACTGCCACTTTTTGAAATCACGGAAATGCTGTTTTTTTTTGTTTCAACTTAATGTATTTCGACCGTTTGGCATTCGAGTTTTTGTAATATCGATCTCATGTTTTGTACAAATTCTCAATATTCAAAAAATAAATTAAGTTGCTTTTAATTTTCTCGTTTTCAATAAAATATATAAATATGACACGTCAAAATATCGACAAAATTGAAACTTTTGCAACCAGAAGCATCCAATTTGGTAAATTCTACCAAAAGTTATAAGATTTTTAAGTTTAAAAATTGGGGTCAAATGACTACCCGGGCGTTTGAGTGATAATATTTTTCAAGTTTTTCCATTATTTCAGATATTAACAGTTCTTTAAAAAGTTGATTTACAAAAACTCCAAAAAACACATTTAAAAAAAGTTGTTTATACAACAAAAGTATAACTTTTCCGCATTTTTTTAACATTCATTAAAAAATTAATGGAACAGTAAGAAGAAATAATTCAAACACTAGTTTATGCAACAAGTTGCAAAAAGAAGATTTTTTCAGCTCGAGGCGGACATTTATGCAGCGAGGGCCATCGAGTTGGATACATATGACGAGTGCTAAAAAAATGTAGTTTTGCAGCGATTTCATTTTTTTTTTGCAATTCCAGAAAACACCATTTAAATAGAATTACAGTCCAGACTCGATTATCCGAAGCCTCGATTATCCGAAGTTTCAATTATTCGAAGCTTTGTATGGAACTAAGAATATTTGAATCTCGAAAAAAAAATTATTTTCCCACTTTTAACATAAAATTTGAATTCTGTGACCCCATTTTAGTCAATTTTGAATGGTTGATTGCCTATTAAATTATATAAAATATATTTTCAATATTTCATCATCGCCATTTTGGCCGCCATCTTGATTTTTTTTAATCACATCAGAGTAGTTTAAGGGTCATACTTAAGCTCAACAATCAAAAATAAGACAATGAAAAACAATTTTGTTTCGTTATTCGATTATCTGAAGTTTCGATTATACGAAGTGAAATTTTGCCAAGGCCTTCGGATTTTCAAGTCAGGACTGTATAAGTCAAATGTCCATGCATTAAGTCTATTTATCGTTCAAATCCAAACAATGTTGAAAAATATTGCTATTCAAAACAAAACTTTTTAAAACAAGTGCTAAAAAATGTTTATCTTTGTAGCATACATTACAGTGCTAAAAAGAAGAACTTTTTAGGATTTATTTTGAAAAGTATTTCCATTCAATTCTGTCATTTTTGGTAGAGAGTTCGATAATGACAGGAAAAGTAAGTAGTTTCACGACGAACGCGAGCTGTTCTCAATCGTCGACATCTTGCTTGCAAGGGGGATGGAAATGGGAGGGGAGGGGGATGTTCTTTTTGCCATTTTTTTTGTAGGTGGTGCAATTCTCAGGGTGGAAAACTGCTGTTTAAAAAAAAAACAACGATATGGATGAATTTAAATAACATCGAATTATGAATGTTTCAATCGGGCTTTAAATTTGTCAAATAACCATAATTCTCCGCCAACTCACACAGCAGTTGCCCCGACCCCCTTCGATTTGCTTGAAACGTTGTCCTAAGGGGTAACATTTGTCCATAATCACGAATCCGAGGTCCGTTTTTTGATATCTCGTGACGGAGGGGCGGTACGACCCCTATCGTTTTTGAACATGCGAAAAAAAGGTGTTTTTCAATAATTTGCAGCCTGAAACGGTGATGAGATAGAAATTTGGTGTCAAAGGGACTATTATGTAAAATTAGACGCCCGATTTGATGGCGTACTCAAAATCCCGAAAAAACGTATTTTTCATCGAAAAAACACTAAAAAAGTTTTAAAAATTCTCTCATTTTCCGTTACTCGACTGTAAAATTTTTTGGAACATGTCATTTTATGGGAAATTTAATGTACTTTTCGAATCTACATTGACCCAGAAAGGTAATTTTTTCATTTAGAACATTTTTTTCATTTTAAAATTTTGTGTTTTTTCTAACTTTGCAGGGTTATTTTTTAGAGTGTAACAATGTTCTACAAAGTTGTAGAGCAGACAATTACAAAAATTTTGATATATAGACATAAGGGGTTTGCTTATAAACATCACGAGTTATCGCGATTTTACGAAAAATAGTTTTGAAAAAGTTACTTTTTGCGTTTCTCTTTGTTTTGTCGTCCGTGTCTGTCGTGGGTGACCATGAACGGCCATGATCGATGACGACCAACTTTTTCAAAACTTTTTTTCGTAAAATCGTGACAACTCGTGATGTTTATAAGCAAACCCCTTATGTCTATATATCAAAATTTTTGTAATTGTCTGCTCTACAACTTTGTAGAACATTGTTACACTCTTATAAAGAACCCTGCAAAGTTAGAAAAAACACTAAATTTTTTTAAAAAAATTTTGTTCTAAATGAAAAAATTACCATTCTAGGTCAATGTGAATTCGAAAAGAACATTAAATTTCCCATAAAATGACATGTTCCAAATATTTTTACAGTCAAGTAACGGAAAATGAGAGAATTTTTAAATTTTTTTTAGTGTTTTTTTCGATGAAAAATACGTTTTTTTCGGAATTCTGAGTACGCCATCAAATCGGGCGTATAATTTTACATTAAAGTCCCTTTGACGTCAAATTTCTATCTCATCACCGTTTCAGGCTGCAAATTATTGAAAAACACCTCTTTTTTCGCATGTTCAAAAATGGAAGGGGTCGTACCGCCCCTCCGTCACGAGATATCAAAAAACGGACCTCGGATTCGTGATCAGGGACAAAATTTCACGCAAATCGCAGAGGGGTCGGGGCAACTGCAGGGTGAGTTGGCGGAGAATTATGATTATTTGACAAATTTGAAGCCCGATTGAAACACTCATAATTCGATGTTATTTAAATTCATCCATGTCGTTGCTGTTATTTTTTTTTTTCAAACAACAGTTTTCCACCCTGAGAATTGCACCACCTGCAAAAAAAATGGCAAAAAGAACATCCCCCTCCCCTCCCATTTCCATCCCCCTTGCAAGCAAGATGTCGACGATTGAGAACAGCTCGGCACAGAGTCATCTTTTCTCATCATTGAAAACTACTCCTCTACTTTTTTTTCTCACGCTCGAGCGGGCATCAACTGCGCGCGAAAATATTTTCCCACTTTGGAAAAACGTTATAATTTTATCGATTCGCACACTGGCGCTGCTGCCGCGCACTGAATGGCGTTATTTTCTTCCCGTTCAAATGGGGCAAAATTCAACGTAATATGAGCTCTGGAAAAAATGGAAAAAATAAGCTTTTGAATCGATTCGAAACTGGTTTCGTGAAATAAAAGAGAGTTTCGCGGGCGGAAAAATGACAATTTCCCTCGATTTTTTTCCTCACCAGGAAAAAAAAGCGAACCCGTCCGCGTGGGTGTGTTTGCTTAATGATAATGTGCGACGAGGTCTCGGCCCAGAGAGTGTGTATTTATGTTTTGCGCCCTTTTTGGTCCCCCCCCCCTGGAAAATGGCCCCGATGTTCCCATAAAATGCCCCCCATAATAACATACTTTAGTGGTCGGTGCGGGTCAAAGTAGTGGGAAGGGGGTGCGCGCTTTTTCCGACTCACAATTCTTTGCCCTGGCAGCCCGTTGAATTATGTCCGGAATAAATAACGGGCTTTTCGACGTTGCAACCGTCGAAGGGACGTCAACGAGTTTTGGAGCCGGGAAATGACATCGAATTGGCGTGCGGGATTGAGATTTTTGAACCGAGTTTGAAGGGTGTAAAATTGTGTTTTTGTTTTTGGGATGGTGACATTTTGAAGAATTGATGCATTTGACGTTTTTTTTTTCAATATTCCAGCAAGTCTTGAAGTCTTGAGAACTGTCACCCTCAATTTATGTAAAATGTAAATAAATAGAAAGTTTAAACCAAGTTTATTTTTACTGTTTTCAGTCCTGTTTGAAAAATTTAGTGAGGAAAAAACTCTCAAAAATGCAACTCAGCCAACCGCTCAGAAAATTAAAGAAAAAGTTGTTTGAGGCCCTAAACGCAGCAGAAATAACCTTGCCCAGAAAAATAACCCATGTGGAGCTACCTTACTGTTCATAAAAAAAAACTTCAAAAAATATTTCAAAATCCATATTTTTATATATCTATATTTTTTCATCATCAGCACTGCAAAAATATGATTTTTATTACACTTTAAATCATAAAAGTTGAATTTTGGAAAACTCCTTTCTTTTTTTTTCATTTTTTATGTGTTTTTGTGGACAGTAAGAGCCATGCTTTAAGCAAAAGTGCAATACTTAATCATATTTTTGAAAAAAAAAAAAAATGTTGGAATGTTTTGTTAAAAGCACTCGAAAAAGTTAACTCAAACCAAATTTACTGTTGAATTTTATTTGTAGGAGAAAAGAACTTCAGTGAAATTTGGATCAGTGTTATGTTAGTTTTGGTTGAATTTCATAAAAATAAAAAGTTCTTATTTCAATGAAAAAAGTCTTAAACGAGGACTCTCTTGTTGTCAATATTGAAGGGACCGTCGAGAGCGGGAGTTATCCAATTCTAAAACGAAAAATCAAAGCAATCTATTTAAAGGGACTGACAAATTTATTGACAAAATATCGAGAAGATCGACAGCCAAAGAATGCACTGTAATAAACAAAAAATCCTTAGGAAATCGATCTGAAATTGGATATTTTTAAAGCACTTTCCAAACAATTTTTAGAACTGCTCAAACAAAAAAAGTACAAAAATATTCGAAAATCTATAACTTCAGAAGGAAAATTTTAATCGTCTTCGGCAAAGCATAAATTTAACTTTTTTTTACAAAAAAAAATTGCCTAAAATCTATTTTTTATATTTTTGGAATTTTTTGGTTGTTTTAAAAGGGGAAAACACAAAAATTTTGCCGCTAAGTCATTATTTGATAAAAAAAAATCGTTTTTTGAAAAAAAAAAATGAGTCATAATCTTTGGCCTAAATGTTAAATGTTTGGCCTTTTTGAAATATTAGTCTTGAATCCAAAATTTAAAATGTTTGTTTTAGAAAAGATTTTACAAGTTCACAAGTGTTTAATTTTTAACATCAAAAATTGGACCATTAGTTGCTGCAATATTGACATTCAAAAAAATGAAGAAATATTTGGATGAGTCTTGCAAAACTTAAATTTTCTTGTTTTTTTTTAATCGCTGTGTTTCAGCAACCAGAGGTCCAATCTTGAATGTCTCTGAGGCAATTGTATTGTAAATTTTCTGAACACTTGAAAAATATATTTTTGCAAGAATGGACAATTACCTACACAATTAAAAAAATCGAAAAATGAGAATTTTTCATTGTAAATTAATCTTAAAGTGGCTATTTCTTATAAACGGAGCAATTAATCAAAAAATGTGTAAGATAATTTTTCGATTTCAAATTTAATTTTCCATTAAAAACTGATGTCCAAAAAGTAGTTTCACAAAAATTTCATATTTTTCAAGAACATAATAATAAAAGTTGCGTTTTTGTCCCCTGAAACATATAAAAATCTAAAATCGAAATAACAAGGATTTTGAGAAATAGAGTTTTTTTGTGAAAAAAGGTATCGTAAAAATCGAAAAAAAAATCTGATTACCATTTTTTCTGAATAATCTTCACAATACCTACAACTTTGCCGAAGATAGCAAACCGATCAGAAAATTTATTCAATCGATACATATTATAGAATTTAATATTCGATATTTCATATAGAGGGTGACGATTCTCAAGATTTTCAATTTCCCGGGATCAAGAGTTGTATTTTGTTATTTCCCGGGAATTCCCGGGACCCGGGGGTTTTTGTCAACTATGCAATAGTGCCAATAATTTACCAGAAATGTTATAAATTTGTTGCTTTTCAACCAGTTACAATTAATTCAAACTCATTAATTGAAACGTTAATTTAATTAGCCTTGTTTTATATTAGATTTTTAAAATTTTTAAATTAGCTAATATATAATTTCCCAGCATCTTTATTTTTGCAATATGATAAATAACGACTCAAAACAACAATGTAAAATTGTTTTTTCTTCTTGGGTCACCTGCAAATATTTAATATAAAATATTAACCTGGAAAATATTAAATGAAGAAATATTAACAGTAATCCGGAAAACCATAATGTTAACAATTGGCGGATCTGATCTTTACAAAGGTTGATGCAAAACCCAAAACTACTATTGAATTCAAAGAGAAAATTACCTTGATACAGCGAAATTAAGTTACTTAGAATCAGTGTTGCGTTCCTCATGCGCTCACGCGCTCGTGAGCGCTCACTTTTCGCTCATTCGTGAGGAGGAGCGCTGCGCGAGCTAGCTCACGTTTGCCCGCGCTCACGTTTGCTCCACGCTCGCGCTCGCGCTCATATTTCGCTCACGGAGCGCTCATTTTGGACGTGTCATTAATCATTTAACGTTTTTGAGAAAGTTTTTTTTTTTTTCAATTCTAGATGGATTTTTTGCTTAAGGTGCAATAGGGCTGAGGAAATATGACTTTGTAAACAAATTTTATGATATATGAATTGGAATAGGTTATTTTCATCAGCCATGTTTTAAAATAAAAGGTTGGATTCGCAAGGGTCAAATCATTTTTTAGATATACAGTTGAATGTATAAATAGTTTAGAATTTAAAGGCCTTAATGTAGCAGAGAGATGAGGGGGGAGGGATATAGACGCTTAAATAAAAGGGCCTGTAAACATTAGAAAAACTTACAAAACAATGAATTGATTCAAGAGGATTTATGCTTTGGTAAGTTCGATTCAATGTTAAATGTTTCGTTGATTAAAATATAACATTAAACTGTTTTATGTACCTAATCAGTGTTTTGACTACATCTCCAGATTGCGGGTCAGAATGAGCTACTATTAAAATAAAGTTATTCCGTTTATTAAATCATTGAAAAGAAACGGATGATCATTTATATAAGGTTAGTCTTTATTTGGCAGACATTTCAGAAAATAGGGTAACATTTTTGAAACAGTTCTATTTTTAAATATTAGCATCAAAATTTCTAATGGTTAAAATAACCCTTTTGACTCAAATCAAATAAATTGTCAATATTTTTCACCACGAAAAGGGTGGTTTTTCTTCCAACAAGTGGATTTTATTCAACACTTCCGCAACCAAACCTCTGAAAATATTCAATTACAAGTTATGTAAGATTTTTTGAACATGGATAATTGTTACTGTTTAAAACATTATTTAAAAAAAATAAATATACAAAAATTGTCTTTTTTTTGTACATAACAACAATTCAATATGGTCCAATATGGATTTGATTTGTGAACAAACAGTCCATCTCTTCACGTCAATGAATGTTTACATTATGAATTTAGTTTTTTGTTGATTGTACGAAAAATGTCTACATTTTAAATAGAACGTAAATTTTGGTTCGCTGACCAAATCCATTTCATTGTTTACTTTTGTTTGTTCGACCACTTTCTTGCTTGTTTTTGCTGCCTGTGCTGAGAAAGTTCTGGAAACTTCGTTTCAAACAGGCAAATACTTCAACAGGAAAAAACAACTAGGGGAGTGTGGGGTAATTTGGACACCCTAAGGAAATTGCTCTGTTACGGGCTGTATGGATATTTTAAAGGAATGTGGATGACACCAGAGGATAATAGAGACCATATTTGATGGAAAAATGTCATTTATTTCGATAAATTTTGATGAAAAACCCATTTTTATCGCAAAAATTAAAAGGTGTCCAAATTACCCCCACATTTTTGTGTGGGGGTAATATGAACACCCCTATGGGGTAATTTGGACATGCCTTGTGGGGTAATATGGACATACCTTGTGGGGTAATATGAACACCTTTTGAGGGGTAATTTGGACACATGTTGAAGAATAAGTTTAACATTTGATTTTTTGAGCATGTTTTTTATCCTTCAACCTGGTTTTGTAATTGCTTTATATTTTGAAGTGTTGTTTTGCTCACAATATTTCATCAAAGGTTTAAATAATGATTTTGTGATAGAACTTTAATTCAATAGGAAGATAACAAATAGTTCAGTGTAGTATACATAATTTAATCATTAATACTGAAATGATTTAAACATTGATTCTGGATTAGGCACAAGTATAGTTTTTAGTGATTAAGGTATCGTTTATGTTTATATAAATCAATCTTTATATAGAATTTATTAGCCTGAAAATATTTTTTTTTTAATTTTACATTCTGTAGCCCTTCAAATTTAAATATTATTGTAAACCAGCATAGAAATTAGAAATGTCAAAGAAATTAATTAAAAGCAATCAACATTAGAGTCTTGTTGAACGCCAAATGTACAGTAATCAGATTTTCATCAATTCGAATATTGGAATAAATTTATCTAAATTAAAAAATAGGGGTTTTGTGAAAGTTCTCATTGCTCACATTCCTTTTTGATTGTTTTGACATATTAAATCCCTCTAAATTTATCTAAATCGCTTTAAAAACTCATCCAACCATGAAAGTTACTTTTTTGTTGCCTGACAGGTAGACTTTCAGGTATGTCCAAATTACCCCACAAGCCATGTCCAAATTACCCCCATAGCATATTCTATCATAAATTGCAATTTTTGATGATAAAAATATATAAAATGCACAATTTTTATACGAACATATCTCAGGCATCGTCCAAGCAACCCCCTTAAACATTAAATATCCACTTTTTTGCCATATAACCCCTGCAAAACCTTATTTCCTAACCTTCAAAAATTAGAATTTAAGGCAGTGCCAACCGGCCTTTGGAAACTTTTACATATTACACCAAAACTACTTAACCTATTCCAACTTTTTTGGTTTGACCCTACTCCTAGGCCATTACTAGTACTAGCCTTATCACTTAAATTGCCGTTTTCACTTTATATCCGAAGAAAACGTGATTTTTAAAGGGGTGTCCAAATTACCCCCCCTGTCCATATTACCCCAAACTCCCCTACCTACTTTGGCCTTCCGTGAGCGCTCGTTCATTCGCAACCCTGCTTAGAATTAAAAAAAAAAACAAAATTGTAAGGATTGTTATGCTCGAGAAATGTAATGGAAATTGAAAAAAAACGAAAAAAAACTTAACTTGAAAAAGCTTATCCCTTTTAAAAATAATAAATAGAAATTTAATTTAAAAAAAATGAGTTTTTCATTTATGGGGTGTACTTGCTAAGTATGCTTTAAAGTAACTTTTGGCTACACTCAATTATGATTGTTGGAATTTTGACAAGTTAAAAATTACACTTTCTGAATAAGAAGATTATAGAAGCATTGGTTTATTCGAACTTGAATATCGATCATTGAAAAATCAATGTTCTGAACAATTTCGATTTTTTCAAATGTTTTTCTAATTGGTTTATATAATTTGGCTTTCATATTTAAAAGAATCAAATTTCCCGGGAGTCTCGACCAAATTTCCCGGGAATCGAGAGGTCAAAAAATGATCGATTTCCCGGGAAATTTTTCCCGGGAATTCCCGCTCGTCTATTCATATAGTACCATTTTTGTCGTACAGTTGCCATAATTGTATTGAGTCTTGTATTGGTGACCATTCACACAAAATGGCTTTTTTGGTAAAAGGGAAGGCCTCCATAAAGTTTGAGCCAAATCAAGATATACAACAAAAAAAATAATGGTCAAATTCTGTCGTCTTAGATAGTTGCTCATAATACTTCTCTTCATTTCAACCGATTTCAATTCTCTCGGAAAGAAGTCATAATTGGGTTTTTAGTTAAGCTTTTAAAAATAGTGAAGTTATTTTAATGAAACAAGAAAATTTGACTTATTTTTTTTTTGTGCTTTCATTTTCAAAAAGCTGTAACTCGAAGCTTATTAATGATATTTTCCATTTAAGAGTACATTTTGTGATATTTTCCAGAGAATGCAATAGAATTATTTTAAGAAATTGGCTTTTTGAACCAAACACGGTCAAAATGGATTTTGAAAGTTTTATTCGAATTTTCAATACAACAAACGTCCGGATAAGAAAATGCTTCCTAATTTGGCTGCACAAGAGGTACTTAAGAAGAGACTTCAAATCATATAAAAATATAGAATTCAGTTTAATTAAATCACCTTGAAGACTGTTCAACAAGCTTCAATTTGTCAAAAATAAACCATACATTAATTTAACTTTAAACATCTAATTAATGTTCAAACCCCCTCTCGCTTTCTCATTCCAGGTTCGTACTCCAAACCTCATCACTCACTCCAGAAACCCCTCCAACGGAATTCTATTCACACACAAACCTCAAATTCAGTCGGTAAGACCCGCGTGGCGCAACAATCGGAACCGTTAATTCCGGTCCTTAACAAGGCCAGGATGAAACACGAACGAGGCACGAAAAACGATGCAAAAAAACCCTCAAATTTCACTCTCATTGCCCGGGTTTTACGGCTTCGAAATCGAGCCCAGAATCGGTTGGAAGGGGCGGGGGGTCTCTAAAACAGCCTCCATGTAGAACCCCCCACTCTGTAGAAGAAAAAAAACCGTAAAATCCCCGCGGGTGAAAAAACCACAAAATTCCGAAAATTTTCTCAGATCCATTTTGGCCGATTTTAGTGACGTTTTTGGGGGTGGGGGAGAGAGGGGGGGAATGCTTGGGGCAGGTCTACGTGGACTACCGGATTATGCTTTCCCGATCAGGGAATGAGTGAGGCTTTAGAACAAGGTGACTGCTCAACATTTGTTTGATATTAACTTTTTTTGATAATTTACCTAATCTAATTTTGATCATTTTGATCGTAATTTGATCATTTTGATAGACATTTGGTATTTTTTTCTGCTAGCTTGAGCAGTCACCCTGTTCTTTCCCTTCTGACAAAGATTAGACCGGAGGAGGTCCGCTACATTTCCCCTCCCGTCCAGAATCCACCAGGACTCCGTCGAAACTTGTGCCAGCAAATAGCTCTCTCCGGTGGAGGTAATAAATTTTACGACCCCAAATATCGCGTATCGTCGGTTTGGTCTCGTCGTCGTCGATGCTGGCGGCCATTGTTGAAGTCTCTAGCCCTGAAGAAAGCTCCCCCTCCTTTCCTGGAATGCACTCCGTAATGGGTGTAGAAAGATGAGTTTAGATGTGAGAGGAAGGGGGAAATGACTACTCTTCCAGATTAATGTGATTTTTATGCGAAAACTTTTTAATATACTCCATTTGCTCGCTCCCGCTTACTTGGGTCGGCTGTCGTCGTTGATGGGTGATCCATGAGTACCTAAATTCGTGCCCGTAGGCCATGTGCCGGCGTTCGGAAATGGCGTTCTATAGATTCTGGTACTCACTTCCTGGCCCCATAAGTATCAAAGTGTAGGGAGGAGGGGGAACAAGAACAAGATTTTATGGTGTGGCTGAAGAGGTGGAAACATTTGGCCTCTCGGTGTTGTTACTTCAAAGTTTTTTTTTTTTTTCAAGGACGATCAATAAAGTGTGGGAGCAGAAGTACTTTGTCAAGAGGTTTTCTTTGTTTCTGGAAAGGTTTTCTTGAGTTTAAGAATATGTTGATTGAAATAAGTGTATTTTAATTTAAACACCTTTATAATTGGCACCACAATTTTACAAAATTTCAACTTCAATATGAAACGAAAAATGTTGTTTTCAGATGTCAGCAATCAAAAATTTCTAGAAATTCCAGTGCTGTAGTTGTGTCACGGAAAATTACCCAAATTTTTAAATTAGCAAAATTGGGTAATTGTAATTTTGTTAAAATTTGTTAAATTTGTTAAATTTGTTAAATTTGTTAAATTTGTTAAATTTGTTAAATTTGTTAAATTTGTAAAATTTGTTAAATTTGTTAAATTTGTAAAATTTGTTAAATTTGTTAAATTTGTAAATTTGTTAAATTTGTTAAATTTGTTAAATTTGTTAAATTTGTTAAATTTGTTAAATTTGTTAAATTTGTTAAATTTGTTAAATTTGTTAAATTTGATAAATTTGATAAATTTGTTAAATTTGTTAAATTTGTTAAATTTGTTAAATTTGTTAAATTTGTTAAATTTGTTAAGTTTGTTAAATTTGTTAAATTTGTTAAATTTGTTAAATTTGTTAAATTTGTTAAATTTGTTAAATTTGTTAAATTTGTTAAATTTGTTAAATTTGTTAAATTTGTTAAATTTGTTAAATTTGTTAAATTTGTTAAATTTGTTAAATTTGTAAAATTTGTAAAATTTGTAAAATTTGTAAAATTTGTAAAATTTGTAAAATTTGTAAAATTTGTAAAATTTGTAAAATTTGTAAAATTTGTAAAATTTGTAAAATTTGTAAAATTTGTAAAATTTGTAAAATTTGTAAAATTTGTAAAATTTGTAAAATTTGTAAAATTTGTAAAATTTGTTAAATTTGTTAAATTTGTTAAATTTGTTAAATTTGTTAAATTTGTTAAATTTGTTAAATTTGTTAAATTTGTTAAATTTGTTAAATTTGTTAAATTTGTTAAATTTGTTAAATTTGTTAAATTTGTTAAATTTGTTAAATTTGTTAAATTTGTAAAATTTGTAAAATTTGTAAAATTTGTAAAATTTGTAAAATTTGTTAATTTTGTTAAATTTGTTAAATTTGTTAAATTTGTTAAATTTGTTAAATTTGTTAAATTTGTTAAATTTGTTAAATTTGTAAAATTTGTTAAATTTGTTAAATTTGTAAAATTTGTTAAATTTGTTAAATTTGTTAAATTTGTTAAATTTGTTAAATTTGTTAAATTTGTTAAATTTGTAAAATTTGTAAAATTTGTAAAATTTGTAAAATTTGTAAAATTTGTAAAATTTGTAAAATTTGTAAAATTTGTAAAATTTGTAAAATTTGTAAAATTTGTAAAATTTGTAAAATTTGTAAAATTTGTAAAATTTGTAAAATTTGTAAAATTTGTAAAATTTGTAAAATTTGTAAAATTTGTAAAATTTGTAAAATTTGTAAAATTTGTAAAATTTGTAAAATTTGTAAAATTTGTAAAATTTGTAAAATTTGTAAAATTTGTAAAATTTGTAAAATTTGTAAAATTTGTAAAATTTGTAAAATTTGTAAAATTTGTAAAATTTGTAAAATTTGTTATGCGCCGCCGAGCGGTATAATTTAAGTTAGGGTAGGTCGCACGGACTAAGTCCGGTGCAGTTAAATTTGTTAAATTTGTTAAATTTGTTAAATTTGTTAAATTTGTTAAATTTGTTAAATTTGTTAAATTTGTTAAATTTGTTAAATTTGTTAAATTTGTTAAATTTGTTAAATTTGTTAAATTTGTTAAATTTGTTAAATTTGTTAAATTTGTTAAATTTGTTAAATTTGTTAAATTTGTTAAATTTGTTAAATTTGTTAAATTTGTTAAATTTGTTAAATTTGTTAAATTTGTTAAATTTGTTAAATTTGTTAAATTTGTTAAATTTGTTAAATTTGTTAAATTTGTTAAATTTGTTAAATTTGTTAAATTTGTTAAATTTGTTAAATTTGTAAAATTTGTAAAATTTGTTAAATTTGTTAAATTTGTTAAATTTGTTAAATTTGTAAAATTTGTAAAATTTGTAAAATTTGTAAAATTTGTTAAATTTGTAAAATTTGTAAAATTTGTAAAATTTGTAAAATTTGTTAAATTTGTTAAATTTGTTAAATTTGTTAAATTTGTTAAATTTGTTAAATTTGTTAAATTTGTTAAATTTGTTAAATTTGTTAAATTTGTTAAATTTGTTAAATTTGTTAAATTTGTTAAATTTGTTAAATTTGTTAAATTTGTTAAATTTGTTAAATTTGTTAAATTTGATAAATTTGTTAAATTTGTTAAATTTGTTAAATTTGTTAAATTTGTTAAATTTGTTAAATTTGTTCAATTTGTTAAATTTGTTAAATTTGTTAAATTTGTTAAATTTGTTAAATTTGTTAAATTTGTTAAATTTGTTAAATTTGTTAAATTTGTTAAATTTGTTAAATTTGTTAAATTTGTTAAATTTGTTAAATTTGTTAAATTTGTTAAATTTGTTAAATTTGTTAAATTTGTTAAATTTGTTAAATTTGTTAAATTTGTTAAATTTGTTAAATTTGTTAAATTTGTTAAATTTGTTAAATTTGTTTAATTTGTTAAATTTGTTAAATTTGTTAAATTTGTTAAATTTGTTAAATTTGTTAAATTTGTTAAATTTGTTAAATTTGTTAAATTTGTTAAATTTGTTAAATTTGTTAAATTTGTTGAATTTGTTAAATTTGTTAAATTTGTTAAATTTGTTAAATTTGTTAAATTTGTTAAATTTGCTAAATTTGTTAAATTTGTTAAATTTGTTAAATTTGTTAAATTTGTTAAATTTGTTAAATTTGTTAAATTTGTTAAATTTGTAAAATTTGTTAAATTTGTAAAATTTGTAAAATTTGTAAAATTTGTAAAATTTGTAAAATTTGTAAAATTTGTTAAATTTGTTGAATTTGTTAAATTTTTTAAATTTGTTGAATTTGTTAAATTTGATAAATTTGTTAAATTTGTTAAATTTGTTAAATTTGTTAAATTTGTTAAATTTGTTAAATTTGTTAAATTTGTTAAATTTGTTAAATTTGTTAAATTTGTTAAATTTGTTAAATTTGTTAAATTTGTTAAATTTGTTAAATTTGTTAAATTTGTTAAATTTGTTAAATTTGTTAAATTTGTTTAATTTGTTAAATTTGTTAAATTTGTTAAATTTGTTAAATTTGTTAAATTTGTTAAATTTGTTAAATTTGTTAAATTTGTTAAATTTGTTAAATTTGTTAAATTTTTTAAATTTTTTAAATTTGTTAAATTTATGAAATTTGTTAAATTTATGAAATTTGTTAAATTTGTTAAATTTGTTAAATTTGTTAAATTTGTTAAATTTGTTAAATTTGTTAAATTTGTTAAATTTGTAAAATTTGTTAAATTTGTAAAATTTGTTAAATTTGTTAAATTTGTTAAATTTGTTAAATTTGTTAAATTTGTTAAATTTGTTAAATTTGTTAAATTTGTTAAATTTGTTAAATTTGTTAAATTTGTTAAATTTGTTAAATTTGTTAAATTTGTTAAATTTGTAAAATTTGTAAAATTTGTTAAATTTGTTAAATTTGTTAAATTTGTTAAGTTTGTTAAATTTGTTAAATTTGTTAAATTTGTTAAATTTGTTAAATTTGTTAAATTTGTTAAATTTGTTAAATTTGTTAAATTTGTTAAATTTGTTAAATTTGTTAAATTTGTTAAATTTGTTAAATTTGTTAAATTTGTTAAATTTGTTAAATTTGTTAAATTTGTTAAATTTGTTAAATTTGTTAAATTTGTTAAATTTGTTAAATTTGTTAAATTTGTTAAATTTGTTAAATTTGTTAAATTTGTTAAATTTGTTAAATTTGTTAAATTTGTTAAATTTGTTAAATTTGTTAAATTTGTTAAATTGGTTATTCTAGTTATTTTCAGAAAATAAACCTATCCTCAAATCGTCTTTGACTAGCTCCGTATCACATTTCTTCGCCATAAAAACAACTCCCCCGCCCCACTTAAGGGCAAATCACACAAACAAAGCCCGCGCCGAGATAATAGCTTTTAGTTTTGATTACATCCAACGAAGTGTATGAACTTCAGCAGACAATGTCCTCGGAATATCCCGTCGAGAATGATACTGAACCTGCCAGCGCGGGGTCCTGCTGATTCGGACAGATTTCTTCAACCTCCCCTTCCGGAAAGAAAATACGATCCAGTAATACGAACACTTCATGAAAACACAACGCCGGCTCAGCGTGAACTCAGCGTGGCCAAGTTGGACGCCATCGGCCAAGGGATGGGCAACTTTTTCCCATAAAAATCTGTTTTCTACAGTTCAAAGTTGGAGTTCCGACCCACTACCCAGCCCCAACTCGGTTTTCCTTGGGGATGAAATAAGACCTGGAAATGGTTTTATTTTGTTATGAGATTTTTATTTCGCGCTGCTGCAACTTCTGGGGAGGAAGAAAGGTCCGAAATCACCTGAGCTAGTTTGGGGAAGCTTTGGGTGCCGAACAAGTTGCATTTGGTGCAACGAACTCATTTTCAGGGTAGTTCAGAAGTTTGAGAAAAAATGTTTGAAAATGGTTATTTTCAGATAATTTTTAACAAAAAAGCTTATTGAACTATGTCAATTCGAAAATCAATCCGAATTTATGGACCACCCTAATGTGTTTTCTTTTTTCTCGCAACAACAAAAAATAAAGAGAAAAGAAAACCGTCTGCTTTTATGACAGTTTATTATAAACATTTCTTCTGCTGGTGATATTACTTGCAATTTCCGTTATTATCCTTTTTTATTCTTCACCCCCATCCCAATCCACAACCCCCTTAAGTCAGCTTTCATCATCTTTTATATGGCCGATGTCGGTGAAACGAGGGTGCAATTTATGGATTCTGTGTGGTTTTTTCGACTCTCTCCTTTTCCCACAGGGACGTTTACCCATGCTTTATTGTGTTTCAGTTTTTTTTTGCTAAATTTTGAGTGTGAGCTGTGGTTTGACTTAATCGCTTCCGATAGTTTTGAAGCTTGAGATCATAGTGACTAAAGATTGTGTTATTATAACTTTTTTGGAATTATTTATTGTTTCTTTATGTCCCCCCCCCCGCCCCCCTTCAAAACCGGTCCGAAAAATCAAGAAGCAAAAGAAACATTTTTTCAAAAAAATTCAAAATTTTATAAGAAAAAGAAGTCTAATGAACTTTAATTAATTTGAAATGCATTTTACTGTGTTTCAAATCATATATATCATATTCGAGATCGATCAACAATATTTTATTTTTATTTATTATTGTGAAATTCCGTTGTACAGTATTATTTTTTTTTTTGACAAAAAAAAGTTTTGCCAGTACAGTCATGCTCCGGTTTTGCACTGCTCCGGTTATGATTCATTGAGCTGCCTCGGTTAAGCACAAAACTACGTATTTTTGCAAAAAATACAAAAATTTGTTTTTTTTTATTATATGGATATCAAACGATCGGGATTTTTTCATACATTTCGAAAGTTGTAACATAATTTTTGGAAAATACTAATTTTTTCACAAAACTACGTATTTTCGAAAAAATGCTCAAAATTTGAGTTTTTCACCATCAATGATAGAGATATTTTGATAAATTTCCATAGCTATAACATTTTTTTTTTTTGAAAATACTCAATATTTTCACAATACTACGTATTTCCTAAAACATACTCAAAATTTCAAAAAGTGATTCATTTAAAATGTTTGAAAAAAATCCGATCATTTGTTACCCAACTGGAATTTTGAGTGTTATTTTTTTCGAAAATACGTAGATTTGAGTTTTTTTTTAGTATTTTAATAACAGTTTTTTTTACATTCGATATGTACGAATAATTTCGATAATTTGGTATCCATATTGTGACAAACTAAAATTTTTAGTATTTTTTTGAAAATACGTAGTTCTGTGAATTTTTTTAGTATTTTCAAAAAATGTTGTGAATACATTCCAGATATATGGAAAAGTTACCATCATTTGAAATTTTGATTATTTTTTCGAAAATGCGAAGTTTTGTGAAATTGATATTATGAAAACTAGATTGCAAAACATCAAATCTGTAAACTTTCGTTCAATTTATAAAATTTCATCAAACAGTTCACAATCGGAAAAAAATTACTTCAGATAATCGAATCATGAGAAAAAAAAAAATTTTTTTGTCTTATTTTTGATTGCCGAGCTTAAGAATTACCAATAAAAATGCTAAAGTGATCAAGAATTTTTAAATCCAAAATTGCGGTAACGATATATTAAAAAAAAAGCAATTAATTATTGAAAAGGCAATCAACTTTTAAAATTTGACTAAATTGAATAATCGTAACTTCGGCTAATCAAGTCTGGACTGAATTTGTCAAATTTTGTTAAATTTGTTAAATTTCGTTAAATTTGTTAAATTTCTATAAATTTGTAAAATTTCGTTACATTTGTGAAATTTCGTTGAATTTATAAAATTTCGTTAAATTTGTGAAATTTAGCTAAATTTATGAAATTTCGTTAATTTTGTAAAATTTTGTTTGATTTGTAAAATTTTGTTAAATTTATAAAATCTCGTTTAATTTGTGAAATTTCGTCAAATTTGTAAAATTTCGTTAAATTTGTAAAATATCGTTAAATTTGTAAAATTCATTAAATTTGTAAATTTTCTTTTAATTTGTAAAATTTTGTTAAATTTGTAACATTTTGTTCAATTTGTAAAATTAAGTTTAATTTACAAAATATTGTTAAATTTGAAAACTTTCGTTGAATTTTGTTAAATTTGTAAAATTAGCAAAATTTCGTTATATTTGTAAAATTTCTTTAAATTTTTAAAATTTTGTTAAATTTGAAAATTTTGTTAAATTTGAAAATTTTGTAAAATTTCGTTTAATTTTTAAAATTTCGTTAAATTTAAAAATTTCGTTAAATTTGTAAAATTTCGTTAAATTTATAAAATGTTGTTAAATTTGTAAAATTTCGTTACATTTGCAAAATTTTGTTAAATTTGTAAAATTTCGTTAAATTTGTAAAATTTCGTTAAATTTGTAGAATTCTTTAAATTTGTAAAATTTCGTTAAATTTGTAAAATTTCGTAAAATTTGTTAAATTTCGTGTAATTTGTAAAATTTCTTTAAATTAATAAAATTTCGTAAAATTAAATTTAATTTGTAAAATTTGTTCTATATGAAAAATTTCGTTAAATTTTGTAAAATTTGTAAAATTTCGTTAAATTTGTAAATTTCGTTTAATTTGTAAAATTCCGTTTAATTTGTAAAATTGCGTTAAATTTGTAAAATTTCGTTACATTATAAATTTTGTTATATTTTAAAATTTCCTTAAATTTTAAAATTTCTTTAAGCTTGATTAATTTTTATTTTTTATTTTTTTTTTATTAAAACTGATTCCCTTGCAAGTATTATTCTACTGTTGATTTTTTTTATAATTATTTTTTGCGTTTTGGTTAATTGCCAATAGTCAATTGTTAAGTTCAGTTTTATTGCAGAATTTCAAACAATCACACAAAGATCACTGTAACTTTATTCATTTCAAGTTTTCTCTGTAGATTTTTTTTCAGGGTGTCCTAACAATGCTTTGACCAATTTCCCGATCAAACTTTTCAAATCAATCCGATAAACAAGAAGTTTAATTGCCTCGAAAACCACTTTCGCACCCTTCCATACTTCAAGATGCCCCACCAACCTCCCCTCCCTCAACCAACTTCACCCCAGGGCCTTTTCCCTAATCTGCCCGGCCGCCGCGGCTGTCACCGCGTGATTGAAAACCGGCACGTGCCCCGGAAATCTCCTAATCCTGACTACTGCTGGAATCGCTCACCTAATCTCGTTAGACAAAGCACCACCCACGCGCCCTCTCTCCCGGCCGAAGGAGCAATCAATTAGAAAACAATTTCCCTCCCCCCACCCCTCCATTTTCACGCCTTTTAAACCCTCTTCCTCGATGAGACTTTGGAACCAATTTTTCACCCCTTGAAGCCACCTCAACCGTGTGGCCACAAAGGAGAGAGACCTTGAGAAATGCCTCCCAGCGCCAAAGGCTAATAAAATAAATATATTAATAATTCAATCCAGAATCCTATTAAACTTTCTCGTTCGTCCTTGACAGCTCCCAAAATAAAAAAAAAACACGTTAAGGTGAGGGCAGCACTCAATCACCGTTGAGCAGGGGAAAACCGCAAACTTGTCCTTTGTTTGAGAACGGGGGTGGTGGTGGTGGGTGTCACAACAGAAGAGGAAGAAGAAGACAAAGTGAGGACGGGGGCTGAGCTTTTTGGTGTTTGCGGCTTAATCAAGGTGTGCTGAGGGGGGAAAAGTTTGGGGTTGTTTGCACTTTGAGCTTACCGGGGATGGGACTTTAAGTGGTGGACAGGGGAAAGATAAGCTCTCTGCGGGGGAATGGTTGGAACAAAGTGACTGATTTTGGGTTTACAGTTTTACTTTGGATTTGAGTGGAAATCGGATAAAACTTTAATCAGATCCCATTAAATCAGTGTTTCTAAACCGGTGAGGAATTCCCGTCTGGAGGCGAATTTGGTCATTCTTTTAGGGGAATGAAGATGCAACAGAAATTCAATGCCTTAAAACGCGTTTGCTAAAAAACCATAACTGACACTTTCTTTAGAAGTTTCCCATTGGGAACGATTTATCAATACTGAATTTGGTATTTTGTGGATATTTTTTAGCTTCTTAAAAAATGTGTTTAGATATAAAATAGAAAAGGTTTATATAGATATAGATTTTGTTTCAGCAAATCCTAATTTTTTTAAAGTTTTCCTAGTTAAGCCTAGTTAGTTAAGCGATAATCATAAAAAAAGATTATTGGTGCACACTTCTGGATTTTTTCAAGGAGCAGTGAAAAAATATTCTGAGATTTTGGTCATTCTTTTTTTTTGTATTTGTATGCCCAAAGAAGCAAATTTGCATCATTATTCTGTCCATATAATTGGCCATACAAATTTGGAATCTTGATTTAAAAAAAAATAAAATATTGTTTTCAGAAATATCGGAAAATTTCACGAATGTTTCATATTTAAACATTGAAATCGGATGCATCAATATTAGAAAATGGTGGGTTGTTTGGGTGAGACTAAAAAACATCAATTTTCCTGTTTTTAATCCTTTGCATGGCAATGAAACGTAGCAACAAATAGAGATTTTTTCAGCTTTTTAAAAATACTTTTTTCAAAAATGGGCAAACATGGGCACTTACTTAAAAAATGATGAACTACGATACCTTTTTTGAAAGTACTTACAGTTAAACCTCGCATATGCACCTCATATGGGGGTTTCTTATGCGAAGCACGCATATGCGAGGTACAGGGCTTATGGGATTTTGGCTATATGGGAGACATGGGCTATATTTTTATAAAAAATCATCTAAACTATACAAATTTATAGTGTTTTGGAATCGTTATGAAGTCAGCTTTACAGCTACACCAAATTCACATGGTTTACGATGTTCTAGGTCATCCGAAACTTCGTCAAGTTAAGGCCTATGTGTTCAACGCCGTACAAGTATGAGGTAGGCGATTTGACTGTGGTTTTTGACCACAGATCATATCCGGATAGCCTCAGGGAGGTTCAGGGACTAGTCTACCGATATGTGGTGATGTTCTGGGTCTTCTGTAGAGTCCCGGGAGGTACGTCCGACGGGTCGACCGACGTAACACGGCAGAGGTCGATGGTTTTTGACCTCAGATCATTTCCAGATAGCCTCAGGGAGGTTCAGGGACTAGTCTACCGATATGTGGAGATGTTCTGGGTCTTCTATAGAGCCCCGGGAGTTACGACCGACGGGTCTACCGCCGTAACAAAGCAGAGGTCGATGGTTTTTGACCTTAGATAATATCCAGATAGCCTCAGGGAGGTTCAGGGACTAGTCCAACAATATGTGGTGATGTTCTGGGTCTTCTGTAGAGTCCCGGGAGGTACGTCCGATGGGTCTACCGACGTAACACGGCAGAGGTCGGTGGTTTTTGACCTCAGATCATATCCAGATAGCCTCAGGGAGGTTTAGGGACTAGTCTACCGATATGTGGAGATGTTCTGGGTCTTCTATAGAGCCCCGGGAGTTACGACCGACGGGTCTACCGCCGTAACAAAGCAGAGGTCGATGGTTTTTGACCTTAGATAATATCCAGATAGCCTCAGGGAGGTTCAGGGACTAGTCCAACAATATGTGGTGATGTTCTGGGTCTTCTGTAGAGTCCCGGGAGTTACGACCGACGGGTCTACCGCCGTAACAAAGCAGAGGTCGATGGTTTTTGACCTTAGATAATATCCAGATAGCCTCAGGGAGGTTCAGGGACTAGTCCAACAATATGTGGTGATATTCTGGGTCTTCTGTAGAGTCCCGGGAGCTACGTCCGATGGGTCTACCGCCGTAACACGGCAGAGGTCGGTGGTTTTTGACCTCAGATCATATCCGGATAGCCTCAGGGAGGTTCAGGGACTAGTCTACCGATATGTGGTGATGTTCTGGGTCTCCTGTAGAGTCCCGGGAGTTACGGCCGATGGCTCTACCACCACAACAAGATAGAGGTCGGAGGTTTTCGACCTCAGTTCATATCCGGATAGCCTCAGGGAGGTTAAGGGACTAGTCTACCGATTTCTGGTAATGTGCTGGGTCTTCTGTAAAGTCCCGGGAGCTACGGTCAATGGGTCTACCGCCGTAACAAGGCAGAGGTCGGTGGATTTTGACCTCAGATCATATCCGGATAGCCTCAGGAAGGTTCAGGGACTAGTCTACCGATGTGTTATGATTTTTTGGGTCTTCTGTAGAGTCCCGGAAGTAACGGCCCTGAGGCTATTCGGATATAATCTGAGATCAAAAACCACAGGTCTATATCTTGTTACGGCGGTAGACCCATCGGCCGTAACTCCCGGGATCTTACAAAAGACCTATCACATCAGCAGACTAGCCCCAGAACCTCCCTGAGGCTATCCGGATATGATCTGAGGTCAAAAACCTCCGACCTCTATCTTGTTACGGTGGTAGACCCAACGGCCGTAGCTCCCGAAATCTTACAAAACACCCAGAACATCACCACATATCGGTAGACTAGCCCCTGAACTCCTTGAGGCTATCTGGATATAATATGAGGTCAAAAACCACCGACCTCTGCCTTGTTACGGCGGTAGACCAATCGGCCGTAACTCCCGGGACTCTACAGAAGACCCAGAATATTACCACACATCGGTAGACTAGTCCCTGAACCTCCCTGAGGCTATCTGGATATTATCTAAGGTCAAAAACCATCGACCTCTGCTTTGTTACGGCGGTAGACCCGTCGGTCGTAACTCCCGGGGCTCTATAGAAGACCCAGAACATCTCCACATATCGGTAGACTAGTCCCTAAACCTCCCTGAGGCTATCTGGATATGATCTGAGGTCAAAAACCACCGACCTCTGCCGTGTTACGTCGGTAGACCCATCGGACGTAGCTCCCGGGACTCTACAGAAGACCCAGAATATCACCACATATTGTTGGACTAGTCCCTGAACCTCCCTGAGGCTATCTGGATATTATCTAAGGTCAAAAACCATCGACCTCTGCTTTGTTACGGCGGTAGACCCGTCGGTCGTAACTCCCGGGGCTCTATAGAAGACCCAGAACATCTCCACATATCGGTAGACTAGTCCCTAAACCTCCCTGAGGCTATCTGGATATGATCTGAGGTCAAAAACCACCGACCTCTGCCGTGTTACGTCGGTAGACCCATCGGACGTACCTCCCGGGACTCTACAGAAGACCCAGAACATCACCCCATATCGGTAGACTAGTCCCTGAACCTCCCTGAGGCTATCCGGATATGATCTGTGGTCAAAAACCACAGTCAAATCGCCTACCTCATACTTGTACGGCGTTGAACACATAGGCCTTAACTTGACGAAGTTTCGGATGATCTAAAACATCGTAAACCATGTAAATTTGGTGTAGCTGTATAGCTGACTTCATAACGATTCCAAAACACTATAAATTTGTATAGTTTAGTTGATTTTTTATAAAAATATAGCCCATGTCTCCCATATAGCCAAAATCCCATAAGCCCTGAAACTCGCATATGCAACTCTTGCGACAAAACCGAATCAGGTGGAATGACTCGTATATGCAAAGTTGCATATGCGAGGCGCTCTTATACGAGGTTTAACTGTACATTTATAATTTGCAATAGGGGTGTTAAACCATTAAAAAAAATCATATTTTAACTGTTTTAGAGTTTTTAAAATACATGCAATATTTCAAAACGTTTGATACCCATATTGCGAATTACAAAACGTTGAGTATTTTCGAGAAAATATGGTATTTTGTGAAAATTTTAGTATTTCATTCAAGAAACTCTAAAACAGTTAAAATACATGCAAAATTTCGAATCGTTCGAAAACCATATTGCGAATTAATAAAATTTGAATATTTAGTGAAAAAATAGTATTTCACTCAAAAAATAAAAAAATAGTGAAAATACATGCAAAATTTCGACTCGTTTGATACCCATCTTGCAAATAATAAAAAATTTAATACTTTCAAAAAATAGTTTATCGTTATCGTCCCGACAATAACTATAGAATTCGATAATTATATCGTTAAAAACCTTGGATTTTACATCGAAAAATGAAGCTAAAAAAATATTGCGATCAGTATTTCGATTTTTTGAACAAAAAAATAGTAGAGCAGTTCTCTCAGATTTCGGTCATTCGTTTTTTTTGTATTTTTAATTCGACTGAAACTTTTTTGGTGTCTTCGGTTTTCCCAAAGAAGCCATTTTGCATCATTATTTTGTCCATATAATTTTCCATACAAATTTAACAGCTGTCCATACAAAACGATGTATGAAAATTCAAAAATCTGTATCTTTTGAAGGAATTTTTTGACCGATTTGGTGTCTTCGGCAAAGTTGTAGGTATGGTTATAGACTACACTGAAAAAAAATTATACACGAAAAAATTTTTTGGGTGATTTTTTATTTAACTTTTTGTCACAAAAACTTGATTTGCAAGAAAACACTATTTTAATTTTTTTATATGTTTTAGGGAACATAAAATGCCAACTTTTAGGAAATTTCCAAGTTGTGTAAAAAACCATTAACCGAGTTATGAATTTTTGAATCAATACTGATTTTTTCAAAAAATCGAAATATTGGTCGCAAGAATTTTTCAACCTCATTTTTCGATGTAAAATCCAATTTTCAATCAAAACGTACTTAAGTGAAATTTTGATAAAGTGCACCGTTTTCAAGTTATGGCCATTTTTATGTAACTTTTTTGAATATAGTCTCACTTTTTATTTTTTCCAAATTAGTGCTCATGTTTGCCCTCTCTTGAAAAAAATATTTTAGGAAAGCTGAGAAAATTCTCTACATTTTGCTTTTCTGAACTTTGTTGATACGACCCTTATTTGCTGAGATATTGCCATGCAAAGATTTCAAAACAGGAAAATTGATGTTTTCTAAGTCTCACCCAAACAACCCACCATTTTTTAACGTCGATATCTCAGCAACTAATGGTCCGCTTTACAATGTTAAAATATGAAACATTCTTAAAATTTTTCGATCTCTTCGAAAAAAATATTTAAAAAATTTAAACCGAGACTTACATTTTAAAATGGCGTAATCTTGAATATTTGGCCCTCTTAAACATATCAAAAAATTAAAAAAATTAAAAATAGTGTTTTTTTGCAAATCATGTTTTAGTGACAAAAAGTTAAATAAAACATCACGAAAAATGTTTTTACCGTGTATCACTTTTTTTCAGTGTAGTCTATAACCATACCTACAACTTTGATCAAAAAATTCCTTCTAAAGATACCGATTTTTGAATTTTTAAAAATCATTTTTGTATGGACCGCTGCCAAATTTGTATGGAAAATTATATGGACAAACTAATGATGCGAAATTGCTTCTTTGGGCATATCGAAGGCACCAAAAAAGTTTTAGCTGAATCAAAAAATACAAAAATTTAAATTAAGAAAAAAGACCGTTTTTATTGAATTGTGGTTGTTATCATGTTGTTTAGTCTTATAGAATTCAAATATTTTTCAAACTTTTATACGTATTTTTAATGTGATCGGTTAACATTCAGAATTAATTCCAGTACAATTTTGATCAATTTAGCATTGAATATTTTTGAATGAAAATATTTGTTTCGTTTAGCAAAATTATGAGCATACAGTCAAACAGGAACAGTTCATTTTATTTTATATTCAATTTATTTCAGATTCTGGCAATTTTTGTTTTTTTTTTAATATTTTTTTTTCTTTTCAATGATAACTTGATCTTATGGTAAACACCGAACCTAAGATTATAATATTTGATTGTTTTATACTCAAGGGGGGGAATGAAGATCTTGTAAATAAGTATGGAATGATAAAGGTCGAGAACCACTGCATTAAATAAACAATTTTGAACACAATTCGTACTGTTAACTTCTCATACTTCAATGAGTCCAACCCTGTCAGGACTTGCCACGGTGTGAAATTATTTATGTCCGTTGATTTACGGCCCAGGGCACATTTGCATAAAGGTGCAACAAATTACGGAGCCCCGGGCTTTAATTGGCCAAACATGGCCATTTTGGGAAATCCTGATTATTCCATCATCAGCGTTCGAGGCGTTCGACATTCCACCGCGAAGAAAATGGCGATGATGATTTGGTGTGGGCGCTGCAACGTTTTGAATGGCAATCCTTTGGCAGTGCGTTGATTTACGAGCCGGCTCCTCCCACCCCCAACCTCAGGTACAAACACAATGCAGTCCTGGGGGCAGAACCTTCGGAAGCTGCTTAGCATGGAGATTTATGGGCCCAAGTGCAAGTGATTTAATGGCAGCTGAATAAAGAACGAAATCGGCCCATTATTCACGCCGGGACACGCTGGGCATGAGTTTGAAGAATTGGCTGCGGGGGGAAAGCCTTTAAACAAGCCCCGTTTGATGGCGTGAAATGTGCGCTGAACGCGTTTCATCAAAGCTGCTGATGCTAATGAAACGATAACAGCGTTACTAATTTAATCAGCACGCTGTAATTATGCTGCGACGGACGAAAAAACGGTGCGGCAACTGTTGCTGAGAATCGGAGCGTTGAAAACTAACTGAAAACTGAAAACTGAAACTTTAAACCAAAAAACTCACACTCACTCGCCATTTTCTTCCTCATTATCCCGCCAACTTTAATCCTAATTAGGCCTTAAAAACGCGACTCAGACACAAAAAAAAGCCCAAGATAATCCCTCATCGGGATTCCTAGCCAGTGGCCACACGATAATCCCCTTGCCCTCGCAGAATCTGCCTTCTTGCGGGCCCGCATCCTTGACCTGCTTTTGCGATATTTTTTGCTATTTATTTTTCCGACTTGCAGCAACAAAACATTAACAACAACAAGAAACAAAAAAAAAACGGGGGCAGGATTTCAGGAAAAATTATAATTAATTCTCGTTTCGCGCGCGGGTAGTTCAAGTCGGGGAGTGTTGGGTTGTCGTCGTTTTGCTTGCTTCTTGTTTTTCTTCCCTTTTTCCCCGGGTGCGATTTCCGCTGGTCGGTGGTTTTTCCGGGTCTCTTCTTGTGTTTTTTTTTTCTTTCGCCAGGGTGGAAAATGGAGTGTTCTGGGAGGGTCGTTAGGCGTTGTTAAATTTATTTCATATTTAATCATTTTGACTCGTTTTTTGTTGTTGTTTACCACGAAGACTTGGTGTTCAGTTTGTGTTTTGTGTTCAAGTTTGTGGTTAACATCGCTTGAAAGTGTTTCTTCCGTTGGGGATCATTTGTCTGTAGAAGGGGTTTCTGTTAAAGTTACAGGCTCGACAGTCAAAAATAAGACATCGAAAAAAGTAGAGCAGTTTTTAGACATAGTCAATAACATGTCCCGGTTTTACACGGGAAAAAAATCGGATTATTTTACATGAGAAACTTGAAATTTGGAAAAAAAACCCTTAAAAAAAGTTGGTACTCGTAAACCGGGTCACATTGATAAAATTTATATTAAATGTTGTTGATGGTAAGGCTTGATGCTAAAGTTAAAAACATGTTCTTGGCTACACCACGCAATGTCCAAGTACGTTTTGACGAATCATCACATAAAATTCCTTTAAAAAATTATGAGTTGAAAATTCGAACTGAAAATGATGTCACTGGGTTTCTTACCAAATTATAGATAAAAATTGTTCAAATTTCATTGATAACGTCAAGAAGAACATAAGCGGGTAATTCTCTACCAACTCACACGAAATCGGGAAAAGTTGCCCAGACCCCTCTTCGATTTGCGTGAAACTATGTCCTAAGGGGTAACTTTTGTCCCTGATCACGATTCCGAGGTCCGTTTTTTGATATCTCGTGACGGAGGGGCGGTACGACCCCTTCCATTTTTGAACATGTGAAAAAATAGGTGTTTTTCAATAATTTGCAGCCTGAAACGGTGATGAGATAGAAATTTGGTGTCAAAGGGACTTTTATGTAAAATTATACGCCCAATTTGATGGCGTACTCAGAATTCTGAAAAAAACGTATTTTTCATCGAAAAAAACACAAAAAACGTTTTAAAAATTCTTCCATTTTCCGTTACTCGACTGTAAAAAATTTTGGAACATGTAATTTTATGAGAAATTTAATGTACTTTTCGAATCAACATTGACCCAAGGGGGTCATTTTTTCATTTAGAACAAAATTTTTCATTTTAAAATTTCGTGTTTTTTCTTTTTTTAGAGTGTAACAATGTTCTACAAAGTTGTACAACAGACAATTACAAAAATTTTGATATAGAGACATAAGGGGTTTGCTTATAAACATCACGAGTTATCGCGATTTTACGAAAAAAAAAGTTTTGAAAAAGTTACTTTATGCGTTTCTCTTTGTTTCGTCGTCCGTGTCTGTCGCGGGTGACCATGAACGGCCATGATCGATGACGACCAACTTTTTCAAAACTTTTTTTCGTAAAATCGCGATAACTCGTGATGTTTATAAGCAAACCCCTTATGTCTATATATCAAATTTTTTGTAATTGTCTGTTCTACAACTTTGTAGAACATTGTTACACTCTAAAAAATAACCCTGCAAAGTTAGAAAAAACACGACATTTTAAAATGAAAAATTTTGTTCTAAATGAAAAAATGACCCTTCTGGGTCAATGTAGATTCGAAAAGTACATTAAATTTCCCATAAAATGACATGTTCCAAAAAATTTTACAGTCAAGTAACGGAAAATGGGAGAATTTTTAAAACTTTTTTAGTGTTTTTTTCGATGAAAAATACGTTTTTTCGGAATTCTGAGTACGCCATCAAATCGGGCGTCTAATTTTACACAAAAGTCCCTTTGACACCAAATTTCTATCTCATCACCGTTTCAGGCTGCAAATTATTGAAAAACACCTCTTTTTTCGCATGTTCAAAAATGGAAGGGGTCGTACCGCCCCTCCGTCACGAGATATCAAAAAATGGACCTCAGATTCGTGATCAGGGACAAAAGTTACCCCTTAGGACAAAGTTTCATGCAAATCGAAGAGGGGTCGGGGCAACTGCTGTGTGAGTTGGCGGAGAATTACCCAAGTAAGAATGCTTTTAATGTTTTATTCGAGATTCGTTCAATATTTTTTTTTAATTAATTTTACATTTTAAAATTTTGTTAAAAGCTGATAAGAAAAAGATATTTCATAAAAAATATCAATTTGAAGACACATTGTTACCAATTTTGAAGCAAGATTTTTTAAAAAGCGTCATTTAAAAAAAATATTTAAATTTTCATTGCAAAAAATTTTTGACTTTCACAGCCCCGTAATTTTTTTGTGTTACACTGGACTTTAAGTTCTAACATATGATCAAAAGTTTTTTTTTTCAGACGAATTGTTGCTATAAATTTTCGAAATTGAGATTATTTAAAACTGCCAAAAATCCAGTAAAGATTTTCAAAATCCTTTTTATATACGACACATTCCGCCGTGACGTTGCAACGCTTTGACTTTTCTTTTTTCAGTATTTTGGCTCTAACTCAAAAATTACAATGAAAAGGTACATATTTTTATACAGATTCGGAAAGTACATTAAATTTCCTATAAGAAACAATGTTGAAACATTATTTTAGCGAATATTCTATTATTGAGAGGGGGATATGTAGCGTGACGTTGCAACGCGTGACTTTTTCTCAATCCTGACCCAATTCATGTTTCGCCATTAACTCTGCTCTGTTAAACGGCAAATTTGGAGTTCTTCTTCCATTTTTAGTGTAAAATTGGCCAACAAATCGAATGCAATCATTAGTTTTTCGAAAAAATTAAACCTCGATTTTTGAAGACCGCTTACATTTCGTGACGTTGCAACGCTCTGTTTTTGAAAACAGGGTTTTTCGTTGCGTTGCAACGTCACGAAATTATAGTTAACTATATTTTTGTGAAAATTTCATGTAATTCTAATTGCAATGGATAACTAACATCATCCTGATTCTAAAACACTATTATTTTGAACATAGTCAAAACACCATAAGATCTGGCATCAGTTATGCACACCTCAGTTTTGCATACCTCTTATTTGATGCTAAACCATGAATTTAGTTTAAAGTACATTATTTTTTTTTTGTTCTTCGCTGTGCTTTAGATTTTAAAAGATCGACAATGTTCGGTAAATTTGATTCAAATTTAATAAGTTTCCTATTAATAAACTTCATTATTTTATATAACATGAATTCAAATCCTTTAAAAATGTCTTTGAAACTGTCTAAAAAACAAGAAACGAAAATCATATAAAATCATACCAGAAAATGTTTTTATTTTAATATGATTTGAAGTTCATGTTTTAAAATAAAACATATTTTACAAATTATCTTTAAGTAACTATCGCCAACTGGAGAAAATCGGGACTACAATCTGAATAGTAGCAGGAGATTTTAGAGCAATATATTTGGAAGTTGCTGTTCTAAATGTTTTGTTCTGTTCCTTTTGTTTCCGAAATCAATCAAAAAACAAAACATGCAAACACATTTGCTTGAACAATTGTCTTAATTTGTTCTTTGATCCTGAATTGCTTCAGGTGTTACAATTACGAATATGATACCAAGTCTCAAAAAATAAAACTTATTAGAATATATTCAAAGCGCTGGGCATTTTGCGGATCTTGAAACAAAATTTTTAACAATTTTCTCCTAATAAGCCTTTAAAATACCTAATTTTAAATTTTAAATTTCGGGAACTCCCGGAACATCGTTTTGAAAAATCCGTAAATAAAAATGGGGAGTGCCTGATTTTGTAAAAATCCCGGGAATGTTGTCACGGGCATTCCTGGGATGAACGCACAACTATTATTTAAGGTTTTGTAAAATTCAGGAATCAAATTGGAAAATGAAATTTCAAAAAAGTGGTTTGTGTGAGTAGAATTTATATTGCTGTCTTTTGGTCCCCTACAAACAAAGTGAACGAATCCAACGTTTTTTCCTCAAATGTTTTTTTTTGTTCTAATAAAGTTGATGCAAATATTTTAACTTTTTATCACGACTTCGAGAACTAGAGGGGGGTCAACAAGAACAGTATCAGTAGTTGTATTTGAATCCTAAGGATGTAAAACTTGAAAAAAAAATTTAGAGAAAAAAAAACTATTTGCGCTAATAAACATTAAATTTCTAAATTTCAAAATATTTTTGATAAATCACATGCTTTAAATGAATCTGAAACAGAGAAATGCATTTCACAAAGATTTCAACTGATTGCAGTTGAATTTCCGCTGAAACTTTGCAGTTTTTTGATAAAAAGAGTGAGTGACAAAAAACATTGCAATGTTTTAGAATACCTAAATAAATAAGAAGTTTATAGAATTTCCGGTTTTTATTCTTAATCTTACCATCAAACATATTTAAATTGACTTGTAAAGTTGGTCCATTTTACCAGTTTTTAAGGTAAGTTTGCACTTTGCTGCACTGTCACGCTCGTTCCAGCAAGGTCACTAGTGGCAGTGTTGCCAGCAAATTTATATGTATTTTGGGAAATTTTGCAACTTTGCACCACACTCGCACCAGCTTCCGGAATTAATTAATTAAACATTTTCACAACGAACGTCGAGGACGACAACCATGCAAAAGCTCCACGTTCTCTACCAAATATTTACTCGCTCTGTGGAGTTTAATGAATCCTAAAATTAGGTTCACGTCCCGTGCGACCAACTGTCACCAAGAGTGAGAGACACTGGCTTTAGATAGCGAGAAGTGTAGACTTCGTTGTAATTTATCCACAAACACACACACACAGCTGCTAATTGAAGCAATTTACAGCAAAATCAGAACTCATTCCGAGCGAAAATGACAGCAATATAAATTCTACTCACATCCGATTCACAATTCCCCCCCCCCCTCTCCCGTTCAACTCCACCAAACTCGCTCCAGTTTCTGGGACAACTCTCCCTCGTTCGGTTTAGCTTTTTCCGGAAGGGAGGGGGCAGTGGGGTGGAAAAGCTTTTCCGTTTCGTTGGAGACACGACGACCATCACGAGCTTTGATTCAAATTTATGCTTGCGTCGTAAAACATTCGCATGCTTCCGGGGTGGTGGTGCGGCCAGGGGGGGGAAGGTTGAGTCTGGTTTTGGTGTCCCATTTCCTCGAAAAACCTCCGATTTTAGCTGGGAATACAGTGTTGGTGGAAATCAGGCTTTAACCTTTAAACTATTTTTTCAATATTTGAAGCAACAAATTTTTAAATTGTATTTTGCCTAGTTTTTTTTTTAAGTTTTCAAATTGTGTACTAATTATGTCTTCAACTTTTTCCCAGCCCTGCTATCCAGAAGAAAGTTCCAACCTAAGCAAAATCATCTAATGAAAAACTCGACTTTATCTGGTTCACCATCACCCTTTCTCCACTCTGTTTTTCAGATCACCCACAATCCCCCCTTCCCTACTCTACCACCACAAACTGATTAACACCCGTTTTTCCCATCGAAACCCCTCATTGTAGCTGGGTAAAACTTTTCCAATCCCTTCACGTTCCAACCTCCAGCCTTCCGACCCCTTCTTCCGGAAACTGGCCATAAGCGATTGTATTTGCTATTCCGGTCCAGCAGCAGCTTCCAGTCAGGAAGGGCGCGGGGGAGAGGGGGTGCCTTGGACGCAAGGACGCGTGTCATTTCGTTTGCAAAAAGGACCCTCACCTCAAACCACCACCCACCCACTTGGCACAGCCGAGATTGTGTGCTGCACTTTTCCCAAGACAGTGCCGCTGTGTATCATTTCCAGTGTTGCCACTGCTTGGGAGTCCGTCCCTTTCAGAATGGCTTGTGGGCAAATTCTGCGATAAAAGTCATCCCTTCTGCTCTCTCTCTTGGGACGCTTATGCGGTGATTGTCGTTGGGAATTTTCTTTCTCTCTCTGTCTGTCTCTCTTGGGAGTAACCAAGGCGAGAGTGGCACTTGAATGTCCGGATAGAGTTGAAAAGTTCAAAAGCAATAAATTTTTAATTAATTAAATTCTACAAATTTTACAAATTTTACAAATTTTACAAATTTAACAAATTTAACAAATTTTAAAAAATTTACAAATTTTACAAACTTTACAAATTTTACATATTTTACATATTTTACAAATTTTACAAATTTTACAAATTTTACAAATTTTACAAATTTTACAAATTTTACAAATTTTACAAATTTTACAAATTTTACAAATTTTACAAATTTTACAAATTTTACAAATTTTACAAATTTTACAAATTTTACAAATTTTACAAATTTTACAAATTTTACAAATTTTACAAATTTTACAAATTTTACAAATTTTACAAATTTTACAAATTTTACAAATTTTACAAATTTTACAAATTTTACAAATTTTACAAATTTTACAAATTTTACAAATTTTACAAATTTTACAAATTTTACAAATTTTACAAATTTTACAAATTTTACAAATTTTACAAATTTTACAAATTTTACAAATTTTACAAATTTTACAAATTTTTCAAATTTTACAAATTTTACAAATTTTACAAATTTTACAAATTTTACAAATTTTACAAATTTTACAAATTTTACAAATTTTACAAATTTTACAAATTTTACAAATTTTACAAATTTTACAAATTTTACAAATTTTACAAATTTTACAAATTTTACAAATTTTACAAATTTTACAAATTTTACAAATTTTACAAATTTTACAAATTTTACAAATTTTACAAATTTTACAAATTTTACAAATTTTACAAATTTTACAAATTTTACAAATTTTACAAATTTTACAAATTTTACAAATTTTACAAATTTTACAAATTTTACAAATTTTACAAATTTTACAAATTTTACAAATTTTACAAATTTTACAAATTTTACAAATTTTACAAATTTTACAAATTTTACAAATTTTACAAATTTTACAAATTTTACAAATTTTACAAATTTTACAAATTTTACAAATTTTACAAATTTTACAAATTTTACAAATTTTACAAATTTTACAAATTTTACAAATTTTACAAATTTTACAAATTTTACAAATTTTACAAATTTTACAAATTTTACAAATTTTGCTTAAGCAAATTCAACAAATTTAACAAATATTACAAATTTAACAAATTAAGCAAATTCAACAAATTTAGCAAATTTGAAATATTTAATGAAATGGATAACTTTAACATACAGTCATGCCTAGGTTTAGCACAGCAACAAAAAATTTTATCCATTGCAATCGTAATAACATGAAAATTTGCACAAAAATACGTATATTTCCTGCATTTTGAAAAAGAAATCGTTTACTTAAAAAAAACTCTAAATAATTGTTTTTTGTATTATGGCTATTAATTGATTGGGTTGTTTTTCATATATTTTGAAAGTAGTATAATTTTTTTGGAAATTCTTAAAGACAACTATAAAACTACGTTTTTTTTTTGAAAAAAAACTCAAAATTTTAGTTTTTAAGAAAATAGTTATCAAACGATCAGGATTTTTCATACTTTCCGAAAGTTATATTATTTTTTGTATGTTCAAAAATTTCCCAAAACTGCTTATTTTTGAAAAAAAAAAAAACTTTTTACAGTATGGGTAATACCATTGGGTATCAAACGATCGGGATTTTTTCAAACATTATAATAAATTATAAACAGTACATACTTTTATAATAAAGTTTTTTGAAAATTCTATTTTTTTTTTTACAAAACTAAGCATTTTCGAAAAAAAACATAAAATTTCAGTTTTTCACTATTTGGGTATCAAAAATTTTTAATTATTGCATACATTTGGAATGTTTCAATTTTTAAATTTTGATTATTTTTTTTGGAAATACATATTTAAGTGAAAATTTTGAGTATTTTCAATAAATGTTGATATTACTTTGGAAATGTATGAAAAAATTACGAGCGTTTGAAACCCATATTATAAAAAAAAAATAATTAAGAATTTATTTTTTCCGAAAATAAGACCGTTGCTAATATTTTTGAAGTTAACGTCGCAACCCTCTTCAAAATTGGTCAGGGGGGCAAAAAAATATTTGTTTTTTCAGAAGACTTCAAAATTTTCATGCGAAATCAAGTCTTGTGATTTGAAAAAAATTTCAAACGCATTTTCCTGCGTCCTCATATTTATCATATCGATCAACAATTTTTTTTGTGAAATTCCGTTATAGTATAATTTTAAAATACTCAAAAAAATCACACAAAGTTTATTGAAAACACTCAATTTTTTTACAAAACTACTAAGGCCGTTGCAAATATTTTTCAAAATTAATGAAAAATCAGGGGGCAGAAAAAAAAATTCCTAAAAAATTCAAAATTTCCATAAAAATAGAAGTCTAATCAACTGAAAACATCCTAAAATGCATTTTTCTGCATTGATTTTCATATTTAGCATGTTTGGGCTTGTTTGAAATTGATTTGAATTTTTATGAAATTCCTATGTACAGCACCGCAAAAAAATGTTTTTTCGCGAAAAATAAAATTTTCGTCAATACTTAGATATTTTGGAAACTAATGATGGCAAATCAACTGGACATGTGTAATAAACATTATGTATAATGCATTTTAAAACACTTTGTTTTTATTAAAATGTTGAAACCATGGCTCGTAATTTCAATTTTTATACTTTTTTATTCCCCCCCCCCCCCTCGACATTGGTCAGAGTCGAGAGACATAAACTTCAAAAAATATTTGCAACGGGCTTATTTTCGGAAAAAATACTCAAAATTTATTTTTTTCACAATATGGGTATCAAATGATTCGATTTTTTCAAACATTTAGAATGTAATACCTTCTGAAATTTGGAGTAGTTTTTCGGAAATACGTAGTTTTGTGAGAATGTTGAGTATTTTCAATAAATATTTTACTGCGTTTAAAATCATATTTATATCAACTATATTTTTTTTGTGAAATTCCGTTGTAGAGTACTACAAAAAGTGTTTTTTTTGACAAAAAAAAATTCGCCAATACTTTGATATTTTGAAAACTAAAGATTGCAAAACATCTGAGCAGGTGTAAAATGCATTTTTAAACCTATTTTCATTCAAATGTAATTATAAGTGCAATGGATAGCTGACATCATCCCGATTCCAAAACACTATAATTTTTGATGGTTTCATGATTTCTGGAAACCCCTTATAAGACCTAAATAGGCCTTATGGCCTTCTTAAAACCTAAAATGTTACTAAGTAGCCGAAATATCATAAGCTCTGTGCTTCAATTCAGAGGCAGCTGAACGAATCAAAAAAGGTAAAAAGTTGAAAAATTGAAAAGAATTTCATCAAAATAACTCATTTCGTCCACTCAAGTGCCACCTCAACAATGCAGTTTCTATCCCGCTGGGGTGGGCGGTTCCCGCACCGAAGGCGACCATAGTGTCCAACACATAAAAATGCACCCAACTTTGGGCCTCAATTTTCCCCTCTCCCCCAGAGGAACGACAGCCCTGGCGACGGCGGGTCTCGCTGGGAAAGCGCGCTGGGAAAATGCGAATAAAATTCCAATCACGTTTTTATTGTCTTTTGCATTTATTTATACATTTTTTCCTCCTCCTCCTCCTTCAGATTTACTTGGACTTGGAAGAAGAAAGTTGGCTGTGTGTGTGTGTGTGGTCCATACTGTGCGAGATTTTCTGCTGGGATAAGGGGCGTAGCAGCCGGACTTCCTGTGGCTTTCGTATTATTGTTGGAATTCGTCCAGTGGGCGCCACCACCCAGGGGACGGATTGGCCGTGCAAAAGCGATGCCCGGAAGCTGTACTTCCGGCGGGCGGGAAGTAATGGTTTAACGACTTCCATGCTGATGCCATGCTGATTTGATGGTTGCGAATAAGGTCATCGATACGGTGGTGGTAACGTTCTTTGTGCGGTAATGATTCGAGATTTTGGTCATGTGAGGTCTTGGAGTTCAAAAAAAGAGAATTGGAACTTCAACTTAAATTCCAAATTTACTTTGTAAAGTAAGACAACTGAGCTTCTTTACTTCTTTTTAAAGCATCTCATTTTCCAATCTTCCTCCGCAACCTCCAAATCCAAACACAACACTCACCACACATAATCTTCAAACCACCAATCACAGCCTACATCGAGGCGCACTCTTTTGAAATTTCTCACAAACTTCACAGCAAGAGTGTGAGCGTACTCTTCCTGCATGCCAAAATTTTCCGCACCTTCACTGCAGAGCTGGCAACACTGCTCTCCCACCCGCCCCCGAGGGAGACCGTATTCAATGAAAGTAAAATTATAAATGACGTTAATTCACTTCATTAAAATTCATTAGAGAGCGGGGGTGGCCGGGGTAGCTGCCGGTCCTCCCGATGTTGTTGCCAAGCACGCCAAGACGACATCCAAGACACGAGGAATGTCGGGCATGCCGCCAGCTTTTTCTTGAAGTGTATTGAATTTCTTGTCTTCTGGCGCTAGAGGAGACTACGTGTCTCTGTGGAGTATATCGGAAGGAAAATATGCCAAATATGTCACTCGAGAGTGCGCCGATGTCACCTCCTGTTGAGCCAGCCACGTGGAAAGTGACGGCAGCGGAGAAGTGGTCCCCTGGTGGGGGGAAAATGTAGAATTTTCCAATTACTGGATCACGTTTTCCTGTTGATGGATTTCCGGTTCGATATCGTGTTTCGAAGCATTTTTTATCTTGTTACGTAGTCAGCCTTTTAAATGTTGGCATATTTCAAATTTGTTCAAACAGTTTGTATATTCAAATAACTCTGGAAAATCAAGAGTTGATTCTCGTTGGTTAAACATAATGATCAAAATTAATTTTTAATCAGAACTCAAGTACATTTTTGAACAGTTCTCCATTTGAAAAAAATATTGTATCTAAAGAGGCAGCTTTTGTAGATTTTGCTCGGTTTGTTATAGAGGTCGTTTTGAAGAGTTCCGATGAATGAAACTGCCATAAACATTCAGGATTGGTTTGACTTTTTCCCATAGCTTTTTGCTACTGCTACTGTTCAAAATTGATATTTTTGAAACCCCAATATATTTTTGCAGCAACCTCAAACACTCATCTGTCAAAGGTTAAAATTTAGGAAATTTTGGTCAACCGCAGTTTTATTTTTCATAGTTTTACGACAACAACATTTGCTCTTTTTTATCTCAATTTTGACGCATTCAAAATCCTCGGGAATTCTCCATAAGATTAATTTATCGGAATTTTAAAATTATTTGAAAAAAAGCCATATAAAAAAATAAAATATTTTTCAACGATTTGTCGGAACTGTTGGAAGTGTGAGTGGCGATAACTTTCAGATTTTGTGTTGAAAACAACACAAAAAAATTAATTAATGCACATTTCTCGGGTGAGTTTTCAAAAAGCCGTAAGAGCCACCGTGACCTCCGACACTAATTTTCGTTTTTCTTCAAAATGAAACAATATTTCATTTGTTTTTAATTTAGGACACTTGAAGGACGTGTAGATGAACAATCTCAAGCATTTTTGTAATTGGTTTATTGTAAGTAGGTCGAATATCGATGCAAAAAGGGCTTTGTTTACCAATGGCTCTTACGTAAGGCTACCAACTCTTGCTGAGCAAAAATCCGTACACTTTGCCGATATGACACCATGGTGTAACAAAAACTGTCAATGAATTATTTAGATAAATTAAATTTAATATATTTGAGAATTAAAAATATAAAACTGTGTCGTTTTTACAGCAAAATGCTATCAGAGTGCTTATGACTTGCACGTTTAAAAGTATTCATAAAATAAACCGTGATTTAAATCAAATCATTATGTTCATCTTTTTTTTTTTTTGTTAAACGTTTAAAAGTTTACGAACTGTCAAGTTTGCTTATCGTTCTTATTTTTTTTTACGAACAATTTTCCATAGTTTTTTTTTATTGAAAAGGTCTTAAAACATGTAAAACACAACATTTTATAGGACCTTTAAAAAAACTCTAGATTTGTTAATTCAAATGTTCAAATGTTTTCACAAGTTTTAGAAAGCCTTTGGAAATGGATAAATATATTTAGTAAGGAATTTCTAAAAGAACAATTCTAGAGTTTTTTTTAAGGTCCTATCAACATATGAAAGACAATAGTTCAAAAACTCTAAAATTATTGATAATCAAGTTTTAATTGAGGAAACCCCAGAAAACTCTCCCTTTTTAAATCAAACTCACTGAAAAATAAAAATTTCTAGTTAACAAAAGCTTCGACCAAATCGAAAAAGCAATTCAATGATTAAAAAGTTGTTAAAATTCCGTAAAAATCCGTATTATGCGTAAAATTCCCTACAAAAATTCCGGCCTGTTCAAAATCCGCGAAAGGTTCGAAAATCCGTATGGTAAGGAAAAAATCCGTACAGTTGGTAGCCTTACTCTTACGGCTTTTTGAAAACTCACCCGAGATTTAAAAAAATCAAATTACTGTTTTTCAAACGTTATGCCTATTTTTTATGATTGTGAAATTTGTTCTCAAACGCTTGAGCTATTTTGCAAGTTTTTTGTTTGCTTTAGGGGGCGAAGCAATTTTTTCATAAAAATTTCAATGTAAATTTAAGTGCAATCAGCTGAAATCAATTCATAATGCATTCCCAAGCGTTTAGAATTTTTTTTCTTCAGGACTGCGGAGACGGGTCATAGTTTTATGTCTCTGACTCCAGCTTTCTGAGTTTAGCCAACTCCGACTCCGACTCCAGTTTTCATCAAACACCGGACTCTAGGCCAAATCACGACAAATGTAACGCATTAAGACAGTAAATTTTTGCATCGTGTTTTGAACAACTTCGGTTTCAACAGGAACAGAACAAAACAATTAGTACCGTCATCTGGGGCAAAGCGGGACACAAGGAGCTAATTGGTACAGCTGTTTTAGCCTTGTTTCTGTACAATATTTGGATATTTTTTTATTCGTTTTGGATAATCTAAAATAGTGCATCGTTTTCCAAATTTCAAGCTTTTAAGTTCTCTGTCCCTATTCAGACTGTAGTCCCGATTTGCCCCAGATGACGGTAAATCGATTTCCAAATTTATTGTTCTGAAATCTCTTGTACCTAATCAGGCTATTTGTAAAATATGTTGAATTTTGGAATGTTGAAAATTTTGTAGGTCAAATATTCACCTTGTTCACATTTTACACATTTTCAATGTAAAATTACTCCAAAAGAGGTAATTTTTTAAGTAATTTTACCTAAAAATGTGTAAAAAAATGTGAACCAGATGAATAATCGTTCGAAATTCATCAATTTCCTGATTTTTTCCTGATAAATATTGCGATAATTTGGCAACGATAATAAGACATTCGCAATCAGGAAAAAAAAAGACTTTTTGTGTCTTTTTTCAGAAAGAACTGGATTGAATTTGATCAAAATTGAACTGAAAGAGTACCTTAATATTGGAAAAAGGAAGCAGTCAAGAACCAATTGAACATCTCTGACTAAAAAACACATGAAGTTTGTTATTTTTTGAGATATGAAGTTATGATACTCATTACAGTGTAACAAAATTGACTTTTTGGCGGGCATTCAAGGGTTTGTTCCGGTGGGCATTCTGAGCCCAAATCCCAAATATGAGCTTGATTGGACGTGACAGGAGCTGGCGCTCCGCCCTTCAATTTTAAATGAGATTTAAGACGTAAAAATACTTTTTTTTTCAAAAATGTCTATTTTTGAGGCACTTTGGCCATTCTATCCATCTAGCCATCTATCATTTTTTGAATACTAATAATTGCAAAACATCTTAACTAGTATGAAATGCATTTTCAATCTATTTTACCAAGCAAATGTTGAAACTATGGCTTGTTATTTCAATTTTTTTTTAATTTAAAGATAGTTCCTGTAGTTTTGAAAAAAGTAAAATATTATTTGCAAAAATTGTATGAAACAAGAATCGTAGTACAAAATCTTATTGTGCACCTTTATATATATTTTATGTGTTCCGGTGGCTCCCCACCGGTGAATTGGCAACCCTGCTCAACTGTCAAATCATGCTTGCGATGACAAGCAGAAGAGGAAACATGCTTTGTTGTCATTCTTCTTTCACCACTCGACGCGATCAGAAGCAAATACACGTTTAGTTTAGTACGCGGTCGTCTTTTATTCTCCTCCGGTCTCGTGTCCCGTCGGCCCAGTCCAAGGTCCACTCAAACATTGGTCCTTCGTCGTCGGATGGTTATCGCGGAATCGGTCACCATGGAGAAACTGGAGCACCTTCGAACGGTGCATTTACTGCGGCAGCCGGGAAACTCGCCGAGCGGAAGGCTTCCCACAGCGAGGCAACAGAAAGGCTCGACCAACTCCACGGACTTGCTGGAGACTTCCGGCGGACACAGCAGCGGATAGAGGAGATTCTGGACGATCCGGAAGCAATCGCCACAGCGCGGTTCAAAGCGGAAGAATTCAAGGCGGCTTACCAAGGAGCCAAGGAACTGCTCGAAAAACACATTTCGAGCACCAAACCGATTCGAGCAGTTCCACGGAACGGTAGCACCGGAAGCCTGCTGGAGGAAATCCGGAAGTTCAGCATCGAGGTGAAGGAATGGAACGCAACGTGCGTCGGCCAGTTCGGAGCCGTTCGTGAAGGCAACGATGATTCGAATGGCAGCAAATCGGTGTCGAATCGTGCACCCTCCTCGGGTCCTTCGACAACAACAAATAACAATGGTGCGAAGAAGATCAACGGCCAGTCTGGAGCTGTGGGATGCGGCGATCCAGATGGCAAACAGCTGCCAAGTTGCGCGCCCGTTTTGGGTCCAACGGCGGCACCGGTGGTGGATTCTACACTGGAAGATGTCAACATCGAACAAACGGAAGGAATCCAGATATCGAACTGGTTACCCCAATCGGAGAAGCTTATTTCCCCAATCGAGGTGTCGACATTCCACCTTGGTTGTACGAGCTGGAATCGGAGCAAGGATGGTCCGGAGACGTTCCCAGGGGACGTAGAGAAGGCATCCGTCAGAGAAAACAACGCGAAGATGGTGGCACGAGATTCAAGGGGAGCACAGCGGAAGGCTCACATTCTGCCAACTGAAGCTGTCAGTGTTCGGGGAATCGACGCGGCTCTTCCCCAAGCATCGCTGGGTTCCAAGGTCCGTGCCAGACTCGGTCTGCCGCATTCGAGCGAGAAGGTGGTGGCCACCGGGCAGCAACTGCAAACAACAAGCGCTCATGTGAGCCAGAGGGAAGCCGGGCGCCTGATCAAGCGGAAACAGGAGGATTATGGTTCAGCGCGACAACGGCCGGAACAGCAGGACCTCTCACGGTCGTTTGGTGTCTTTCTTGCTTCAGGGCAGTCGGAGCAAGTCAAGGACAACGATGGTGTTCCGTCAGCACAGATAGCGTCATCCGCATCAACTGTGCAGAGGAATCAATCCGTCAACTCAACGGGAGAACAAGCAAACTTGGACAAGATCACTTTTACGCAGAACGGAACAGGAAGTCACATCGGACGGACGTCGAGGAAGCTGACTCTCAGCCGAGCGCTGCTGGAGAACACAGATCGGAAATCCACATTACAACAAGGAACAACAACTCGGATCACCTGGTCGAATCATTCTCAGTTCGACGATCAACGCATCATCGTACGACTGCTGCTCTACGATTCGGTGCCACCCCCAGAAAGCGGAAACGTCACGGACAGGAACAACGCAGTACCGTCAAGAGAGATGTCACGTTCGAGAATCGCCGAGGAAACGATTGAGGCTAAGGTGCCTCAAGGCGGGGGAGAATGTTCCGGTGGCTCCCCACCGGTGAATTGGCAACCCTGCTCAACTGTCAAATCATGCTTGCGATGACAAGCAGAAGAGAACACATGCTTTGTTGTCATTCTTCTACCACCACTCGACGCGATCAGAAGCAAATACACCCCAGACGGCAGAACATCTTGCGTCTGGCGGCGGCGGACGTTTGTCGGGGGTAATTCAAGACACTATTTATTTATGTTGGGTTCGTGTCCTTGGTTGGTTTGGGACCTGGGTGTATTTTTGCGGTTTTCTCAGAAAAATATCGGCGAAAATTCGCTTCACACACACTAGTGTATTTCGCAACTGTCATTTGTCATTTTTCATTCTTTCTTTGTGCTCGTCGCGTCCGCGTGGAATTTTCGGTCCGGAAAAGACGGACTTAATTCCGTTCCGTGCGTCGTGTCCGCTTGTTGTTGGTAACCGGTCCGACCGTTCTTGCCCTCCAAACGTGCCCGTGCCCAGTTGAAACGATCCGTACCCCGCATAAGTGTGCCTTGTCCGTGAGTGAACCGTGCCGGAAATCGTACTATTCGTGGCAAGCCACGCATTTTTCTTTTGCTAATGATGGGGCACTTGCCCAGCTTGCATCGCGGGCCGCGGCGGAAAACGGTAAGTGAACCGTAATTCTGCGGAATCCTACATACGGTTTCCGCCGAATCGATTTTTGGGTTAGGTCAGGCTGGTGTTTTTCTTGCGTGCGAAGCGGTCCACCCATAGGCGTGCTCGAGGCGAACGCTGACGGCCCACGGGAGCTGGCCACATTGATCGTGCACCGGAATGCCGCTGGTGTGAGTTTGGATCGAGCTGATTGATCGTTTTCTGCTCTGGCATGTTGTCCTCGCCTTGAGTGCCACACTTTTGTCGGATTGTCCGGAATCTCCAACCGTACGCCATCCGATGCTCAATCTAACCCATCGCTCTTGTTGCTTGGCCACCTCTCCAAGCCCGTCAAGTACCAAATCGTTACCCCGATCACATCCTCCGAGTAGCTCCTCCCCCGCCATCCCGTCGTTATGGCCACATCTTTGTTAACCACGACAGGTTCCTTTCGTCCATTTGGAGGAGCAGCAGATTCCACTACCTCGAACGAAATATAGAATTCATGAAATTTAGAATCAAAGAATTTTGAAATTTTTCCATTAAATTTTTTTAATTTTATTTCAGAATTTTAGAATTTTTATTTTTTTTTAATTCATAATTTTCCTTAACAAAAAATATTTTTTTTATATTTTATAATATTTTGAATTATTATACTCCATTCTTTAAAGATACAAAATCCTAAAAAAATGAAAATTTTCGTTTTTGAATTTTTGTTTTTCTGAATTTTGAAATTTCAGGATTCTGTCAGTTTAGAATTTAAGATATTTTGAATTTATGCATTTGATTATTTTATTTATTTCATCTAAGAATTTTAGAATTAAACAAAAAAATATTTTTTTGTATTTTAAAATTTCAGAACAATAAAATTAAAGTTTATGTATTTTAGATTTTTTATGTTTTTGAATGTCCAAATTTAAGAAAAAAAAATGAATTTTAAATAAACTTTAATTTTACTGTTCTGAAATTATTTTTTAATTCAATTTAAAAAAAATTGACTTCGCGGCTCTTCATGACAGAAAAGGTCCTGCCTGACAGCTCGTTCCATCCAGCTGATCCATCGAAAAAATGTTGTCTTGTCAATTTATTTCAATGCATTTTTAAATGAAAAAAGTATTAAGAATCATATGATTTTTGATTTTTCGTATTTCAGAATTTTAAAATTTCTGAAAATAAAAATAAATAATTTAATAAACTTTAGAAGTTGGACATTTTGTATATTGGAATTTGTGACTTCTGTAATTTTCATTTTTAAATTTTAGGATGCTAGATGAAATTTTAAAATTTCAAATTATAAGATTTAAGAATTTTGGAACTTCAGAATTTTAGATTTCTTAGGATTTAAGAATTTTAGGACATGAGAATGTTAGAATTTAAAAAATCTGGAATTTAAGAGTATTTTGAAAATGTTTTTGACAGATTTTTATTTTATTTTAGAGTTTTTTGTATTTTTATATTTAAGGATTTTTGAATTCCAGAATCAATAAAATAATCTTGTATAAAAGCATTTTTTAATTTTTGTCTTCTACAGTTTTTAAATTTTAGGATTTTAAATTTCAGAATTAAATAATTTTTGAATTTTAGAATTTTTTAAATTTGTATCTCTGATTTTTTTATTTGTTTATGAATGAAGGTTTTTTTATTTTTGTATTTAAGAATTCTGGAATTTTTGGGATTCTGCAATTTTTATTTTCGAATCAGGGATTTTATAATTGAAGAATTGTAAGATTTAAACAAGTTAGAATATTTGAATTTTCGTATTTTGAAATTTTAGAATTTTTGTATTTAAAAAAATTTTTTTAGTTTTTATATTTCAGGATTCTTGAATTCTTTAATTTGAAATTTACATAAATTTTTTTTTGTTTATATTTGAAATTCCACACGAAAACAGCATGATTGAAAAAAAGTTGTCATAAAATTTCAGAATTTTTGTATCCAGATTTTTAAGCGAAGATGGCGTTCGAATGGTGAACGCCCGAAATGTCAAAATCACGCAGTGGTACCAACATTACGAAAAAAGTGTGCCATGGCATGACAGCCATACTTTTTTTTTTCTAATGTTGGTGCTACTGCGCGATTTTGACATTTCGGGCGTTCACAATTCGAACGCCATCTTTGCTTAAAAACCTGGATTAAGTTTTTTTAATTTAAGAATTATATTTGTAAAACTCTAGATTTATTTCCAAATTTAATATTTTAGAATTCAACAATTATAAAATTTTAGATCTTTTTAAATTTCAGAATTTTAAAATGTTTCGAATATTGATATTCTAGAATTTATAGAATTGAACAATGTTTTGAATATTGATATTCTAGAATTTTAAAATTTGAAGAATTTTGATTTTTTAGAATTTCAAAATACTAGAATTCAAGATATTTTAGAGTATTTGTATTAAAAAATATTAGATTTGTAAAGTTTTTGAATAAGAATTCTTTAATGTATATACATTTCTAGAATTTTTAAAGTATAAAAAGTCTTTAAATACTAGAATTTAAGATTTTTGGAACATCAGAATTTTACCGTTTTGGTATAAAAGAATTTAATAATTTAAGAATAATAGAATTCAAGAATTTTTAAATTCTAAAATCTTAGAATTTTTTAAATTTAGAAATAAAGAATTTGAGTATTTTTTAATTTTATTGTTTAAGAATTACAGCATTTTAGAATTTTAGAACCTAATAATTTTAGAATTTTAGAAATTAAGAATAAAAGAATTTGAGTTCTTCTGAATTCAACATTTTTTTAAAAATATTTTAATTTTTAGAATTTTGGGTTTTTTTTAAATATTGTGTTTTAATATCTAAGAATTTAAGATTTTTTTTTTATTTTGATATATTTAAAAATTTGAAAGATTTTAGAGTTTTGGTAATTAAGAATTTAAAAATTGTAGAGTTTAAGAAATACACAATATTTTTTTAGAATTCTTGAATTTGATGTTTGAGTATTTCAGAATTCTCAAATTTTAGAATTATAGTATTTAAGAATGTTAGAAATTTAGAAACATGAAGTTTTATAATATTGCATTTTGGGTTTTTTTGAACTTTTGTTTTAATAAATTCAACATTTAGCAATTTGAATGTTAGAAATTTTTTGTTATTTTGTTTTTTAGAGTTTTATAATTTTTTGAGTTCTATTCGAGCTGTCACCGTCGACGTGTAAACATCGTCGTCAAATTCTAGCTCTCGCGAAAAGTTAATTTATTGGTGCTCCCGGTGTGTCCACCAGCACCCTGGGGAAACGAAAGCAGCCCAAGCCGCCGCCGCTGCCCGGCGAAGGCGATTCCGGCCGGGACAGTGCATCGCAGATCCTGCAGCGGGTGGACTACAAGAAGGCCCGCAAACAGCAGAAGGAAAAGGTGATGACGCCGCCATCTTCGAGACGCCGCCGAAGAAATTCGACCGGCGGTATCTCATCGATTTCGGACCAGCTGAACGATCATCGGCCACTGACCCAACCCGGGGGGTCCTCCGGGGGTTTCCCGACGGCGAATCAGTTCGAGATGCTGGACTTCGACATCTCCGGCGACGAGCAGGAGGATGTCAACAATGGCGGCGGTGGTGATATTTTGCCCGCTGGTGATGGTGCTGCTAGTGGTAATGCCACCGGTAAAGTTGTGAAAAACGTGCCTCCCGCGCCCGCCAAGGTGAGATGTCCGCCAATCTTCGTCCACGGTTCCAGTGTCCCAGCGCTTAACCGACTGATGTCAACAACCCAGCTGGGCGCCGACGATTACCACCTGCGGGTAAACAAAGGGTACATCCAGATCAGGGTGTCGACTAAATCCCACTTTACTTCTGTGGTGAGTACTTTGAAGCAGGGAAATGTCCAGTTTTACACCCACGGGACCAGTGATGAAACCCCGGTGAAAATCGTCCTTTCCGGATTACCAGTGTTTCCGGTAGAAGACGTCAGGCGGGAACTCGAAGATGTGTTTCTTCGTCCCACAAGTGTGCGCCAGTTGGGGAAATCGAAGCACGGCGATTACGCGCTGTACTTGCTGCAGTTTGAGAAGGGAACCGTGAAACTTCAGGAGCTGCAACAAATCAAGGCGCTGTTCAACGTGATCGTCCGTTGGAGGCACTACTCCAAGAAGAAGGCGGACGTCGTCCAATGTTTCCGGTGCCAGCAATACGGCCACGGGATGAGAAACTGCCATCTGGAGGCCAAGTGCGTGAAGTGTGGTGAGCGCCACCAGACGACCGCATGCGCACTCCCCGCGCGTGCCGACGTTGTGGTCAACGACGACCGTTCGCAAATCCGTTGTGCTAACTGCAACCAAAACCACACAGCGAACTACAAGGGTTGCCCCACCCGCCTCAAGTACCTGCAGGACTTGAAGGCCAAGAAGAAGACGAGTCCCGCCGGCAGAAGCAACCTTCCGAAGGTGTCTGCAGTTCCTGCGCCTGTTCCCAGGCCACCGGGTGGTGACTTGAGCCAGCTGCTCGGCAGCATCGCGAATCCTGGGCTCTCGTATTCGCAAGCCGTGCAGGGCCAGCCCGAGTCGTCAACCTTGTTCACCGTCGAGGAGTTCATGTGCCTAGCCAGTGAACTCTTCACTAGGCTTTCGAAGTGCCAATCGAAGGCCATGCAATTCCTCGCCCTCAGCGAGCTCATCATCAAATATGTTTATAATGGCCAACCTTAGCTCGCTGAAGGTGATGAATTGGAACTGCCGTTCCATCCGCAACAAGGTTGTGGAATTTTTCCACTTCCTTGAAACTCACCAGATTGATATCGCTGCAATCACAGAGACCTGGCTGCAGCTCAACAACTCGATGTATCATGAGCACTACACTATCGTGCGTGCGGATCGCGAATCGCCGGAGGCCACCCGGGGGGGAGGAGTGGCACTTCTGGTGCGAAACGGCATCGACTTCTCCAAGCTGGAAACCTCGACCCGTGCAATCGAGTCTGTTGGGATCACAGTCAAGACGGACCCGGCACCAGTTAACATCTTTGCCGTCTACTACCCTGGTTCTCCTCGCAGGGCAACGCTCAGCCAGCTTCGACGCGATATCCGCCAGCTCAGCAGTATCGTTGGGCCATTCTTCCTGGTGGGTGACCTGAACGCGCGACATAGGATGTGGAACTGTGCCAGGGCCAACAAAGCAGGGCAAATCCTGCACCAAGAGTACGAGTCTAAGGACATCTACATACACGCTCCGGATACTCCCACCCGCTGCCCCGCTGGACGAGGGAGGCCTTCCACGTTGGACCTGGTCATCTCAAACAACCAGGTGCAGATGTCGAAGCCGATAACGCACGTTGAACTGTCGTCGGACCATCTGCCGGTCACCTTTACGATCGACGTTGATGTTCCGGGTCGCCCCGGCTGGAAGACTCGTCCGATGCTTCGACAGAGCGAACTGGAGCACTTTTGCTCGCTCGATCGAGCGGGAGGTTGACCTTAACGCTAGCTGGATCAACACTCTAGATCGCTCGGAGAAAATCGACGACGCCATCGACAAGTTCACCGCCATCCTCAAAGCAGCTGTGGAAGCCGCTGTCCCTTCGTGTAGGATCCTGCCTCAGAAGAAGGACATCCCCGACGAGCTGAAGCTGCTAATCCGGCTGAGGAACGTGCGGCGTAGACAGTTCATCCGAAGACGGGACCCGCTCATCGGAGCGGTGGTGACCCACCTGAACAACGTCATCAGCACCAAAAGCGCCGAACACCGCTACAAAAACTTCGGCTCCTTGCTAAGGACGCTGGACAACGGCAGCAACAAGTTCTGGAAGCTTACCCGCAACCTCCGGAACACGGTCAAGTACAGCCCCCCGCTGAACGTCAACGGAGACCTCGTAGTGAGCCCTTCAGCGAAAGCCGAAGCGCTCGCGAGTGCGTTCGCCGCTGCCCACAACAACGAGCAACCAGGTGATCCCGAAACATCGGCCGCTGTGGAGAACGCGCTTGGCCACATCCGAGCGACAACTCCTCCCGTGCCTCCGGCCGCCCTTGTTAAGCCGAAAGAGGTCAAGGCGATCATCCGCACGCTCAAAAACCGGAAGTCTCCTGGGCAAGACGGAATCCGGAATACGTGCCTCAAGCAGCTGCCAAGAAAAGGGTTGGTCGTCCTGACCAAAATCTTCAACGCTTGCCTGGCCTTGGGCTACTTTCCGGCTCGTTGGAAGCACGCAAACGTGATCGCCATCCCAAAGGCGAACAAGGACATAACCAATCCAGGTAACTACCGCCCGATCAGCCTTTTGAGCAGCCTGAGCAAACTCCTGGAACGGGTGATCCTCGCCCGGATAAACCGTCACCTGGAGACGGAGCAACTCATCCCACACGAGCAGTTCGGCTTCAAGCCGGGGCACTCAACGGTGCACCAACTCGCCCGTATCTCGGAGATGGTGAAGCGCGGCTTCCTGGCGGGGAAATCGACCGGCATGATCCTTCTCGACGTCGAAAAGGCCTACGACTCCGTGTGGCAGGACGCCGTGGTCTACAAGCTCTTCCGCTCGAACCTCCAGCCGTTCCTGGTCAAGATCGTCGAGTCGTTCCTGACGAATCGGTCGTTTACGGTGACGGTGAATGGCGAGCGTTCCTCCGTCCACAACATCCCCTTCGGCGTGCCCCAAGGATCAGTGCTGAGCCCGACTCTCTACAACATCCTCACCTCCGACGTGCCGATGATCGATGGAGTGTCGTACGCATTCTTTGCGGATGACACTGCATACTTGGCATCGGATAAGGACCCGAAGATCGTCGTCACCCACCTACAAGCGGCACAGAACAACCTCGAGGAGTTTCAGCGGAAGTGGCGCATCAAGCTGAACGCTGGGAAAACCCAGTCCATCTTCTTCACCAGGAGGCGTGCTGCTCGGCACCTTCCCCGCAGATCGATCAGCGTCAACGGCCAGCCTGCGACGTGGGACGACGAGGTCAGGTACCTGGGTGTGGTGCATGACAAGAAGCTGAAGTACGACAAGCACGTGAACAACATCATCGAGAAGGTGGATCGTTCCACCAAGGCGCTCTACTCCCTGCTGAATCGGCGGTCGAAGCTGAGCATCAAGAACAAGTCGCTCGTGGTCAAGTGCATCATCCGTCCAATGCTGACCTACGCTGCTGCGGTCTGGGGCAACTGCGCCAAATCGCACCGTAAGCGACTCCAGGTGAAGCAGAACAAGCTGCTCAAGATGGTGCACAACCTGGACCCGTGGTACCCGACCGACGATCTACACGAGCTGGCCGGCGTCGACACCATCGACGCAAGCATCGAAAAGGCAACGAGAACCTTCAGGACTTCCTGTGGGATGTCAACGAATCCGCTCATCGAAGCACTCCTCCGTCAACAACTGTGATATTAGTTTTTAAGCCAAACATAGATCTAGGGTTTTTTCTCAAAATTTATTTTCCCTAAAAGAGCACGCAGCTAGCAAAATCTAAACTTAGAAACATGTACCCTCCCTGTAAAGGCTTATGAATTGATCTCAGTTGAAAGGTTCTCCAAATCTCTGAATTGCAAATGTAACATCCTGGAGCAGAACTGTTAAATTCTAATAAACACCAATTGAATTGAATTGAAAAATAATTTTTTGAGTTTGGGTATAAAAATTGAAGATTTTTTGAATTACAGAACTTTATAAATTTATAATTTATATTTTTTTTCAATGTTTGCATTTTTTAAATTTGGATACTTTTAAGTTTTAGAATTGTTGAATATCACAATTTTTAAATTTGATAATGTTAGAATGTTGGGGTTTTATAATTTTAAAATTATAACATTTTAAAAGTTTAGAATGATGAATTAAAAAGAATTAAAAATAAAAAAGAATTTTCAGCTTTTTAATTAGTTTCCTTTTCCAGATCCGGAATTCGGAGGCCGACTTGGAGCTCAACCCGGGATGCTACTGAATCCGTTGAAAAGCGTGACCGATTTCTAGAACATCTCTTTGGCCCCCTTTGAAAAGCTTAAGATTCCGCCGGCGACGGTCGACCACCTCGACCAGCCGGAATAGATGAAGATGGAGATGATCCGCAACGCCGGGACCGTGGCCGTTATTAAGAAAAGCTTATGCAAAATGACGGTGACGGTCAGCCACCTCAGGCTGCGACTGAACCTTCCGGAAGAGGTTACAAAAGAAATGGTCCGCACAGCAGGGATCGTGGCCGAGTTCGAGAAAAGCTGAAGAATCCACCAGCGACGGTCAATCACCTCGGGCTGCTGCTGAACCTGCTAGAAGAGGGGAGGAGGAGGACTGGTCGCTCAGCCGATACCGTGGCCGATTTCAAGAACCTGTGAGTATAATGCATCATTTGTAACTAATCTATACATTTTTATTAATCAGTTCCCTTTTCGCAGATCCAGAAGTAGAAACCGTTTCAAAGCGTGGCCGATTTCAAGAACATGGCTGAACTGAACCTGCTGGAAGAAGATGGTCCACACAGCCGGGACCGAGACCGATTTCAAGAATATGTCTTTTGCCCCTCGAAAAGCTCAAGAATCCGCCGGCAACGGTCGACCACCTCCGGCTGCTGCTGAACCTGCCGGAAGAGGAGATTAAGAAGATGGTCCGCAAAACCGGGACCGTGGCCGCTTTCAAGAACCTGTGAGTACAATGCGTTATTCCAAACTAATCTAACTAAAAGTTTAATTAATCCGTAACCTTTTCGCAGATCCAGAATCCGATTTCAAGAACGTCCTCCTCCCTCGAAAAGCTGAACTTGTCGGAAGAGGCGAGGAGGAGGACGGTCCGCACATCCGGGACCTTGGACGAGTTCGTGAAATGCTAGAGAGTCCACCGGCGACGGTCCCCCACCTCTGACTGCTACTGAACCTGTCGGAAGAGGCAAGGCGGAGGACGGTCCGCACATCCGGGACCTTGGACGAGTTCACGGAATACTGGAGAGTCCACCGGTGACGGACGACCACCTCGGGCTGCTGCTGAACCTGCGGGAAGAGGCGAGGAGGAGGACGGTCCGCACATCCGGGACCTTGGACGAGTTCACGGAATACTGGAGAGTCCACCGGTGACGGACGACCACCTCGGGCTGCTGCTGAACCTGCGGGAAGAGGCATGGAGGAGGACGGTCCGCACATCCGGGACCTTGGACGAGTTCGTGAAATGCTAGAGAGTCCACCGGCGACGGTCCCCCACCTCTGACTGCTACTGAACCTGTCGGAAGAGGCAAGGCGGAGGACGGTCCGCACATCCGGGACCTTGGACGAGTTCACGGAATACTGGAGAGTCCACCGGTGACGGACGACCACCTCGGGCTGCTGCTGAACCTGCGGGAAGAGGCAAGGAGGAGGACGGTCCGCACATCCGGGACCTTGGACGAGTTCGTGAAATGCAAGAGAGTCCACCGGTGACGGACGACCACCTCGGGCTGCTGCTGAACCTGCGGGAAGAGGCATGGAGGAGGACGGTCCGCACATCCGGGACCTTGGACGAGTTCGCGAAATGCTAGAGAGTCCACCGGCGACGGTCCCCCACCTCGGAATGCTACTGAACCTGTCGGAAGAGGCAAGGCGGAGGACGGTCCGCACATCCGGGACCTTGGACGAGTTCACGGAATACTGGAGAGTCCACCGGTGACGGACGACCACCTCGGGCTGCTGCTGAACCTGCGGGAAGAGGCGAGGAGGAAGACGATCCAAAAGCCGTGACCGTGGCCGAGTTCAAGAACCTGTGAGTATAATGCGTCAAAGTAATTGAACTAGAATTTTTATAAATCCGTTCCTTTTTTGCAGATCCTGAATCCGATTTCAAGAACATCTCCTTGCCCCCCTCGGAAAGCTGAACCTGCCGGAAGAGGCGAGGAGAAGGACGGTCCGCACATCCGGGACTTTCGAGCTGGAGTGTCCGCCCACTTAGGAGTGCTGCTGAACCTGCCGGAAGACGCGAGGAGGAGGACGGTCCGCACATCCGGGATTGACAAACTTAAGACTCCGCCTCCGGCTTATTTGTTAACCCTAACGTAATATTTTGAAATTAATAAAGTTTAATTGTTACGCTGAGAGTATCTAAATTTATTTTATTTTGTAGAAACTTGTTTATTACAGAAAATAGTTTTAAAAAGAAGAAAACCAAGAAGAAAATCAATCCACGAAATACGTCCGATTTTTTGCCAGATTTGTGCTGCTCTATTGCCCGCAGTCGTGCGAAAATCTGGCGCAAAATCTGGCGTGTGTCTGGCAAAACCCATCTGTCAAAACGCATAACCGATTGAATCGGTTGAAACGGTTCGTTCGCCTCAATCGTGCACGACCGGTTTGTTGCATATTCGCCAGAATTCTGGCGAAATTCTTGGGCCAGTCGGGGGGAAAATCTGCCAGACGTCTTGCGCAGCGCCCAAGACAAAACGCCCGCCAGGCGCCCCCCGTTTCCGTCTGGGACGTTTAGTTTAGTACGCGGTCGTCTTTAATTCACCTCCGGTCTCGAGTCCCGTCGGCCCAGTCCAAGGTCCACTCAAACATTATGTTTTTTTTCAAATTAAGGTTTTTAGAGTTACTATATATTTGTCAGATTTTTAGTAGAATTTTGAAGTTATTTATAAAATAATATAGCTTTCGCTATTCAGTTGTTTCAAAAATGGAAGAGCTTGATGCATTTTAAACGATATCACATAAGAAATGGCATATCGAGCAAAGAATTGAAGAAATTAGGCATGCTTGCATGCTGCCTTAAAGCTTGTTTTGAGTTTTTATACGTCTGAATTTGTTGTTTTTTTTTCGTTTAGGTACCACCAAAATTGAAATGTTGTTTGTTCCTCGGTTCTGGTTGAACTTGAATGAATGAACGATTACACTTTTTTTTTAAATGCAAACAGTTTTTTTTTTAATATCAATAGACTAAAGTAAAAAGTTTCCAAAAAATCTAAGTTTTAACTACAAAAAATTCAGCAAAACAAACTTCAATTAGTTTCGTTTAGTTCTTCGATTTTCGTGAATCTTTGTCCTAAGGGGTAACTTTTGTCCCTGATCGCGAATTTGAGGTCCGTTTTGTGATATCTCGTGACGGAGGGGCAGTATGTCTGGCCATTTTGAAATGTTAGTCTTGATAAAAAATGAAAAAAATGTTTCCGGTTAGATCGGAAAATTTCTCTACTGTTTCATGTTTTAGCATTGAAAATCGTACCATAAAAAGACAATGTAGAAAATTTTCTCAGGTTTTCAAATCTTTTTTGTTCAAAAGTGAGCAAACATGGGCAGTTATTCTTAAAAAAAATCTGCAACTGCAACTATTTTCGCAAAAGTTACTTAAAAAATGGCAATAACTTGAAAACGGTGCACTTTTTCAAAATTTCACTGAAGTACTTTTTGATTGCAAATTTGATTTTAAATCGAAAAATGAAGTTGAAAAATTTTTGCGTCCTATATTTCAGTTTTTTAAAAAAATCTGTTTTGATTAAGAAATTCATATTTTTTTGCATATTCTGGAAATTTCTGAAAAGTCTTCTTAAACATCTCAAAAATATAAAATTTAGAGTTTTTTTGCTAATAAAGTTTTAGTGACAAAAAATGAAATCAAAATCACCAAAAAAATTTTTACCGTGCATCATTTTTTTAATTGTAGTCCTTATCCATACCTACAACTTTGCCGAAGACTTCAAATCGATCTAAAAATTCCTTCAAAAGATACAATTTTTTTTAATTTTCATGCATATTTTTTGTATGAACAGTTGCCAAATTTGTATGGAAAATTTTATGGACAAACTAATGATGCAAAATGGTCTCCTTGCGCATACCGAAGGTACCAGACAAGTTTCTGTTAAAAAAATACAAAAATTTAAATTAAAAAAAAATACCGCTTCCGTAGAGAATTGCTCACTAGTTTTGATCACGCTGTATCTTTTGATAGAAGCAAGATAGCAATAGGGGCAAGTTTAGAGAACTTTCTTAATGTTTGCGCAATTTTATTCGTTTGAAAAATTTAAATCTAAACAAAAAATCCTCATATAAACGACGACACCATTCAGTTCAACATTTTAATGAGTTTTTTGGAGGCCCAAAAGGCATCAAAAAATAGATTTTCAAATACTCACATGTTCATTTCGTTATGACTAGCTCGGAAAAAAAAATAATTAAAATTCAAATAAATGGTTTAGAACTTCAATGAGGTATTTTTAGACTGTTTCTGGGAGATACATAAAAAGATCGAACCCTCAACTCGTACCATTATAAAGAAAACATCACAAAATAAACAAGCTAACCAAGTCAAACATTTCTAAATAAACTTTTGCCAAACCATCCTTACAAAGTCAAATCATTTCCCGTTTGCAAAAACTCGACAGATAAATACCAGATCGTTCTCGTTTCCCAGATTTGGGGCGGGGCCCCCCCCCCCCCCCCCCTCCTCAAAACACATCATCTCCAGCTCTCTCTCATCATGCACTTTTCCCGGAAAGTGTCTATCAAGTCGTTCCGAAATGCTCGCTCCGCCCAGAGCTAGGAAATTTCCTCCTCAGATGCACCGGAACGATTTCAATTAAAATTAATTAAATCCAAACATCGAGAAACCGACTTTTCCTTTGCCCATTAAACGTTTTCGGCAGAAGTAGTTTGGATTTCCACAAGTTTTCACTCAAAACTATCCGGAACCAATGCCGGAGGAACCTTCCATGACCAAGACAGGACCGGGGAGGTCGGCAAGGGGGAAGGTAAACGTTGTGCACCCTCCCCCTCTCGCGTGGGTATTCCCATCGTAATTCGGTCTTTTCTGAACCGATTCCAAAACGGGACTAGAAAGGGTTCGCTTCCGGTGAAAAGGGTGTTTGCACATTTAAAGTTCGTTATTTTCCCATTACCGGGAGACGGCTTCCAAACTGGGAACGGGGACCATTTCCGGCTGTGTTAATTTGGGTCATCCCACCCGAAATGACTTTCTTCGTGTTGTGTGACTTTGGAGTTTTGGCTCGAAATGATGATTAAATTGCTGCAAGTTGTCCTCTGGTTATTGTCGCCAGTAACACAAAGTATACATCATAGTTAGAACTTGGTGTCGCAACTGTTTGTGTCCGCGAGGTCTAATTAATATTAATACAGCCATCGTCACCGAGGGAAAGCCAAAGTTATAATTAAAATGAATGACTTTGGGAAAAGTCAAAGCTCGCTTGCTCCCTGGCTCATCGTCACTGGTGACAAAAGTGTGTGTGTTCCCATAAGATTGATTAATGACTGAGGGGTGGTGGTCACAAAAAGGACATCTTTTTCGCACACATGTCTAGTTTTGCTGACAAAAGAACCCTCTGCAGCCCAAAACAATTATTTTCTTAGAAATCATCAAAAATACTTTCTGTTGAATTCAGTTTAGAAGTATTCCACAGATGAGTTACAAAAACCTTAAATTTGTTCATAAAATGAATAATCTTGTCAAAAAAGAACAAACGAGTCCAAATTTTCGACTGAAAGCTCATTTTAATTTCTGCAATGTCACACACCGTGGGCTAGGCCAGAAACCACTCTCGTGAATTACGATGCACTCCCACAAAAAAAAGGGACACCAGAACTGAAAGGAAGCCGACATGGTTGCATACATGGCGTTGCATTATCTCTTCGGCACACACAAAAAAAGCTTCCAGGACCGGGCGCTATGGGCGTGAGTGAACTCTCCATTCAACCATTATGAACACATGTGGCCTGTTTGCTCTTCTTTTTTTCCCAAGATTTTTTATTTTATTTTAGAAAAAGATACATTTTGTACATGGTCACATGTAGTTGTGATGAGCACTGTTAAAATTAACAGAAAATTGAACATCCCTCAGAACTTGCTCTATCAGGCATCGTGACTTTTATCATGAAATTATTTTACTTGGTTTATGCATCTAAGAGTTGATATCAATATATACATATTTTTGACATTATTTCAATTTCTATATTTTCATATTTTCAAATAAAAACTAACCTAATCCACCCATGAGGTTGATGCTTTCCTCACTTTTTACCAACAATGTGTTTAAGGTCTTCAGCAATCCAGTGCATGTTTTTATTCAGAATACCTCTAAAATTTTAAAATTTAAGAAGTGAAATTAAAAAAAAAAACGTTGAAATTACCGTTCCATACCAGCTTTTCAATATTTGTGTATTAAGGCTCACATCAAAAGTTTTGTTTTGTATTTTTTTTTAATTCGACCTTTTGTCCTTCGACGTTTTGTCCATTCGACCTTTTGGCACTCGACCTTTTGTCCATTCGACCTTATGTCTTTCGACCTTTTGTGTGGGATTTTGGCTATATGGGAGACATTGGGTCTCGTGGCGCAGGGGTAGCGGCTTCGGCTGCCGATCCCGATGATGCTATGAGACGCGGGTTCGATTCCCGCCTTATCCACTGAGCTTCTATCGGATGGTGAAGTAAAACGTCGGTCCCGGTTTCTCCTGTCTCGTCAGAGGCGCTGGAGCAGAAATCCCACGTTAGAGAAAGGCCATGCCCCGGGGAGCGTAGTGCCAATAGTTTCGTTCGGGAGACATTGGCTATAATCGTTTGAAAAATCATGCAAACATCATTTTTTAGTGTTTTGGAGTTGGGATGATGACTATCCATTACAAAAATTATTGCATGATTTTTTTTTTTTGAAAATACTGAAATAAAAAACAAAACTACGTATTTTTGCAAAAAAAAAACTCATAATTTCATTTAAAACTCATTTAAAACGATTGAGATTTTTCAAACATTTCGAAAGTTTTAAAACTATTTTTTAAATAACACAAAAAATCACAAAACTACGTATTTTCGAAAAAAAAATACTCAAATTTTTAGTTTTTTAGAATATGGGTATCGAAAAATCAGGATTTTTTCATACATTATAATAAATTATAACCAGCACATATTTTTTTTAAATACTCATTTTTTTATAATACTTCGTATTTTCGAAAAAGATACTCCAAATTTAACCTTCTACAACCTGGCGGGGTTAGGTCTGGACGGAATTCGATGTAAAAAATCGCAAAAAATCATGTTTCCACCAATTTTTGATCTTTGAAAAGCATTAGAAAGAAGAACTACTAAAATTAAAAAAAAAAGTTGGAATTTTTGCTTGTTTTATATGACCTTTCCAAAGTTGTTAAAAATGTATTTTTTAAGGGTGTGTATGTTACAATCATTTCTTATATTTTAAGTAAAATAAGTATGCAGTTATTTTTGTAGTGTCCTAGACTATGCCTATTCGCAATTTTTACAATTTAAATGATAATGGTGCCATTCTATAGGAGGAAATGAGAAAAACAAACAAAAAATTTAAAAAGTGACTGTAAAAACGTGAAACAATTACATAGGCAAAATGTTATTATATTAGGTGGTAGAAAAGGCCAGATACTTCCAAAAACAAACATAAACCAAACAAGATAAATGAAAATTTAAAAAAAAATTTAAAAATAAAACAAGAGAAGTAAAGTTTTTGAGAACAAAAGTTGCTCAAAAAACCTCCTTAACACGGGAAAAATAAAATATTTCGAAAAAAAAAAATTGGCAGTAAGGGGTTAAGTTTTTTACAATATGGGTATCAATTTGATACTATCAGATGATTGGATTTTTTTTCGAATATTCAAGATGTAACAAATTTTGAAATCTGGAATATTTTTTTTTCAAAAATACGTAGATTTGTGAAAATTATGAGTATTTGCAAAAAAATGGTTATTACATTCGAAATGATTGAAAAATCCAACCGTTTGATATCCATATTGCAAAATAAATTAAAATTTGATTTTTTTTCCGAAAATACGTTGTTTTGTAAAAAATTTGAGTATTTTCGAAAAAAAAAATTTATGACTTTTGGAATGCATAAAAAATTGGATACTAATATTGTAAAAAACTGCAATTTTGAGTATTTTTTTCGAAAAAAAGTAGCTTTGTGGAAATTTTGAGTATTTTCAAAAATTGTTGTTCTTACCTTCGAAATATATGAAAATATCCTGATCATTTGAAACCCATATTGTACAAAACAGAAATTTTGAGTACTTTTTGAGTGTTTTCAAAAAAAAAATTACATTTGAAATGCATGAAAAATACCCGATCATTGGATACCCATTCTGAAAAAAAACTGACATCATGAGTTTTTTTTTTCAAAAATTCGTAGTTTTGTGAAAATTTTGAGTATTTTCAATAAATATTGGCATAACATTCGAAATGCATGAAAAATTGCGATCATTTGATACCCATATTGTAAAAAACTGAAATTTTGAGTTTTGTTTTTCGAAAATACGTAATTTTGTGAATATTGTGAAAATTTTCAAAAAATGTTGTCATCTCATTCGAAATGTTTGAAAAAATTGCGATCATTTGAAACCCATATTGCAATAATAATAATTTTGTGTTTATTTTTTCGAGAAACATTTCATTTTATAAATACAGGAAAAATACGTTTTTTATAATTTTTTGATGTTTGCATTTTTTTCATACGATTATAGCCAATGCCCTTAAGCTCAATGCTTCAGTTATGCTCTGGGCTGTGCAAAACCGGGGCATGAGTAACATTTTAGGCATTATCAAAGGTGTCACAACGGCTATAAAACCTATCAGCCAAAATCAACATTAAAACCACCTAGTCGTGACAGCCTCCCCAGAACCAGTATATACCTTTCTTAAAACCCAAAAGGACCGCCGCAAAATGTTGTCTCGGCATATTTATAAAACCTACCTAGGAGTTCAAGGCTTTACAACGGAATTCTAACAACCTCCTCAAAGCCTTAATAAAACCTATGTTACTGGGTTAGTCAGGAGTTATGAAAAAATGACATTTCAAACGTCTTCAAACGTCTTATACCGGACAGGTTTTTATTCTGGCACAAAATAAGTCTTCGTCTTAACTAATGAGGTTATTTAAATAATTTGAAAATTTCAAATTTTTTTTTTGCGGTTTTTTGAAAAAAAAAGTTTAACATAAAAATTAGGGGGCAAAACAAACTTTTTTCAAAACAGTTCAAATTTTTAATTGAAGTTTTAGTGAAGTTATCTGAAATTAATTAAAAATGCATTCCGCTGTGTTTAAAGCAGTTTTAGCATGTTTAGCTTAAAATCTTTAGAATGTTAAATAATTTACAATGTACTTAATCGTTAGAAGTTATTTTTTTTTCACAAAAAAAAACGTTTTTGCGTCAGATTATGCCATCTTCATATTTTGTTACCTAAACCAGGATAATGCAATATTCCAAGGACACCCTTTTCCCTTCAAGCTGAGTACACTCCCAGTTTTCCGCCGAGTCATTTAAGAGCAACAATGGCACTTTTGTAGGGCATAGGGTAGGGACGAATCAACCACCCACCCACCACCACCACTACCCTGCTGTCAGGGTCCCAACAACACTATTGCTCCACAATAAAAAGCAACAAAAAAAAACAACAAACACACAATGGAGGGTACTTTTGGAATAATGAAACATTAATGTTTGGTTGATTAATGGTTGTTACAGTTTGCTGCTGGGGCTTTTCCTAGTCAATGTAGCTGCTCCTACTAACTAACTAACTATACAGGCAAGCATGGACTTGCCGCCACAGAGTGCCAGAGATATTAATGGGAGGGCTTTATGCTTGGCCAAGTTCTGCTGCTGCGAGAACGCAGCCTTGCAGAAGGTACTGGCTGTTGAGTTTTGTAATTTGCTTGTGGAAGTATAAATTGCTTTCAGTTTTCCTGGCTTCCAGTGAAAGCACGAGTTTTGGGGGTGGGGATGCTTTATTTATTAATTTGAAGTCTGTCAGGATTCTGTCGGCTTTTGTGGACTTTTCCACTTCCGCTGGTTTGAACTTGAATGCCTATTTTGTGAGCTGAAAGTTGTTTGTGAGGTAGTTTGAAACCAAACCTTTTGCTCTAGCGATGCAAATACTGCTTTTGCTGGTAACAACTGTTGCCTACATTTGGGCGTTTCTACGTTTTTTACCCTTTCCTAGAATCCAATTGATAGAGCAATCTTACAATGTCATCATCCTTCAAAACAGTACATTTGCAGCAGCAGTAGCTGCACTCCCAAAAGTGACGCAAATTTCCCGCTGCCATTTCCTTCCCCCCCCCGCCCCCCAATTCCATCTTGGCGAAAATCGGATCCCATTGTGAAAATGGAACGGCAGCTGCAATGCAATGAAATAATTTTCCATTTTCGACATGTCATCCAGGCGAAGCTGGAGTGCACAAAAGTGTACCATTCGTAAACAAATACAATGGATTGGAACCGGAAATGGGGGGGGGTCTGCACACATACACAGCACACACACACATTCAAACATTGTTTCTTTGGGGCGAATTTTGCACAAGCTTTTGTTTCTGATCGTGTGAGAAGAAGTGGAAGTCATGTTTTATCGTGACACGTACTTTTCGATTCGTTATTCGGCACTGTGAGATACAAATAGGGGAACAGCATCTAATTCCAGCGTGCCTCTAATGTTGGCAGGTCAGAACTTTGACATTCAATTAAAGCTAATTAAAAGCGTTTTCAGCTGAACTCGAGTGATAAATAGCTCAATAAGAAGTGAGCAAGCAAGTTTCTATCAAAAGTTTTGCAAAATTAGTTGTTTAAATAGTGAAAATCTCCAAATTGGATGGAGTTACGAGCGAGGGCTTAACCTGCCAAACATACGAGAATTTCCCCTAGTTTCAAAATTGTCAACTTTTTATTTGTTTCGTTCTTTAGTTCTTTAGTTCTTTAGTTATTTTGTTATTTTGTTATTTTGTTATTTTGTTATTTTGTTATTTTGTTATTTTGTTATTTTGTTATTTTGTTATTTTGTTATTTTGTTATTTTGTTATTTTGTTATTTTGTTATTTTGTTATTTTGTTATTTTGTTATTTTGTTATTTTGTTATTTTGTTATTTTGTTATTTTGTTATTTTGTTATTTTGTTATTTTGTTATTTTGTTATTTTGTTATTTTGTTATTTTGTTATTTTGTTATTTTGTTATTTTGTTATTTTGTTATTTTGTTATTTTGTTATTTTGTTATTTTGTTATTTTGTTATTTTGTTATTTTGTTATTTTGTTATTTTGTTATTTTGTTATTTTGTTTTTTTTTGTTTTGTTATTTTGTTATTTTGTTATTTTGTTATTTTGTTATTTTGTTATTTTGTTATTTTGTTATTTTGTTATTTTGTTATTTTGTTATTTTGTTATTTTGTTATTTTGTTATTTTGTTATTTTGTTATTTTGTTATTTTGTTATTTTGTTATTTTGTTATTTTGTTATTTTGTTATTTTGTTATTTTGTTATTTTGTTATTTTGTTATTTTGTTATTTTATTTTTTTTGTTATTTTGTTATTTTGTTATTTTGTTATTTTATTTTTTTTGTTATTTTGTTATTTTGTTATTTTGTTATTTTGTTATTTTGTTATTTTGTTATTTTGTTATTTTGTTATTTTGTTATTTTGTTATTTTGTTATTTTGTTATTTTGTTATTTTTTTTATTTTGTTATTTTGTTATTTTGTTATTTTGTTATTTTGTTATTTTGTTATTTTGTTATTTTGTTATTTTGTTATTTTGTTATTTTGTTATTTTGTTATTTTGTTATTTTGTTATTTTGTTATTTTGTTATTTTGTTATTTTGTTATTTTGTTATTTTGTTATTTTGTTATTTTGTTATTTTGTTATTTTGTTATTTTGTTATTTTGTTATTTTGTTATTTTGTTATTTTGTTATTTTGTTATTTTGTTATTTTGTTATTTTGTTATTTTGTTATTTTGTTTTTTGTTATTTTGTTATTTTGTTATTTTGTTATTTTGTTATTTTGTTATTTTGTTATTTTGTTATTTTGTTATTTTGTTATTTTGTTATTTTGTTATTTTGTTATTTTGTTATTTTGTTATTTTGTTATTTTGTTATTTTGTTTGTTTTGTTGTTTTGTTGTTTTGTTATTTTGTTATTTTGTTTTTTGTTATTTGTTTTTTGTTATTTTGTTATTTTGTTATTTTGTTATTTTGTTATTTTGTTATTTTGTTATTTTGTTATTTTGTTATTTTGTTATTTTGTTATTTTGTTATTTGTTATTTTGTTATTTTGTTATTTTGTTATTTTGTTATTTTGTTATTTTGTTATTTTGTTATTTTGTTATTTTGTTATTTTGTTATTTTGTTATTTTGTTTTTTTATTTTTTTTGTTATTTTGTTATTTTGTTATTTTGTTATTTTGTTATTTTGTTATTTTGTTATTTTGTTATTTTGTTATTTTGTTATTTTGTTATTTTGTTATTTTGTTATTTTATATTTTGTTATGTTGCTTTTATGTTGTATTTTGTTATTTTGTTATTTTGTTATTTTGTTATTTTGTTATTTTGTTATTTTGTTATTTTGTTATTTTGTTATTTTGTTATTTTGTTATTTTGTTATTTTGTTATTTTGTTATTTTGTTATTTTGTTATTTTGTTATTTTGTTATTTTGTTATTTTGTTATTTTGTTATTTTGTTATTTTGTTATTTTGTTATTTTGTTATTTTGTTATTTTGTTATTTTGTTATTTTGTTATTTTGTTATTTTGTTATTTTGTTATTTTGTTATTTTGTTATTTTGTTATTTTATATTTTGTTATGTTGCTTTTATGTTATTTTGTTATTTGTTATTTTGTTATTTTGTTATTTTTTATTTTGTTTTTTTGTTATTCTGTTATGTTATTATTTTGTTATTTTGTTATTTTTGTTATTTTGTATTTGTTATTTTGTTATTTTGTTATTTTGTTATTTTGTTATTTTGTTATTTTGTTATTTTGTTATTTTGTTATTTTGTTATTTTGTTATTTTGGTATTTTGTTATTTTGTTATTTTGTTATTTTGTTATTTTGTTATTTTGTATTTTTGTTATTTTGTATTTTGTATTTTTGTATTTTTGTATTTTTGTATTTTTGTATTTTTGTATTTTTGTATTTTTGTATTTTTGTATTTTTGTATTTTTGTATTTTTGTATTTTTGTATTTTTGTATTTTTGTATTTTTGTATTTTTGTATTTTTGTATTTTGTTATTTTTGTATTTTTGTATTTTTGTATTTTTGTATTTTTGTATTTTTGTATTTTTGTATTTTTGTATTTTGTATTTTGTATTTTTGTATTTTTGTTTTTTTGATTTTTGTATTTTTGTATTTTGTATTTTGTATTTTGTATTTTGTATTTTGTATTTTGTATTTTGTATTTTTGTATTTTTGTATTTTTGTATTTTTGTATTTTTGTATTTTTGTATTTTTGTATTTTTGTATTTTTGTATTTTTGTATTTTTGTATTTTTGTATTTTTGTATTTTTGTATTTTTGTATTTTTGTATTTTTGTATTTTTGTATTTTGTTTATTTTGTTTATTTTTGTATTTTTGTATTTTTGTATTTTTGTATTTTTGTATTTTTGTATTTTTGTATTTTTGTATTTTTGTATTTTTGTATTTTTGTATTTTGTATTTTTGTATTTTGTATTTTTGTATTTTTGTATTTTTGTATTTTTGTATTTTTGTTATTTGTATTTTGTATTTTTGTATTTTTGTATTTTTGTATTTTTGTATTTTTGTATTTTTGTATTTTTGTTATTTTGTATTTTTGTATTTTTGTTATTTTGTATTTTTGTATTTTTATATTTTTGTATTTTTGTATTTTTGTTATTTTGTATTTTTGTATTTTTGTATTTTTGTATTTTTGTATTTTTGTATTTTTGTATTTTTGTATTTTTGTTATTTTTGTATTTTTGTATTTTTGTATTTTTGTATTTTTGTATTTTTGTATTTTTGTATTTTTGTATTTTTGTATTTTTGTATTTTTGTTGTATTTTTGTATTTTTGTATTTTTGTATTTTTGTATTTTTGTATTTTTGTATTTTGTTATTTTTGTATTTTTGTATTTTTGTATTTTTGTATTTTTGTATTTTTGTATTTTTGTATTTTTGTTATTTTGTATTTTTGTATTTTTGTATTTTTGTATTTTGTTATTTTTGTATTTTTGTATTTTTGTATTTTTGTATTTTTGTATTTTTGTATTTTTGTATTTTTGTATTTTTGTATTTTTGTATTTTTGTATTTTTGTATTTTTGTATTTTTGTATTTTGTTATTTTGTATTTTTGTATTTTTGTATTTTTGTATTTTTGTATTTTTGTATTTTTGTATTTTTGTATTTTTGTATTTTTGTATTTTTGTATTTTTGTATTTTTGTATTTTTGTATTTTTGTATTTTTGTATTTTGTTATTTTGTATTTTTGTATTTTTGTATTTTTGTATTTTTGTATTTTTGTATTTTTGTATTTTTTATTTTTGTATTTTTGTATTTTGTTATTTTTGTATTTTTGTTATTTTGTATTTTTGTATTTTTGTATTTTTGTATTTTTGTATTTTTGTATTTTTGTATTTTTGTATTTTTGTATTTTTGTATTTTTGTATTTTTGTATTTTTGTATTTTTGTATTTTTGTATTTTTGTATTTTTGTATTTTTGTATTTTTGTATTTTGTATTTTGTATTTTTGTTATTTTTGTATTTTTGTATTTTGTATTTTTGTATTTTTGTATTTTTGTATTTTGTATTTTTGTATTTTTGTATTTTTGTATTTTTGTTTTTTTGTATTTTGTTATTTTGTATTTTTGTATTTTTGTATTTTTGTATTTTTGTATTTTTGTATTTTTGTATTTTTGTATTTTTGTATTTTTGTATTTTTGTATTTTTGTATTTTTGTATTTTTGTATTTTTGTATTTTTGTATTTTTGTATTTTTGTATTTTTGTATTTTTGTATTTTTGTATTTTTGTATTTTTGTATTTTTGTATTTTTGTATTTTTGTGATTTTGTATTTTTTATTTTGTATTTTTGTTATTTTGGTATTTTTGTATTTTTGTATTTTTGTATTTTTGTATTTTTGTATTTTTGTTATTTTTGTATTTTTGTATTTTTGTATTTTTGTATTTTTGTATTTTTGTATTTTTGTATTTTTGTATTTTTGTATTTTGGTATTTTTGTATTTTTGTATTTTTGTATTTTGTTATTTTTGTATTTTTGTATTTTTGTATTTTTGTATTTTTTTATTTTTGTATTTTTGTATTTTTGTATTTTTGTATTTTTGTATTTTTGTATTTTTGTATTTTTGTATTTTTGTATTTTTGTATTTTTGTATTTTTGTATTTTTGTATTTTTGTATTTTTGTATTTTTGTATTTTTGTATTTTTGTATTTTTGTATTTTTGTATTTTTGTATTTTTTTATTTTTGTATTTTTGTATTTTTGTATTTTTGTATTTTTGTATTTTTGTTATTTTGTTATTTTGTATTTTGATTATTTTGGCCTAATTATTGTTATTTTGTTTATTATTAGTTATTATTTTTAGTTATTTAATTTTAGGAGGGATTAATTATATGTTATTTGTGTATATTTATGTTCCTTTTGGTAATAAGGGTACATAATAGAAACAAAGGATTATTCATTAATCTAGTGTGTTATAACTAAAGCGTTTAGCGTGGTAGGGCGGATATAATAGTGATGTGGGGAAATTTTGTTACTTTGACATAAAAGTTATTAGGATCTAAATTGCGATAATTTAGTTATTCTTGTTAGATGCTATTTTGTTATTGTACCCATATTGATTAAAATAGAACTTATATGGTTACATTTATGGTATATTTTTGTGAGGGGTGGTTGATTGTTTGTTAGTTTGTATATTTTGTTATAAAATAAACGAAATATTGATCAAAAATGATCAAATGTTGAACAAATGTTATCTATAAGTTACTTTAAGAAATTTAGTGAACTTATATGTTATCAATAGTAATAATAAGTTATTTTGTATAATATGATCTTTGTTGGATTCTGTAAGGTGTTCATATAAGATATAGTTAGAACAAATGATATTCTATAGTAAATTATTATTGTTATTTTTGGTATCCTAATTGGTTTATATTTAGTTCAAACCTAGTGGATACTCATAGAACAGAAATGTATAAAGTGTTAGAATAACATTAGATACTTATGAACAAAAGTTACTTAAGGCACTTATGTACATATAGATCAATTGTTCTAAAGGGATACAAATGTATCGTATATAGAACTGTTGTAATTGAACATAAGGAGTAATCAAATGTAGATATAGTAACTTAAAGGAAATAAAGTGTCGAATGTGTGGATGAGATGGATATATTAGTTGATAGCTTAAGAATCTATAGACAACAGACAACATATTAGAACATAAGTAATCATTGTACTAATGATAAATTAAAGAACATTTGTAACTATATGGCGTGGGTAATAAATACATATTGAGAACAAAAGAATACAAAATACAAAATAAAATTCTGTATCTAAAGATCATATATGAACTATATATCTAAAGTAAGTACTATAATAACAAAATGTATCTAAAGTGTAACTGAAATGTGATCAATAAAGAACCAATTATAGTACACATAAAGTTCTATTGAACTAAAATACAAAATGTAACAAAATGATCACAATATACTAAATGAACAAAAAATAGACGAAAATAGACTAAAGTTCAAAATGTAACAATAAGATCAAGTGAACTAAAGAGTGATCTAAATAACTAGTAAACAAGAACAAAAATGAACAAATTAGGTAACAAAAAGTAACAATACTAACAAAAGAACAAAAATAACATAAGTAGTTTTGTGATACATAAAGTGAACAAAAGAACAAATATAACAAAAGAACAAAATGAACAAAATAGCACTAAAACACTAAATAACACAAAAAGATACAAAATAACATAGAAGAACAAAAATTAACAAAATGTATACAAAATTTTTGTTTTAAATGGGCAAACTAAGATATTCAAAATTAACAAAGATAACAAAACGAACTAACGTGAACAAAACTTAACAAAAAGTAACAAAATAAATACAAACTAAAGAACAAAAAGAAAAAACTATTACAAATACGTAACGAATTATCGAACTAACATACCAAAATTATCGTAAATAACAAAAGAACAAATAAACAAAATAACAAAAATAACAAAATAACAAAATAACAAAATAACAAAATAACAAAATAACAAAATAACAAAATAACAAAATAACAAAATAACATAAAATAACAAAATAACAAAAATAAACAAAAAAACAAAAATTACCAAAATTAACAAAATAACAAAAATAACAAAAAATAACAAAAACAACAAAATAACAAAATAACAAATAACAAAAAAACAAAATAACAAATAACAAAATAAACAAAATAAACAAAATAACAAAATAACAAACAAAAAAACAAAAAAACAAAATCACAAAATAACAAAACAACAAAATAACAAATAACAAACGAACAAACTAACAAACTAGAACACTACACTAACAAACTAGACAACTAACAAACGAACATAACATACTAACAAGATAACAAACTTAATCATAACATAACATGATAAGTAACTGAATTGTAACTGTTTAGATCAGTTAGTTCAGTTAGCTATAGTTCTGTTTGTTCTGTTTGTTCTGTTTGTTCTGTTTGTTCTGTTCGTTCTGTTTGTTCTGTTTGTTCTGTTTATTCTGCTGTTTATTTCCGGTTTTTTTATTTACGTTTTCAGTTTTCATTTCCAATGTGCAACACTTCTGTCGCACTCCCTTCAGAACACTCGATGTCGCTTTTTGATGTCTGTCAAAAGTGGGAAATTGCAACGCAGAGTCAACGTTTTGCAACATACTTGCGTATGCAACTTCCACCATTTGCAAGCATTTGGAAAGAGAGGAACACCCCGAAAGCTTTCAAATAAAAGCTTAAGATTCGTCCAACATTTTTTCTTTTTGTTGCGACCACCGTCGTTGCCGACGATGGAGTGGCTGCGAATGCTTTCAGCGTCATTTGTTGCATTATACATTCATTCATGCAGCCGGGGACTTTTCATTCTTGTGTGGTGCACACTCCCACCGCCATCAATTCTTGAGGGGGGGAAATTCTGGAAATGTGGACTGACGGGGGATGCCTTTTGATGAAAATGCTTTTTGCACAACTTGTCAAAACGTTGTTGATGTTGGCGAACAAGCACTCACGAGAGATTTTGCACACTTTTAGGAGCAACTTTTGCTTTTTAGGGGTTTTTTTTCGTCGTTTCATATTTGAGCTTTGAGTTGGCAGTCACAAATTTGCCGGCTCTATTTGACTTGATTGTTTGTGTCTTTATTAAATTCAGCACTTGAAAAATGACGACTTTTGAGCTCTAATGATGTTTTTTCTTTTCTTTTTTCTTTCAGGTACGTTGCTGAAATTCATCAACTCCTGCTGAAAACCACAATCAACACCATCAACTAGGAAACCTCCTTCAAATTTGAACTGATGACACCCGGAGTGCAACGGTTCAGTGCGCTCCCAAACAGATCTCTAGAAACATGTATCAAAGTTGAACTCTGGACAACCTCAAACCGTAATGAAGGCCCAGTCTGACAAAAGGAACCCTCATTTGGCAGATCGTTTAGGTTACGGGGAGCGGGCAGGGGTAATGAGGGTTGTGTGGGATAAAATGATGGATGTCTTCTGAGATCGGAACTTGGGCCGGAGATTCCAGATCTAGATTCTAGGTTGGTTGGGAAGCCCAGGCACGTAATTGGGGGTTGTCGAAGTGTTTGCGAGTGTTTGTAACTACATTTTATTGTTTTATTAGATTGGTGGAAAGGTTTGAGTAACAGGCTCTCGTATAAATCCAAAAATAATGCTTAACACAAGTTTGCTTCTTCAAAACCTTCTCAACTGTTCATGCTCCAGCTCTGCTCTTCCTCCTTTCCCAAAAAAAAAAAAGAAAAATCAACCCCCTTCGAACCAAAATGGTGTTGATGCGTACATGTGTCTACGCAGCAGACGAGCAAACTTTCAAGACAGAAACTATTTTCTAGGTCAGCTGTCTGTGTCTGTCTGACTGACGGCCACGTCGAGATAAAACCAATCCGAGCTCTTTCCACCAACCAACGTGGCGCTGCTCCTGACGGCGCGCTGCCTTCGAGGGACGTGCTGGAAATTGCTTAAATTGCTTTGTCCTGGCTGGAGCTGACTTTCTCCAGAATCTCCGGAGTAGGGATTGCGTCTTGAAGAGTTGTTCAAAACCAAACTGCGAGATCCTTGTGTAGTTTCAAAACTCGATGCCGTCACTGAACTTGATAGCATTGTTTAGTTTAAGGAAAGTGGGGGAAAACCCGCCACTCTCCAACCCCCTCAGAAAAAGCACCAATCTTCCAACAGGGAAAGGGAGAGCGAGGGGTTGAGAGAAGATTGATGTCGTCATCAGGAAGGGTGTTTTCCGGGAAGGAGCAAAGGATTTGCGGTTTGCTGATAGACGGTGGCGGCTGTCTGACAAATGATTGCGAGACAGCCTTTGAAGTTGGGAAATTGTGCGCGTGGGAAGGTCTGATGTTGATGTGAGTGTAAGAGCAATTAAGATAAAATTTGTTTTACAACGATGTTTAAAAAAAAACAAGAAACAAGAAACAAGAAACAAGAAACAAGAAACAAGAAACAAGAAACAAGAAACAAGAAACAAGAAACAAGAAACAAGAAACAAGAAACAAGAAACAAGAAACAAGAAACAAGAAACAAGAAACAAGAAACAAGAAACAAGAAACAAGAAACAAGAAACAAGAAACAAGAAACAAGAAACAAGAAACAAGAAACAAGAAACAAGAAACAAGAAACAAGAAACAAGAAACAAGAAACAAGAAACAAGAAACAAGAAACAAGAAACAAAAAACAAGAAACAAGATGAGTTTATCCCTTATTTCTCTGAAATTGAATCCATTTCTAGTCCTTTCGTTTGGCATTCTGTTTTTGACCTTTTCCCGGGCGGAAAGTGAGTTGGTTGCGACAACTTCGAACTATCTTGGCTTGTTTATTTGCATCTTGTTGTAAACTCCTCGAGTTATGACGACTTTTGAAACCGACTGCGTATCATGGAAAGTATATTCCATGATCATACTGCATTATCTACAGTTGATATTGAGCTGTTAGTGGTAGTTTTTTTTGACTTAGCAAAAATTTCGAAAATTTTATTTTTTCCAAAATTTTACCCGAACATCATGAAATGATTATTTTGACTTTATTTCAAATTTATGCTGGACTTAGAAAAATTAGCAGTCACTGACAGAATTTTCAATTTCCGACACTTAGAATAATTTTCATGAGCTGATATTTTAAAGTTTGATTTTATTTATGCTGGACTTTGAAATTTTTGCGTATATTTTTTAATTCTTTACTTTTTACAGAAAAAGCATTTTTTTGGGACTTAGAAAATTTTCGGGAGTTTGGAAACATGATAAATTATTTTGATGTTTATTTTTGCTTTGAACCAAAATTTCGGAAAAATCGACGAAATTACAGGAAATTTTTGTCCGATTTTTACAAAAACATCAGTTTGTTCCTAAAATAATGTCCCTAACAAAACGTCTTCATTGAAATTTTGAAATTCGAAAGTTGGTTTTTAATAATTATTGATATACCCCCTACAAAAATCGTTCCGGCACTTAGAAAATTTACGGGATCCGTATCACGATAAGATTTTTGGTAGATTTTTTTAGATTTTCAGGACATTGCGAAATTTTTGCTCACAGCCAGTTGAATATTTTTCAACATTTTGAAAAATTATTTTGATAAGAAACATTACCAGGCTTTTTGGAATTTTACTGTTGATTTTTGGACTTATGCAATTTTAGGAATATTTTCATAAACTGTTATTTTTAATTTAAAAAAAATGAATATAGAGACTTTGGATTTTTTGTGATTTGGAAAATTATTATAACATTTTGGCAATTCAACGCTTTCTCCACAATTTTTTAATGAGTTTTTAAAGTAAAATAATTTTTCAACTTTGAAAAATCTTGTTTTGATGTAAGTGCGTATATTCCTGCAATATTACTCATATTTGTGAAGAGGAAGAAGGGGGGAGGGGGGGGGGTCTGAATTGTGGCGGGGTGCATTAAAAACCAATAAAATTATTTTTGGGATCAAAATCTACTTTATGAACTTGATATGATTTTTGGAAGATTTCAGTTGTTTGCTACTATAAACTCAACTTGATGTGGCATTGTTGGTCAAATAAACTCAACAAGATTTTTCGCAGATACGCCTCGAACAATTTATGTTCGTGGCCATGTTCGGTTATCTCTTAACCATACCCTGGGGTGAACTTGACTTGTTCGTGTTTTTACGAACATGGGTAGATTTTTCCAAGATGCAACTTTCTGCCCGGGTTCTCACACTAAAAATGAATGAAAAATCTAGAGAGCTTTCCAGCTGAGCAGTTCTCTACGGAATCGGTCTTTTTTCTTTAATTTTATTTTTTGTATTTTTTAATCCGGCTGAAACTTTTTTGGTGCCTTCGGTATGCCCAAAAAAGCCATTTTGCATCATTAGTTTGTCCATATAATTTTCCATACAAATTTGGCAGCTGTCCATACAAAAATGATATGTGAAAATGTATCTTTTGGAGAAATTTTTTGATCGATTTGGTGTCTTCGGCAAAGTTGTAGGTATGGATATGGACTACACTGAAAAAAAAATGATAAACGTTAAAAAAAAATGGTAAGTTTTAATTTATCTTTTTGTCACTTAAACTTGATTTGCAAAAAAAACAATATTTTTAATTTTTTTTTTTATATGTTTTAGAGCAAAAAATCTTTGAATTTCAATGAAAATTCAAGTGCAACCAGCTGAAATTAAATTAAAATACATTCTCCTGCGTTTAAAATCATTATTAGAATGTTTGGGTTTATTAAAAAATCTTACGATTTTTTGAAAATTTTCGATGCAAAATCTTTTTTTTCGATACAATTTTTGTTTTTGTCAGATCTTAGATTTTTTGAAAACTAATGATTGCAAAACATCTGAACTAGTGTAAAATGCATTTTAAAACACTTTTTTCATTTAAATGTGAAGATTATGGCTTGTTATTTAAATTTTTATTTTTTTTTATTTTTTTGCCCCCCCCTTGACCTCGGCCAGGGCCGAGGGACAAAAACTTTTTTAAATATTTGCATCGGCCTAACCATATTTGGGTAATTTTTTTGGAAATAATCACAGTTTTTTATTTTTCAAAAATAGTGCCCATGTTTGGCCACTATTAAAAAAAATATTTTTGAAAAGCTTAGAAAATTCTCTATATTTTGCTTTTTCGGACTTTGTTGATACGACCCTTAGTTGCTGAGATATTGCCATGCAAAGGTTAAAAAAACATGAAAATTGATGTTTTTTAAGTCTCACCCGAACAACCCACCATTTTCTAATGTCGATATCTCAGCAACTATAGGTCCGATTTACAATGTTAAAACAAACGTTTGTGAAATTTTCCGATCTTTTCTAAAAAAATATTATCAAAAATTTTAAATCTAGACTAACATTTCAAATGGGCGTAATATTGAATGTTTGGCCCATTTGAAATGTTAGTCTTGATTTTAAATTTTTGATATTTTTTTTCGAAAAGATCGGAAAATTTCACAAATGTTTCATGTGGCAGTGCGTGGCCGAATGGTTACGCTGTCCGCTTTGTAAGCGGATGATTCTGGGTTCGATTCCCATCTGCTGCAACCTTCCATCGGATGAGGAAGTAAAATGTCGGTCCCAACCTTGGTTGTTAGGCCGTTAAGTCATTGCAGGTGTAGGAGTCGTCTCCATGCCATAAGTACAAACAACACACCAAACCAAGCATACTCCGATGGAATCGCTGGCGGCGGTTGGACTCGTAATCCAAAGGTCGTCAGTTCAAACACTGGGGTGGAAGGTTCCTTGGAGTAAAAAGAGGTTTGGGTGCTCTCCCCATTCAAGCCTTCGGACTCCTAGGTTCGAGCAGAAACTTGCAATAGAGACCACAAAAGACCCGGGGGTCGTTAATGTGGATGGTTTGTTTTTTTTTTTGGGTTGTTCGGGTGCATGGCAATATCTCAGCAACTGAGGGTCGTATCAACAAAGTCCGAATAAGCAAAATATAGAGAATTTTCTAAGCTTTTCAAAAATAGTTTTTTTAATAGTGGCCAAATATGGGCACTATTTAAAAAAAAAAAAAAAACTGTGACTATTTCTAAAAAAGTTACCAAAATATGGTTATAACTTGAAAACGGTGCACTTTATCAAAAATTCACTAAAGTACTTTTTGATTGCAAATTCGATTTTACATCGAAAAATGAAGTTGAAAAAATTTTGCGACCAAAATTTCGATTTTTTGAAAAAATCTGTATTGATTCAAAAAATCAAAACTCGTTAAAAGATTTTTTGCCCATTCTGGAAATTTCTGAAAAGTTGGCATTTTGTGTAATCTAAAACATATCAAAAAATAAAAAAAATCAAAGTTTTAGTGACAAAAAGTTAAATTAAAAATTTCCATTTTTTTTTTACCTTGTATCATTTTTTTTCAGTGTAGTCCATATCCATACCTACAACTTTGTCCAAGACACCAAATCGATCAAAAAAATCCTTTAAAAGATACAGATTTTTGAATTTTCACATATCATTTTTGTATGGACAGCTGCCAAATTTGTATGGAAAATTATATGGACAAACTTATGATGCAAAATGGCTTCTTTGGGCATACCGAAGGCACCAAAAAAGCTTGAATTGCTAAAAAGTCGGAATAATTTATGGTTCTTGCCCCTTTTCTCCAACATTAAAATCCTAGAAGTGTACTCGAATCCAACTTCGCCTACTTGTTTACAACTTCCATAAAGCACGTGCAGCTTATCGCCACCGAAAAAAATATTTTTTTATCCCCAAAATACCTTGCCAAAGGGAGATCTAACCTACCCTCAGAATTTAAAATGTAAATTAGCTTAATTCATTTCGGAAGTACTATTCGACACCGCTCTCCCCACCTTCAAAAGTCCAAATCAACGTTGAGAAAATTTCGCTCCCAGAAAGTTCACACCTAAACCTGCGCCAGAAATAGCTCGCGTGAAGAAGCTGCGAAAAAGAAGACAGGCCCCAAATTGGACTGTCACGGTGGAAATTTAGCAACGTCATTAGTGTGGCACTGCTGTACGCGATATGGCATGTGGTTGCCTAACTGCCAGGGGGTTTTGCGGGAGAGGAGGCTCTTCAAAATCTTGACGTGATTGAAATGTGACACTGTCTGGTGGGATGTTTTCAAAAAACATTTTTTGAATGGTTTCAAATTTTGATCGGTCAGCCTGATTCTAATCAGACCTTCTAAGTTAACTTCTAATTGATTTACGGAACAAGTTTGTCGAAGACCGTAAATCGATTGGACTACAATAAAAACCTCTTGGAGAAGGACAATCCATTTAACTCAAATCGCTTTGCAATCTTCGATAAAGTTGTTTCAATGACTTCCTAAATGTTAAAATTAAAGGTGTGGTAATCCGTCTCAAAAGTGACCTCTAGCGGCAAATGTAAAAACCTTTTATCTCCCTTTATGTTTAAAAAAAACCTTGAAGCTCACCCCAGTTCAAAGGCAACATCTGCACTTTCCTGGAATTTTCACTTGGGGAGCATACTAACGACACCCCCCCCCCCCCCCCTTCCTTTCGCATTCACAACGAATCAAGTGTGAAACTTCATTTTGCACACAAGTTTCCCCGGGAGCGCAATCCCTTTCTTTCGTCGACACGTCGGTAAACACCTCCTATAATTGCACCTTCTTTCCTGCTCTGCCCTAGGTCGTCCAGAGCTGTGGGGTCAAATCCCGCCTTTGTACCACGACAATGACGTTCTAAACCCCGCTCGACATAGCTAAGGGGGGGCGGAAGTTATGCTACCCCCGACGACACACTGGCAAGCAAGTAGATGGAAAGAAGAAGAGTGCACACTTCAGTTTGACGATGTGGCACTTCTTTTCGTCATCGTCGTCGTCATCGTGTCACGTGGAAGGGGGAGAATGATAATGATATCGCTTTTAACGTTTGGGTTCCACGGTTAGGACGAGGCCTGGTGACCCCTCGGAGCAAGGTACCCAGGACGTTGAAGGTTGCAAGAGGGAGGGCTTCTACCTGGAAGGGAGGAGGGGTGGTAAACAGTGGAGCAATTTTCTGAAATTTCGGTTGTTCGATTTTTTTGTATTTTTTAATCCGGCTGAAACTTTTTTTGGTCCCTTCGGTATGCCCAAAGAAGCCATTTTGCATCGTTGGTTTGTCCATATGATTTTCCATACAAATTTGGCAGGTCAGTACAAAAATGATATATGAAAATTAAAAAATCTGTATCTTTTGAATTTTGATCGATATGGTTTCTTCGGTAAATTTGTTCGTATGGATAAGGACTACACTGAAAAAAATGATACACGGTAAAGTAATTTTGGTGATTTTTAATTTCACTTTTTGTCACTGAAACTAGATTTGCAAAAAGGCACTACTTTTTATGTTTTTGATATGTTTTAGGGGACATAAAATGTGAACTTTTCGGTAATTTCCAGAATGTACACTTAAAAATAATCATGGTAATATTACATTTGGAAAGGAGTACGCTCTTTATGTCAGAGAAAATTATAATTTTACCACTGAAAATGTGTAATTTTACCACTGAAAATGTGTAATTTTACCACTTTCTGTTATAATGTTGCTTTTTCAGTATAAATTGAGGTAAAATTACATCATATAAGAGGTAATATTCAACCTTAATAAACAACTCCTTCCAAAATAACATATTTTTTAATTATTTATTTTTTGCTGAATTATAAATTTTTGAATCAATACAGATATTTTCAAAAAATCGAAATGTTGTTCGCAATTTTTTTTCAACTTGATTTTTTGATTTAAAATCAAATTTTCAATCAAAAAGAACTTTACAGCAACTCCCCTCGAAAACAGCATGATTAAAAAAAAAAAAGTTCTCCGAGCGGGCTCAAAACTTTTCTGGGGGCTCCTTGACCAAAATAATTTGACCCATATTTTTTTTTTGTTTGGTCATTAGGGTGACCTACGCCGTGTTAGGGTGATCCAAAAAATGGTCATTTTCGTCATTTTTCGCAAAAAATTTTTTTTTCAGAAATTCATATCTCCGCGCCACTTAATCCGATTTTAACTGTCTTAGACGCAAAAAAGGTGATAAGTTTGGCTATTTGGGAAAAATAGAAGGAAGTTTCAAAAATCTAGCTTAACATTTGAAAAGGTCGTATGAAAACTTAAAATGCTGTTATGAAGGTCTCGGGATCAAAGATCTTATGTCTGAAAATATGTTTACCTGATTCCTCGGAAAATTTTACATAACATATCAAAAAATGGTGAAGTTATGTTCAGTTCAAATTTCTGAGATACGATTTGCTTGGGTACCAAAATTTCCGTACTTAAAATACGCAACTTTTGGTACCCTAACATGTATACCTAGGTCATCGCTGAAATTATCAAGTTATCGCAGTTTTAGTGAAAAAAGTCGATTTTTTGCCGTTTTCGTCATTTTCCCATTTTTGCGCGTGGCGCGTCGAAAAACCAAGTTTTTATTTTCAAAAAATCGTATCTCAGAGTATCAAAAACATATCTTAATTTTTTTTTATGTTTTGTAAAATTTTCCGAGAAATCCGATAAAAATATTTTCAGATATAGGCTCTTTGGTCCAGACACCTTTAAAATGGCATTTTAACGTTTTATACGCCCTTTTCATAAGTTAGGCTAGATATTTGAAAATTTTATCACCTTTCTTTTGCGTATAAGACAATTGAAATCGGTTGAAATGGCGAGGATTTCCCCGGGCAGACGGTAATTACAAAATTAATAATATTTCAATAACAAATCCTGTTAAAATAACAAAAAGTGTTATTATTTTATCCTGAAGTTCAACTTCAAGAAGAAAAAATAATAACAGTTTCTGATAAAATAACAAAATTTGGTATTGAAGCGATATTATATTGAAAATATTTAGTAACACGCTAATAAGTGGAAAAGTTATACATTTCAAAAACCCTCCTAATAAAAAAAATTGTTATTCGTTCGGTATACTGACTTAGAAAAAAAATTACCATAAATCGCACAAATGGAAAAGTTTCTAAGTGTCCATAACACATCTGTTATTATTTTTTCTTTTGTTAAATATGTTTAGATCTTTGGGATTATTTTGTCTAATTTCGTTAGGGTCATTATTTTGGCCATGAAATTATTCTAAAAAGTTGAAATTTTGAAAGTTGATTTTTTTCATTTTTTGATATACCCCTTAAGGGACTTTGCTGAAATTGGCTAGAACTATGGGATAATTTTGACCAATTTTGTTGGGGTCATTATTTTGGCCATGAAATGGGGTCCTTAAGCTTAAATTATTCTAAAAAGTTGAAATTTTGAAAGTTGATTTTTTTAATTATTTGATATACCCCCTAAGGGACTTTGCTAAAATTAGCTAGAACTATGGGATAATTTTGACCAATTTCGTCGGGGTCATTATTTTGGCCATGAAATGGGGTCCTTAAGCTAAAATTATTCTGAAAAGTTGAAATTTTGAAAGTTGATTTTTTTAATTATTTGATATACCCCCTAAGGGACTTTGCTAAAATTGGCTAGAACTATGGGATAATTTTGACCAATTTTGTCGGGGTCATTATTTTGGCCATGAAATGGGGTCCTTAAGCTAAAATTATTCTAAAAAGTTGAAATTTTGAAAGTTGATTTTTTAAATTATTTGATATACCCCCTAAAGGACTTTGTTTAAAATTGTTAGAACTATGGGATAATTTTGACCAATTTCGTCGGGGTCATTATTTTGGCCATGAAATGGGGTCCCTAAGCTAAAATTATTCTAAAAAGTTGAAATTTTGAAGGTTGATATTTTAATTATTCGATATACCCCCTAAGGGATTTCACTAAAGTTGGCTAGAACTATGGGATAATTTTGACCAATTTCGTCGGGATCATTATTTTGGCCATGAAATGGGGTCCTTAAGCTAAAATTATTCTAAAAAGTTGAAATTTTGAAAGTTGATTTTTTAATTATTTGATATACCCCCTAAGGGATTTTACTAAAATTGGTTAGAACTATGAAATAATTTTGACCAATTACATCGGGGCCATTTATTTTAGCATGAAACGGGGTTTCAAGCTAAAATTAATCCGATAATATTAACTTTTGAGAGTTAATTTTTTTTTAAATTTTGTTATATTCCCTAACGGAATTGATTTATTTATTGAGAATTTTTGAAGTGTGAATAACAAAAACTGTTATTATTTTCACAGAGCCAGGAAGTCGGAGCTGACGTTGAAGTTCAAGCTGGAGTGAGACCTCGGAGACTGCATCGGATTCAGCTAATTTTCAGCAACTTTCACTTGGAGTCGGAATCTGTGAAGTCGGGTATTTTTGGAGAGCTGAAGTCGTCGTTGACGTCATATCCTGCATCCAGAGTCGGAGTTGTCTTCAAAGTATGGATTCAAAGTCGCTTGGAGGTACCCGACTCTGCAGCCCTGACTAGTACAGAGGAGTTATGGCAACTGCAGGTTTATTTGCAAATTAAAAATAAACCAAAACAATAACTTTTTTTTGTTTTGGAGACATACCAGTTCAATAACATTTTTTGTTATTATGCTGCTCCACCTCTCCGCACAAAATAACAAATCTTGTTATTCCTTCATGATTCATTCTGTGTTATTGGTTTGTTATTGCAATAACAACATAATAACAGTTTAAGTTATTCTTCGAACAAATCTTTGTTATTGATTTTTGTTATTTTAACAACTAATCCGATCATCCCAATAACATATTTCGATCTTCACACAATATCAAAAACAGACCTTCCCAAGTTATTTCCGTCTGCTCGGGTATGATTTTTCAAAAAAAGTGTTTTTTGCGAAAATCATCGAAAATTGCCTTTTTCCGGACCACCCTAACACGGCGTAGATCACCCTTATGGCCAAACAAAAAAATACGGTTTTTATTATTTCGGCCAAGGAACCCCCAGAAAAATTTTGAGCCTGATCGGAATTTTTTTTCGAATCATGCTGTTTTCGTGGGGAAATGCTGTTTTATTCCTGTGAATTAAAAACTAATTAATTCCAAAAAAAAAACAAATAAATTCAGTCTAGCAAAGCAACAATAAAGTTCAATGATTCCAAGACTTTTGGAAATTATCATGCTTTTTGCGACGTTGTGGAACTAATGTCTGTATGAATATCAATCCTTTTATTAAGCTCATTCTTCTTTCCACAATTTTTCGTTCGTTAAAATTTTAAATTTCAGATTCTGAGTTTGAGGCACGAAATATTTACTGAGCAAAATAAGGAACTTTTTACTTTTACAATATTGCATTCAAAATTCCCCTAACATTCTGAAAAAAAAACATAAAAAACACGATTGAGTTGCAAGGGTAAAAACGTTGGAAATCTGGTTAAACAAAATCAAAATTGATTTAAATTGAGTGTTTTAGCTCGTTAGGTTTCAAAAAAACAGAACAAAAACTAGTTATTGTAGTTATTTAGTTAATAAAGCTTGAAAAAAAATCTCGGTGATCACACTGTGCAAAGCCATCGTGGCAAGTGGCAGTCTCACTTGACAATGGAGAGACCCCCGTCTGAATGAAGCTTGACAGGGAGAATTCCTCAAAAAGGGCAGATAAAAAAAATAGAGAAAGACAATTTCCCTCGAAAGACAAGCTGTCCAGTGCCAGCGGGTACGTCGCCTCCCCCCTCTCGAGCCAGCTTGAACAAATTAAGACAAGGAGGGCAAATAAAGGTTGACGGTCGTTTTAACTGTTTGTTTTTTGTGAGTGAAAGGTATTGTATTTTATCAAAAACGATTTGTTTTTCTATGCTTTATTGAAAGATTTTAAAAATTTGCAAAAATATTTTTTTTTGGAAAATAAGAAAATAGAAGAATCCATTTTTCTTTCACAAAAGTGAATGGTTCATTGCAACCAAGGAGCGCGATGCAAACGGTGGCGTTTAATTTAAGCACCAGAATAATGCTTCCTCAGGGAGCACTTTAAGGGTGAGTCATTTTTAAAGTGTCATTTTGAAACAGCAAATTTCTTCATTTTGGAAAACAAATCAGCGTGACAAATCCAATCAAATCCACCCACCTCAATTGTTGTATGCCAATTTCAGGCAATTTTCTTGAGTGACATCGATTGCCTAAGCTGCCAACGTGCATCTCCAGGCAGAGGAAAGCCAATCGAGTTCGGTCAGTTTAGCTCATCATCCGACCACGTGCCCCCTTTCGAAGCCAATTGGCACGGTTGATTCAATTTCAACTGCAGGCGTCCTCGTGATATGATGGTAATCACCGATGAAGATGAGGAGGATTGATGATGCGATGTGCATTGCTCACGTATCGATTGCATCGATCTAACCAGTGTTGTGTCCAGAAATGTAGCAGACTGGGATTTCTGGAACGGTATGAAATCACGTTAGACTGGTTTTGAGGTACAACGGGCTTATATTTAACACTATAAGAGTAATTCTCCGCCAACTCACACAGCAGTTGCCCCGACCCCTCTTCGATTTGCGTGAAACTTTGTCCTAATGGGTAACTGCTGTCCCTGATCACGAATATGAGTTCCATTTTTTGATATCTCGTGACGGAGGGTCGTGACGACCCTTTCTATTTTTGGACAAGCAAAAAAAGAGATGTTTTTTCAATAATTTGTAGTCTGAAATGGAGATGAGATGGAAATTTTGTGTCAAAGAGACTTTTATGTAAAATTGAATGCCGTACTCAGAATTCCGAAAAAAATATATTTTTCTAAAAAGGTTTTGAAAACTTTGCCATATTCCGTTACTCAACTGTTAAAAAATTTAGGACATGCCATTTTTAGGGAAATTTAATGCACTTTTCAAATCTACATTGACCCTGAAGGGGCATTTTTCATTTAGAACAAAATTTGTCATTAAAAAATTTCGTTTTTTCTAACATTGCAGGGATATTTTCAGAGTGTAACAATGTTCTACAAAGTTATATAATAGACAATTACAAAAAAATGTATGTGAACATAAGGGGTTTGCTCTCAAACATCACGAGTTATCTCGATTTTAAGAAAAAAAAAAAAGTTTTTGAAAAAATGTGATAATCATTTTATTAACAAATTTTCAAGTTTTTCAAAAATTCTACCTAAATTTCTTCCAAAATAATTAGTGACTTTGAAACAGCATTTGAAAATGTCTTCAAATTGATGTCATCTTCTGAAAAACTAATTAAAAAAGGCCGGAAATTGTTGCTTTAAAATTGGTTTTAATAGCAGAAAAGTTTAAAAAAAAAACACTTTGATATTTTTAAGTTAATACTTTTACAAGAATGTTTACAGAAATTCAAATTTATACTATTTTTTTATCAAAATTTACTGAATAATTATTTGATCGTTTGATGCAAAAATATTATCTCTAAAATTAACAATTTTCACTGAAGAACGTGTATTTGAACAATCGATTCTAAACTACTAGGAATAAAAAATCAAACGATGATTGTTTTATTATAATTTGAGCGTCAAACGAAATTTGTAAATTTCCCGGGAACTACCGAAATTCAAGAAAAACTATTCATTTTCCTAACTTTTTTTGCTCCAATGTTATTAAAATCTTCAAAAAATATTAAATAGATATCCTTTTTTTTTATTTATTTATTTATTCCGTATCGTAACTTAAGACATTGTCTTTTTTAATGTTACATTGTGTGTTCTGCTTGAATTCAATTAACTTTAATAAACTAAAACTAACTTTGGTTCTCTTAATTAACTAATGGTTTAGATTGAGGTTGATAAGCAGATCACGCTTGAAAATATATTTGGAAGGAGTTTGTTTTAACGTTACAGGTAGACTATTCCAATTTACGATGCCTCTTGCAAAAAACGATTGACTATAATAAAATGAGCTATGATTAGGTATAAGAAAGCTAAATGTTCTGGTGTTTCGAAAAGGTAATAACTTTCCAAATAGGTAAGTGGGTTTCTTGGAGTTGATGATCCTATGCAATACCATACATGAACGAAATTTATAAAAATTAGAAAAATTACATCCAATTAGTCTTTTCTGTAAATGTGAAACATGAGAATATCGATTTAAATTGAAAACATATCTTACGCATGCGTTTAATGCAATACGTAATCTATCCACGTGCATACCAGAAGCATTAGAATATATAAAATCAGTATAAATGAAGTGTGGAAAAATAAGTGATTTAAATAAACTAAGCTTAGTTTCAATATCAAGGTGTTTAGTTGTCAAAGTAAGCTGTTTTAAAGCAATGTAAATTTTCTTGCACTGAGATTTAATTTGAAGATCCCATTCTAAATTATTTTTAAAAATAAGTCCCAGATTATTTGCTTCTGTAACAAAAGAAATTTGTGAACCATTCATATTCAAGTTCGGAAAATCAGGTGGTATTTTTAATTTACTGATTAATAATGCTTTTGTTTTAGTAGGATTTATAGATAATAAATTAGTTTCGGACCAAGAATTAATCTGATTTAAATCAAAATTAATTTTATAGCTTATATCAGGTATGCTGAAGTTTTCACTTGAGCAGAAATATATTTGTACGTCATCAGCAAATAAATGTACTGAACAGTATTTTAAGACACCAGGCAAATCATTGATAAACAAGGAAAACAGTAACGGTCCAAGAATAGATCCTTGTGGAACTCCAGACTCGCATAAAATAAAGGATGACATGATTCCGTTTAAGAAAACTGCTTGATAACGATCAGATAAGTAACTGTTTAATAATTTAGCTGCAGGATTAGAAAAATTGTAAGCAGAAATAAGTTTATTCACAAGTTTTACATGAGAGACCCGGTCGAACGCTTTAGCGAAATCAATAAGTAATAGAATTGCAATTCCCTTTTTGTCAACAGTAAGCGCTATATCATCGTGAACTTTCATAAGTGCGGTTTCAGTGCTGTGATTTTTTCTAAAACCGGATTGAAAAGGGTGTAAAAAGTTCATGTCAGAAATATATTGAGAAATTTGATCTTTGATTATCCTTTCGAAAACTTTAGAAAGCGTACACAAGAGGCTTATTGGTCTAAGATTTGAAATTTCAGATGATCCACTCTTTTTAGTGATTGGAATCACTTTCACACGTTTCCAGTTCATTGGGAACTTAGAAGTTGTTATGATAGTATTGAAAAGATGTACAAAGAATGGCATAAGAAAAGGAAAAATAATTTTAATAAAGGTAATTGGGAGATTGTCAAGTCCAGCAGCGTTAGATTTGATTGAGTTGATAGCAGTGACTATTTCATAAGCATTAATTTGTTGAAATTGAAAGCAATTTGGTAAATGAGAATATTGAATATTACATGGAACACGTTCGCTGTAATTAGAAGCAAAATAATTGTTAACCTCCTCAGCTGAATTAGGACTGCAGATATTATTGTTTTTACTTTTTGAAACACCTAGATTTTTTATATTTTTCCACAGCTGTTTGCCCGGAAGATTTAAGTTAAGGCGTTGTTTATCATATTTACACTTTGCTGTTTTAATTAAGGAATTCACAATGTTTCTTAATCTTTTATAATTACTATGATCAAAAGTATTTTTTGAACTTTTCCAAGTATTGTAAGCCAAATTCCTATTAATAATAGCTCGTTCGATGTCGGAATTGAACCAATTTCGTGCTAATCTCGTTTTTTTAAATTGTAAAGGAAAAACCTGTTCGTGTATTATGAATAAATGATTATCTAAAATATTGAGAAGCATGTCGGAATCATTAATACACAAAAAATCATTGACATTAACACGCGAAATTGCTTCTACGAGTGCATGATTATCATAGTGATTGTAATCACGATACCAATAACCGTCTGGGTCAGTGCACCTCTCGAGGTTTAAAGTAGCAAATAATAAATCATGAGAAGATATTCCAGGCATAGAAACTTGATTACATCTCAATACTAGATCAGGTGAATTAGTTAAAAATAAATCTAAAAGCGAGCAACCATTATTATAGAAAAAAGTTGGCTCAGAATTAATGCAAGTAAAAGACATACTTGAGATTGTATCCATAAATTCAATTGATTTCCTAGATTGTTTTCTTAAGTCGGTATTAAAATCACCAATGAAAAAAGAATGGTCATATTTTAAACAAAATTCTTCGATATGTGTCCGTAACAAGTAGGAACAATCGTTTGGCGGAGGGTTGTAGTAAATAGCCAACAATATACGATTTCCATTACAATGCAATTCTAGTATCAGATAATCGGATTCAAACCGTCCATTTGTGGAAACACCACTAAGAGATTTCTTAAGAATTTTACAGCTAATATTTTGCCTTAGATAAACACAAACGCCCCCACCATGTCTATTACGGTTTTGACGCATTAAGTTATAACCTTGAATAGCGATAGTTGAGTCAGTTACAGAATCATCTAACCAAGTTTCAGTGAAGCAGATAATATCCACTTTACTATTAATGAAATTTTGTTTAAGTTCTTCAAATTTAGATAAACGACGGGCGCAAAGACTTTGAACATTAATATGGCATATATTCAATTTATCATCAATTAAACAGGCATTCATTACAGCTCTAGGTATCAGAAAATTTGCAGAGACATCATTATTATCAGAATCAAACATAGTAAATAAAGTGAGCACTTAGTTTCAAGCGAAATCCGCATACCAAACCATCATTTACTAGACCATTATTAATAAAAGAGAACCATGACTTAAAACTAACCAAAAAATCATTTGAAAAAGATATAGATCGAGGCATATTAATAAAAAATAGATAATAGATTAGATTCCTTGTTTGATTTTATTTATTTCATTAAATACTGTTCATATTGAATCGTCTGTAAATTTCATGCCAAAATTTGCCACTTTTGGAAATCATTCTTGCTTATTTGTTGGGAAACGCTATTATAAAATAATTCAAAACATTGTGTTGGACACTTTTTTAATGTTACTTTTAACCCTTTCCGGCAAAGATCAAGATTGAGATTGAGATTTTTTAACGTTTCTAACGGGCCAAATTGGATAAAAATTGAATTGATATCATTAATATTTCGAACAGGGTTGTGCAAGAAGAATGTTATTTAATAGTATTGTAGATATAACAGAGCAAATATTTAAAAAAAAAATTAGAGCGAAAGAGCTACCAAGGGCGTAACAGATTGTTTTCCATGAAAATTCCTCAAACCTAAGTCATTGAGGTTACAAAAAGAGCACAGTATAAATAAAACTATAAAAAATCTTTAAAAAGAGCAAGTGCCCAAAGAATGCACATATTTCAAAAAATTGCTTCAAATAATCGAAAACTTTGAGTTGTGATTTAATGAAATAGCTATCAGTAAGAAAAGTTTTGAAAAAAGTTAATTGTCATGAAAAACATTATATGTAGCCTTTTTATAGAGTTTTGTTGCAAAATGTTTCTCAGAAGCAGAAATACAATCATTTTAGACATATTTACTATTTCCGGGATTTCCCGAAAAATTTGTGAAAAGTTCCCGTTTCCCGGGAATTTTGCAAACCCGGAAAATTGGACGCTCTAATTGTAATACTACACAAAAAAATCAAGACAACAGTTTGGAAAAAGACGAATTTAGTTGTTTTAATAGTTGTTAGAATCCACTTGAATAAGTTTCGATTATGTTATTGAAACCGAATTCGAAGATTTAAAAAAAATGAAAAGAATTTTCAGTTCAAAAAATTATTTAAAAAAATGTAAAAAGTTCTAGTTTTTATTATCAAAGTTTAAATTTTCAAAATTTTAATAAATTTCATTACAAATGAATAAACGATGCTAAACAAACAATTGATCGATTTTTTCTAAAGAATTATTATGAGTAATCTGGCATTTGATCTAAAATGTTTAGGAAAAAGTAAAAGTAAAAGAGATAATTTCTTATTCATATCAAATTAAGACGCAACTACTTTTGAAGCAATGTCATTTTGCAAATGGGTTATTCTCCGCCAACTCACACAGCAGTTGCCCCGACCCCTTGCGTGAAACTTTGTCCATTTTTGAACATGCGAAAAAAAAGGTGTTTTTCAATAATTTGCAGCCTGAAATGGTGATGAGATAGAAATTTGGTGTCAAAGGGACTTTTATGTAAAATTAGACGCCCGACTTGATGGCGTACTCAGAATTCCGGAAAAAACGTATTTTTCATCGAAAAAAACACTAAAAACGTTTTAAAAATTCTCCAATTTTCCGTTACTCGACTGTAAAAAAATTTGGAGCATGTCATTTTATGGGAAATTTAATGTAATTTTCGAATCTACATTGACCCAGAAGGGAAATTTTTTCATTAAGAACCAAATTTTTCATTTTAAAATTTCGTGTTTTTTCTAACTTTGCAGGGTTATTTTTTAGAGTGTAACAATGTTCTACAAAGTTGTAGAACAAACAATTACAAAAATTTTGATATATAGACATAAGGGGTTTGCTTATAAACATCACGAGTTATCGCGAAAGTTTTGAAAAAGTTACTTTTTGCGTTTCTCTTTGTTTCGTCGTCCGTGTATGTCGCGGGTAACAATGAACGGCCATGATCGATGGCGACCAACTTTTTCAAAACTTTTTCTCGTAAAATCGCGATAACTCGTGATGTTTATAAGCAAACCCCTTATGGCTTTATATCATTTTTTTGTAATTTTCTGCTCTACAACTTTGTAGAACATTGTTACACTCTAAAAAATAACCCTGCAAAGTTAGAAAAAACACGAAATTTTAAAATGAAAAAATTTGTTCTAAATGAAAAAATGACCCTTCTGGGTTAATGTAGATTCGAAAAGAACATTGAATTTCCCATAAAATGACAAGTTCCAAAATTTTTTACAGTCAAGTAACGGAAAATGGGAGAATTTTTAAAACTTTTTTAGTGCTTTTTTCGATGAAAAATACGTTTTTTTCGGAATTCTGGGTATGCCATCAAATTGGGCGTCTAATTTTACATAAATTTCCCTTAGACACCAAATTTCTATCTCATCACCGTTTCAAACTGCAAATTATTGAAAAACACCTCTTTTTTCGCATGTTCAAAAATGGAAGGGGTCGTACCGCCCCTCCGTCACGAGATATCAAAAAACGGACCTCGGATTCGTGATCAGGGACAAAAGTTACCCTTTAGGACAAAGTTTCACGCAAATCGAAGAGGGGTCGGGGCAACTTTTCCCGATTTCGTGTGAGTTGGTAGAGAATTCCCCAAATGTGTGTGAAATTTTGAATAATTTACAAAGAAAGTTAACTATACTTAAGAATTTTTTGATTAATTTTATTATTTACATACTCTCAAGTTGTCGGTTTTTTTTATTAGATTATCGGATTCTTTCGACAATTTTACACCTTAGACCTTCATAACTGTTCTTAAACAGTTAAAACTAGCTACACACACTTAAATCATTGTGTTTTAAACAGAGCTGAAAAGATCATCTGAATTAAAGGCATTTTCATTAGAACAAGATTCTTAGAAAACTTAGAAATTTCACCACAGCTCCAAAGTTTCCCCCCGTTGCACCCAAGCCTTCAGGTATGCATCTTTTTTTTCCAAAAGGGACAACACATTCCTCTTGAAAGGCATTCTTAGGGGGAACCCACAAGAATTTCCACTAAAGACATCGCTTGAAGAACTCCACACACACATACTCAGATACCACAACAGAGCGGGGTAGCTCAAGCACAAAAGTTCCCGTAAATGGCTTTTAAAACGGCAACTTACAAATTGTTGACAAGATGTTATGCCTTTTCAGTAACTCTCTGAAAGTTTCCAGTTTGAAGTGGGTTGCCGAAGGGGTGTGGAGGGAGGTGGAGGGGGAAAATTCTAAGAAAATTCCCCTGAAGGAAGGTGTTTTCAACATGTTAATATCCTTACACACTTGCACCATGTTGTGAAGTTGCTCCTTGCACGGAATGCAGCCAAGTAAAAGAAGGGGGGCCTTTTGAGCGCGTCAAGATTTTGAAAACAACTTCTGCTTGGAAAAAAGGGGTTACATGCAACCCAAGCCACAGTCACTCCCACCAACTGTTCAGCAACTTTGTGGGTGGAAATAGTTTTCCTACTGTTTTTGGGGGGAGGAAAAAAAGGGTTTGCTGAAAATTTTGCCCGCGCTGGAAAAACTTTGCTGACAGAAATTCTGAAAAGAAATGTCAGACTGCGAAACCGAAAAAGAGTGGGCAAATTTCGTGGTTTGTTGTTTTGTTTCAAAGTTGCATGGCAAGTTGAAACTGTGTGTGTGCTTTTGTGCGACCAGCATTTGTGGCAAACAAATTTTAGGGGAAACTTTTCTGGGTTCCCGGAATAGTGGAAATTTTTAAAACAGACGAAACTATTGAGGAATGCTGTGGACATTTTACGGTTGAAGTTGTGAGGTTGATTTTTGAAGAGTAATATAGTCTAAAAGTTTACTTTTGACTCTAGTTGCGTGTGTCGAACCAACCTCCAGGCATCTGTCCTTACCTAAGAGACATAATCGCAAAGCGTAATCAGTGTGCACCAGGATAATTACCGATCATCAGCAGAACTGGTTTCTGAGGGAACGTGCCATGACTGGTATCAGGTGTGATTACTCAAAGCGATTGCATAAGTGGATCAATTTGTAACAGTCATGTCGCAGTTGATAACTAGGAGAGAAATTGCATATGTGCAACCAGTTTTGTGAATTGAAGTCCAAACAGCAAAATGCTGAGTTTCACAGTAAAAAAAATCATGGTAATATTACATCTGGGATGGAGTACATTATCAATATCAGAAAAAAATGAGTAATTTTTCCACTTTTCACTGTTACTTTTTCATCCTAAATTGAGGTAAAATTAAAACTTTTTTTTAAATAGGATGATTTGAGCATACAAATTATCCTTTAAAAAATCCTATCAGGTTATCAAAGGCAAACTTATAGGAAATCGGATGAGATTTCTGGTATAAATATTTTCGAGACTGAAAAATCAAGTCTGTCATATTGAAATTTCCAAAAACCTCCAAAAAAAACCCTTTTTTTTCAACATTTTTATTTTTAAAGCCGCTGTATCGTCACAAGGATTGGACTTAGGACAGTGGTCAATATGAAGACATTTATGTAAATTTGTCTGGGAAATCGATTCCCATTATCGATTTTTGAAAATTTTGACGTTTAGACCCCTTTTCAAAAAACAGTTTTAGAAAGAGATTTTTGTATTTTTTTTAGGAGAGACATACCATCCTGCTTTTTTGTGTATTTTTATAACATCTTAGGCTATTACCACAAAAAAAATTAACGTAAGAGAAATTCGTTACATTGAAAAAAAAATAGCTTGAAAACTTAAAAATTTGAAAATCTAATAGAAGTGACGTGTATTTTTATTTCAGTATATTTTTTTTAAAAAGCCCGTCCAATTTCTTACAAGTTTGTCATTGACCACTTTTTGATACGATGCAACGGCTTTGAGTTACAGTAATTTTCTCAAATGTCATTTTTGAATGCAATTGGCACCATATACACAAAAATGACTTATATAGGCCTATGATAACATGTCTCAAAAGTTTCATTGAAATCGGAGAAGGTCGGGTACAAAATACCAGAAAACGGCCAAACCAAACCAAGCCTACTCCGGTGGAATCGCTGGCGGCGGTTGGACTCGCAATCCAAAGGTCGTCAGTTCAAATACTGGGGTGGAAGGTTCCTTGGAGTAGAAAGAGGTTTGGGTGCTCTCCCCATTCAAGCCTTCGGACTCCTAGGTTCGAGCAGAAACTTGCAAAAGACCCGGGGGTCGTTAATGTGGATGGTTTGATTTTTTTGAGAGTTTTAATTTGTATAATACTCAAATTTGCATAAAATACGCAATTTTTTTCAAAAATTCTAAAAGTTTCAAAAAAGACCGTATTTTAAATGATTTAGAAATTTGAAAAACAACTTTAAAAAAAGTTATTTGGCGAAAAATTATATTTTTTTCATAATTTTCACTTTAGGCACAGAGAACAAATGTACACCTAGGCTCAAACTTGTGTGTAAACATTGTTGCACTAAAAAATACAATCTTGCATCAAAGAATCTTGCACCACTTCAGTATAATTCCTGATGACTAAAAATAATGCAAAAATGCATTGACATTAACTAAAAGAGAACAGAAAATTCATTCAAAACATATTTCAAAGCGGCAACTTAAAATAGTCCCTTTACACATGTTATCTCCGATTTCGTTTTGTATACATTTTTTCGCGCGTAAAATTGCAACCCTTTGATGAAGGATAGTCAGACATTGGTCTGATGTCGTGCATACGGTATGTTTTGTGAAGTGATTGGATGGTTCGTCATGATTTTGCAAGTGGCGCTATTTAGACGGATGCTGCGCATCCTAGCTCTTTTCAACGTATTTTGGCTTGAATTTTTACACACGTTTTTTAATGCTGTTTGTTCAATGATGTTCTCTGTGCTATAGGTATCAAACGTAATGAATTTTACAGTGCTTTTTCACTTTTATTTGAGTACTACAATTTCACAAAAAAAACTGTAATTTTTTTAATACTCAAATATTCATAATTTGATATATGAGTACTGAACGATTTAAAATTTCGTATGCATTTTCACTATCTAAGAAATTTTGGAATTAAATACTAAAATTTTCATCGCATTTTTTTAAATACTCAAATTATAGAAAATAATAAAAAAATTAGTGATTTCAACCAAAAACCCTATTTGGTTCAAAATGTAGTTAATTTTATGAAAGTTTTAGTTTGTTTTAACAAAAAATACAGTTTTTTGTGAAAATTTTATATTCTGCAAAATAAAACTCAAATAAAAGGTTATTGAACAACAACTTTTCGCTTTGATTACTTTACACAGGAAAAAAAAATGAAATTTTGAATGTTGAAAATTTAGTTAAGTGAATATTACCTACTTTTTGAGTAATATTACTCAAAAAATGTGTAAAAATGTGAACCTGTTGAATATTTATCAGAAACTGGCGAAAATTAATCAATTCCTGATGTAATATTACATTTTTTTGCCGCAAAATCTGTCACCATTTCCTGATAAATATTAACATAATTTTTATTCTGTGTTTAGCAATATGGTATTTTGTGAAAATTTGAGTAACTCAATGAAATCCATAGATAAAAATATTGCAAATATATACACTTGAGTATTTTCGAAAAATGCGGTGTTTAAAAATTTTGACGATAATCACACGTTATCGTTACCGAACCTCGATAATTTTATCGTTAACAAACTTGATTTGTTTCTCCAAAGACTCGATCTTAAGGTCTTGGCAAAAATTTCACTTCGAATTATCAAAGCTTCGGGTAATCGAAAAAAATGCGACACATTTTCGGAAGTTTGACACACTACATAACAACAACAAAATAAAATTGAAAAACTTAGCCTTTGATACCACATTGATCAGATAATCCAGAGGTGTCCAACCTTTTGGCCCTGCGGGCCAAATCTGTTATTTCTAAAACATTTTTAAAATAAACTTATTATATTAGGTTGTTTCAAGTAAAAAAATAAATCAACAAGTGTTGCAAATATGATTTAAATTGATTTTAAGAAAGAAAAAAACCAAAAATTACTTTCATAGATGTGTTTGCTGGATTTATTTTGATTGAATTTTGGGTAAAATTATATTGTCATTTTTATTGTTGACTGAAGTTAAATACCCTGATATCATTCACAAACAAATCATTCCAATTGAAAAAAAAAATAAGTTTAAAAAATGAATAAGACAAGATAAAATTTAATTAAACGAAACTTGGATTCAAATCTTCTTTACAAAAAAAATATTTTTACGTTGTAGTGCACCTTTATTGAAATATTTTACAAAATTGAAATGTTTTACGATTGATGATTTTGAAGAGACGTTTTTTCTTTGGTTTGAGAAAAGTATATTTTTGATTGTTTTTAATTCGTCAGTGTCCATATTTTTTCATTCTTAGAATTTTTGAAGTTTATGATTTTTTTTGCTCTTTGATTTTTTGACTCATTTTGAGACGTTTTGTTATTTTTTTTAATATTTGCTGTGGTTTTTAATTTTAATATGATTAAATTGCTTTTCCATGCTTTTTTCACCAAAACTTTAACACTGAAAAGTTGTTCTGAAAAAATAAATTATTTTTGCTTATCCATTTATGAAAAATAAATTTTAATCAGAAATGAGAATTTAAGTTAATTAGAAGTAAAATCAGCCAAAACATAAGGGTTACCAGGTCAAAACTTGAAAAATCTGGCAAGGCATCGATTAAAAATCTGGAAAAATCTGGCGGACAAAAATCTAACAGTTTTGAATAGCGAAGGGGTTGGAGGAAATAAATTAATCCAAAAGATTATATAATTAAGGTAAATTGACTGATTTTATGGCATTTTCTTTAAGAAAGACACAATCTATTTTTTTTATTTTCAATTAAATTCGTTCATTTTAATCAAAAAGTTGTTCAAAATGGGCATAAATTGAAAAATCTGGCAAAATCTGTCAATATCTGGCACAGGAAAGGGTGAATCTTTATTCTGGCAGACACTTGAAAAATCTGGCATTCCCAGATTTATCTGGCAACCTGGCAACCCTGCAAAACTTTAAGAAATTTTAATTCAGTATCTTTTTGCAATCCTTTTGCAAGTATTACAAGGATAAAATTCAAAGAAAGTTTAAATGTGAAATAAAATAATTTTAAAAAAATACAAAGGCGAAATTCTAACAAAACTTTGAATTGGCAACATTTTATGTTTTGTTATAATATCGTCATCAGGGTAACATTGGGCCTGGGGGGTTAGATTGGGTCATACAAATTTCAGCATTTTTGTATTACCCAATGTCACCCCTGATGACGGTATCTTAAAGTTTGATCTCAAGATTATTTTTCAAATGTTGACTCTCAATTTATTTATTGAGTATTTCAAGAACAGCCCAAAAAGCCGGCCGAAGGACTGCCCAACGACAGCCCAAAGGGCTGGACGTTGGGCAGTCCTTCGATAATCTAAAAGAAACAGATTTTCGATTATTTACGTATCATTTTTGTTTGGACAGCTGAAAAAGTTGTATGAAGTCTTGTTTGGGCGAACCAATGACACGAAACATTTTTTTTGTCAATTAAATATTTATAATAATCGATACTTCAAATATAATCCAAAACATGCCATGCTTGGGAAAGTTTTCATCACATCGCAAATTAACAAACGCATTCCAGTTTCCAACAAGGTTCATTATAATTTTAATTAATTCCGCTCAAATTACGCGCAGTTCCGCATGTGTAGTTTGTTTACCCAAACGAAAAAGCAATTGGGTAATTCTCTACCAACTCACACGAAATCGGGAAAAGTTGCCCCGACCCCTCTTCGATTTGCGTGAAACTTTGTCCTAAGGGGTAACTTTTGTCCCTGATCACGAATCCGAGGTCCGTTTTTTGATATCTCGTGACGGAGGGGCGGTACGACCCCTTCCATTTTTGAACATGCGAAAAAAGAGGTGTTTTTCAACAATTTGCAGCCTGAAACGGTGATGAGATAGAAATTTGGTGTCAAAGGGACTTTTATGTAAAATTAGACGCCCGATTTGATGGCGTACTCAGAATTCCGAAAAAACGTATTTTTCATCGAAAAAAACACTAAAAAAGTTTTAAAAATTCTCCCATTTTCCGTTACTCGACTGTAAAAAATTTTGGAACATGCCATTTTATGGGAAATTTAATGTACTTTTCGAATCTACATTGTCCCAGAAGGGTCATTTTTTCATTTAGAACAAAATTTTTCATTTTAAAATTTCGTGTTTTTTCTAACTTTGCAGGGTTATTTTTTAGAGTGTAACAATGTTCTACAAAGTTGTAGAGCAGACAATTACAAAAATTTTGATGTATAGACATAAGGGGTTTGCTTATAAACATCACGAGTTATCGCGATTTTACGAAAAAAAGTTTTGAAAAAGTTAATTTTTGCGTTTCTCTTTGTTTCGTCGTCCGTGTCTGTCGCGGGTGACCATGAATGGCCATGATCGATGACGACCAACTTTTTCAAAACTTTTTTTCGTAAAATCGCGATAACTCGTGATGGTTATAAGCAAACCCCTTATGTCTATATATCAAAATTTTTGCAATTGTCTGCTCTACAACTTTGTGGAACATTGTTACACTCTAAAAAATAACCCTGCAAAGTTAGAAAAAACACGAAATTTTAAAATGAAAAATTTTGTTCTAAATGAAAAAATGACCCTTCTGGGACAATGTAGATTCGAAAAGTACATTAAATTTCCCATAAAATGACATGTTCCAAAATTTTTTACAGTCGAGTAACGGAAAATGGGAGAATTTTTAAAACTTTTTTAGTGTTTTTTTCGATAAAAAATACGTTTATTCGGAATTCTGAGTACGCCATCAAATCGGGCGTCTAATTTTACACAAAAGTCCCTTTGACACCAAATTTCTATCTCATCACCGTTTCAGGCTGCAAATTATTGAAAAACACCTCTTTTTTCACATGTTCAAAAATGGAAGGGGTCGTACCGCCCCTCCGTCACGAGATATCAAAAAACGGACCTCGGATTCGTGATCAGGGACAAAAGTTACCCCTTAGGACAAAGTTTCACGCAAATCGAAGAGGGGTCGGGGCAACTGCTGTGTGAGTTGGCGGAGAATTACCCAATTCCAAAAATCGTCCCAAATGTACTCCGTATTGTGCCTTCACCCATCACTCGAATATGTGCTCCATCCGTCAAAAATTGCCTACCTTGCAGTTTCAATTTCATTAGTTCGAATTGCGATCGATTCCGAGAATAAATAAATAACCCGAGCCTAACCTTCGTGCGGCTCTCAATATCGCCCCGGAAATGTCAACCCGTTGACGTGGATTGATCCACGTGTGACACACGGGGGGAATCGATGCTTTTTTTCTGGTTCACTACCACTCCGGTTGTCCCAGCAGCACAGCGCAGTCAATCTACCTGGGTAGTTATAACTGTGGAGTATGGTTTTGAAACGTCGTATCGGAAATGTGTATGACATTCGACAATTGTCACCCCTTTGAAACACGAGTCTCGATGTGGGTGATGATCGTCCCGGAGAGGTTGGCACACAAAAAATATTTGAACTTCATTGGAAATTCATAGCCTAATGAAAAGTCAGTGGCATATTCATGAGTTTACATTTCATCGGCGTGCATATAAATGATTTTATTACATTCGAACCAATATTCACCCCCAACCCCCCACCGTCGGGGAAAAACAACCATTTTGCAGTGACAATAATGAATGTTGGGTGTCCTGAATCAACTCCACGTGGTGGTTGTCGCAACAAACCCGTAATAATAAAAGTCATTTCAATTTAATTATGAGGGAGTGTGTGACAGACACATCTGCAATATTCACGACGCGGGAACTCCGCGTGAAAACGCCAATCCTGGATCACGTAACGCATTCGACAAGAGTACCTACACGGTTGCACAGATGTACCTGATGATGCAGCAGCAGCAGCAGCAGCTGCACTGAATGAAGTCAAATTACTCAACGTGAGCCCTGACTGAGCGCTGGAACTACTACACGGGTACAGAAGGTTTACATTGCGAGTTCAACGGAACTGCTGATTACGGCGAACGGAGCGTGGAACGTGATGTTACCGCGAGTGAGTTGACTCTTGTTACATGATATGTGCAATCGAGGAAAGGAATCTGCTTATTTTACATTGCATGTTTAAAAGTTGAGTTTGAAAACATTTTGGGATGAAATTTTAGATTAACAAATTTAACAGTTTTGCTTCTTCATAGAATGCTCGTAGACCCACCTTCGTGTATACTAGTGTGTCCCAAAAAAGGCGACACTCGGATTTCGATAGGTTTTTGCCTCAGAAAAAAATGTTTTTATACAACAAAAATTTCCAAAAAACGCTTAAAACTTACATTTTGCGATTTACTGAAAAATTGTCTGTTTTCATAGAAAATATAATATTTTTCTCTAAAACATTGAAAAATGCGTTCCACTTGCTCCACATTTCACTTCAAAGCATAGTTAGGGGTCCAACCAAAAATGTTTTGTATTCATATTGATCCTGTAAATCGTCATTTTTGATTGGCAGCATGTTAAAGTTAGACAAATGAAATTGCTTGAATGGAATTTTTACGCATTTCTTTCAAAAAACCATTTTATACATTTCTGCAACCATAACCAATACCATTATCTTGAGCGCAACTTCTTTCTGAACAATTTTGATCTTTGAACAAATAGTTTTTTTGTCACTTCAGTCATTCAGTAAAATAAAATGGCGAATTTTCAAAATTCTCTTAGAAAAATCATTTTTTTTTTCGTTTGCATTACTGTTTCAGCGGAGGGCCTCGTGGCGTAGTGGTTAGCGGCTTCGGCTGCCGATCCCTAAGTTGCTTTGGGGCGCGGGTTCGATTCCCGCCTTATCCTCCTGTCTTTCTATTGGATGGGGAAGTAAAACGTCGGTCCATTTGCGTAAAAGAGGTTTTGGGTGACTCACCACACATAATCTTCGGACGCCTAGAAATGAGCAGAAACTTACAACAGAGCCCACATAAGACCCGGGGGTCGTTAAAGTGGATTGCTTTGCTTTTTTTTACTGTTTCAGCAACTGCCTCCATTTTTAATGTTTCCAACTCTTTTGCATCGTTTTGTTACAGAAATTTATATCAATAATAAATACGAATACATTACGATATCGTTATCGTCATTTCAATATTTCTATCGGCGATAATCTTTTTGCCGATAATGGACGATTATTCCTTTTTTTAATTTCAGAAATCGACTTAATTCAACCATATCATGTTAAATTTTCAATGATTTCACTAAGAATATATATTTTGAAAATGCAGTAAGTTACAAATCATGTAGTATTAAATACTCAAAGTTGTTCACAAAATACCGTTTTTTCGAAATTATTTCATAATGTTCAATATGGGTATTAAACTAAAGGAAAAAATTAAATGATTTTTTTTTCACAAGATACTGTATTTGTGAAAATTTTAGTATTTTTTTCAAAAAGAAGCTAAAAAAAGTGAAAACATGCAAAATTTTGCTTAGTTTGATACCCATATTTCAATTTATAAAAATTTGAGTACAGCCCAGACTCGATTATCCGAAGTTTCGATTATCTGAAATTCGATTAGCCGAAGGTTTATATGGGACATCGGATGATCGAATCATGAACAACAAAAAATGTTTTCGTATTTTTTTATTTTTTTCTTTACTTTTAAAATCCAATTTGAGCTCTGCGAACCCTTTTTAGTAAAATTTGAATGGTTGATTGCCTATTAAATAAAAAAAATGCAACTTTTCAATATTTCATCACCACCATTTTGGCTGCCATCTTGGATTCAAAAATCCTTAGTCTCTCTAGTGTAGTTTAGGGGTCACACTAAAGCTCAACAATCTAAAATAAGACATCGAAAAAAAAATTTTTTTTTCGTGATTCGATTATCCGAAGAGATACTTTGCCAAGGATGTCAGATAATCGAGTCTGGACTGTACTTTCGATTACATACGGTATTTTGCCAATTCTAGTTTTTTTTTCCAAAAAGACTAAAATCATTTGAAAGCTCATAACAAATTTTGCTTAGTTTATCCATATTATGAAAAAATTAACATGATTTCGCTTCCTTTGTTACCGATATTGCAAATTATGAAAATTTAAGTACTTTAAAAAAAACGGTATTTTGCGATTGTTTATACTTTGAAACATACTACATTTTCAAAAATTATATTCTTAGTCAGAGCATTAAAATTTTAACATGATATTGTTGAACTAAGTCAATTTTACAAAGAATTTTAAATTGAGTTATCGTCCATTATTGGCGATAAGATTATCGCTGACAAAATAAGATATAAAAATAGAATTAGAACGATAAAATCACCGTCATCTTATCGAGCCTCGATAATTTCATCGTTAACAACCTTGATTACATTATCACGAAAATGAACATAGTTGTTTAAATAAATGAGCTGACTTTGACAGGTATTAGCTTTTTTGTTCTTGCAAAATGAAAAACATGAATTTAATTTATAGGGAATGGTATGAAACTATAGTGAACTTGAAAAAGAAGTATTGAATGTACCACAAGAAGCAGCTTTTAACATTATTTTCAAGCTTTAGAAGTTAGCTAATTATAATTAAGTTAACATTGATAAATAGGATCTATTTTCAATAATCTCAAAGCGTCATGCTTTTCTCAATGAAAATGAGTTCTAATTGGAAAACTGTTTGCATTTCACTCTTAGAACAGTTAAAATATGTTTCAAGGTTCCAAGTTTTATGTTAAACATTAATCAAAAATATCCACTGATTTATAGGCATTTTTAATAGAAGAAGTTATATAGCAAATTTGAAAAACTTTTGATTATTGCAAAAAATGGTTTTGATGACAAGAAATGTTTAATGAAATATAAATTTCTTAAAATTTATGGTAAAATTTTAACATTTTAATTTACTTAATCTAGAATTTACATCATTTTATGAAAATTTAACAAACCTAGTTATACTTAAACAAATAAAAAAAACTTGGTAATGGTGAAAACACAGTTTTAGGGTGTAAACACATTTTTAGACAAGTATTACCGGTAGAATATTATTTGGAAAATAAATTGGAATCCCATCAATGGCAAACAGTAGACACCAAATCGAAGTGAAAATCCCTTCTCAAGATACTGAATTTCATATGAACATTTACATACCCAATTTGTACGACCAGCCCCCAAAATTGTATGAAGACTTGTATGGCAAACTAATGATGCAAAATTGCTTCTTTTAACATAGGGAATTCCTGGTTTCGTACAAAAAAGAAAATCGATTTGCGAAATTGTAGACATTAACATTATTAACATTTAAAATTGGACATTAAGTTGCCGAGATATTGGCAGTAGGTATGAAATGACTAATTGTTTAGGTGAGACCTAGAAAAACCAAAAGTCCAATCTTCAATGTTTTTTGACAAATTTTTAGGAATGGTTTTCGAACTTTTCGAAGAATTAAAAATATTGTGTTCGAAAAAGATCAGATGTTTCATGTTTTAACATAGAAACAGACCATTAGTTACTGAGATATCGACATTAGAAAATAATGGGTTGTTTGGGTGAGACTAAGAAAACTTCAATTTACATGTTTCATTTTCTTTAAGCAGCTGTATCTTAGCAACCAGAGGTCCAATCTTCAATTTCTCTTAGACAATTCCATTGCACATTTCGTTTTCTGAACTCCACAAAAAAAATAGAAATGGTCACTCATGGTCCCTATTTTTTAAATCGAAAAACTGCAAATATTTCGTTAAAATCAAACTTTCGGTGGCTATATCTTGAAAATGGAGCCCTTTATCATAAATTATATAGAGTACTTTTCGATTGAAAATACAATTTTTCATAAAAGATTGAGGTAATTTTTCTCGGCATAAAATTTATTTTTTCCCAAAAATCACTATTTTTTCAAAAATTCATAACTCGGCGGCAGATTTTTTACCATACTATTTTATAACTCAAAAGTTGCGGGTTTTTTCCCCTTAAACATATCAAAAAATCTCGAAAACAAAAAAAAATACGTATTTTGGGAAACTGAGTTTTTGTAAAAAAAAATGATAATTAAAAATCGGCAAACAAAAATTCCGTGTACCTACTTTTTTCAATAGTCCTCAACACCAAAGACATCATATATTTACTAAATATTTAAAGTACCATTTTTGTATAAACAGCTGCCAAAATTGTATGGAGGCTTGTATGGGTTACCCAATGACACAAAATAGCTTCTTTGGTCAAAGGGAAGACCCCTACAAAGTTTGAGCCAAACCAAAAAACACAAACAAAATCCATTTCCGGTTTTAGTAGAGAGTTGCTCGAATGGCTAAATGATTACTGAGATTACCAAATAAGTGTCCAATTAGTTTATGGATGGTCCCTTACAATAATTATGAGCATATTTGTCGGCGAGACTATCACTACAGTGGTCTTAAATCCAAGGTGATATCAGATAGATCCTAGTTCAAACGCTTGTAAATTTCATCACCCAGCTCTCTAAAATCCTCTCCCCTGAAGCTTCCTTTCATTGCAAATGACTCAATCCAGCCATGACATCTCAATCGCCCTCGCAAGCATTATTAATGTCACTCGTCATTATCCTCGCAATGCAATCATAATGCCCTCAAGGCTGTAGCTTTAGTCTCCCATCAACCCCCCTACCCCCCGCCTCTCACCGTGCTCAACCGTGACGTCCCGTGACAGAAATCTGTCATATCATTGACCGCACATTAATTTATCGGCCCCGTCACCCGAAGCTTTTGCGCCTAAAGGGCTGCAATAAATCAGAAAACGGTTTCGCTGCTTGCTCTGGTTATTGGTTTGCTGTTGCTGCGACGTTTGTTTGTCTGCAGCTGTGAAAGCAGTGTTGCCGGTAGAGGGAGAGAGAAAAAACGTTCCCAAAATTGGTTTCCAACAGATAACCTGAAAAATGAGTGTGGGCCCTGGCAGGCAGGCAACCTCCCTCAATAAATCTCTCCTCGAGACAAATTTTTACCCACGTGCCAGTTTTTATTGCTGCGGTAACCCTCGGGTGGATTTTATTAATGTTTTCATTTTAAAAATTTCAATCCGAAATCCAAAGTTTCAAAAATTAAATTAAATTAAGTTTTTCTAATATTTTTTTATTTTTTTAATTTATTAAATATCAATTCAAAGTCTTATGCTACATAAAATTAAGATCAATTCACCATTAAATTGCTTGTTCAAAAGAATATATCTCTAATAGCAATGTTGCCAGATCATTGAGTTAAACTAGAGTCATTTGGTGTTCAGGCGGGGAGTTCCTTAAAAATATATTGTCCGTTTCTCTCGAAGGTACACGCCGCGCGGCATTTCAGAATGTGCCGCAGACACTGTTGGCAGCAATTTTCTGCACTTTTGGTGCAATAAAAAACTTTCCCGGCAACAATGCCATGCAATTCAAAGAAGAAGATCAACAAAAACAAAACGCACAGTATGGGATTTGACAGCGCGCATTTGCCGAAAGTGCGGCGCGTCGTTTCGAGGCTGGTATGCCACGTGTCTTTTTCGGGAATACGCGCAATACTATTTCCAGCATCGGGAAACTTTCAAAATTCGACACAAATATCGATATTTTTGTCAGTGTTGCCAGACCACCAAACTTTTTTTTCATCTGTAGATAGTTCAAACCTATCCAATGTACAGAAATTTCCTTCATGTGCATCGTCAGATTTTGAAAACGTTATGGCAAATTTTACACAAGCGCTCACAAGTTTAGGCAGAGTTGCCAGATCTTCAGATTTTTTATCTAGAAAAAAATATTTTCTGTGTGCTTCTAGCAAAACCTGTGATATCAACACTTAAAAAAACAGACTTTAAGTTGTTGAGGGTTGAAAGAAATGTCCGGAACATGTACGACTGTCTGTAACACACGCATTGCGCATCCTGCCGCGACACAACTCCCTCCTCCAAAATATCCTCCCACCTGGTGGTGAAGTCGGCGGGGCTGGTTGGGGCCCATAAATTGTGGATTTAAATTAATGATGGATATGTTTTCGAAAGTTCGCACCCAACCGGGGCCTATTTTTGGGCTCAAAACTGTGAAAAAATTGCTGTTTTTGTCGTTGTTGCTGCTGGCAGGTCGGAGAGATATGGACGGATTTTTGTTTGTTAATGCTTTAAATCGATCATACTGCGTCTGGGCCGATAAGGCGAAAGTATGAAAAATGACAGGCCCTCCAAACAGGGTGGTGGAAATGTGGAAATTCATTTTGTAGTCCTGGTGAAAACTGGTGTAAGTCAATTTGTTTTTACTTTTTAAGGATGCTGAACAAGGTTTAAGCTTTAGGAAAATTTGAATTATTTTAGAAAAAAATCCAGGTAAACATTATATTAACAATCGATCAACAACAGAAAAATCCAGGTAAACATTATATTTACAGTCGATCAACAACAGAAACCCGCTAACTTTAAAATCTTAAAAAAAAAACACTGAGACTGTATCTAATCCAGCAAAAAAAAAGACGGATACAGGCAAAAAAAGGAGCCAAAAGTCGGTTGCACGAACGAGCATTTTTCACATGATAAAACCACCACTTGAGATGATTGTTTTGTTATTTCACCTCTCTAGCCTCTCTAACCTCTGTTCGGTCGACGTGAGATGTGTTGTGCTTCCCCCTTGCTTGATCGTGCGAGTGCATCGGCAGGTGCTGTGCTGTGCTGCTCCCGAAATTGAGAAGGTTTGAAGGCAGTGGTTTTGCAAACTGGGGGACAATATTTATTGTCATTGACTTTACATCAAATTTAAGTAAATTTCAAGCCGTAATCAAATGAAATTGTTGTTTTCTTCATAACATTTCAATAAATACTTACTTAAAAAATTAAGCAGTGTTCCCAGATTTCCAAATTGCTTTCCAAATGTCCATCGTGAGATATTGGCTAAAATCACTTTCATGAATAATATATAAAACTTGAATATTTGGAAATAAAGGAAAGGGCTACGATATATCAAGACAGGATAGCCAGATCTTGCTGACCTGAGCCGTGAATAATTCAATAATTGATCAATTATTGATCACTTCTAATAGGAGATTATTTTGCACAGGGTTGACAGGTCACACAGTAAACATAATATAAATTTGGAACGTGCAAAATTGCTACATATCTTCAACAGAACCTCGCCTCTAAGTGGGCTTCGATCTAAAATTCATCAAAAAATATTTTTTTCAACCAATTTTGGAACTTTTTAAATTTTTGGAAAATTTATGTTATGGAAGTGTGACTTGTTCAATGTGACTTTTCCAATGCTTTTAAAAATGATTTTTTGATAAGTTCAACTTTGCCTGTGTTTATACGTATGCATTAATTTTTGTACTGTCCCAGGCGCATTTTTTTTTGTAATGATAGGAGGTGGTAGCAGAGGCGATATAATATTAAAAATAATCATAATCTAAACATGACAAATGCCAATAATAAAATGGAACAAGAAAAACAAAGAAAAAAACAAAAGTGGCACAGTTTTTCGTTGAACAAACGATGCTTTAAATTACCTCAAGAACAAAACAAAAATAAAAATTAAATTAATCCACATATGACTCGTTGAAACGGTCTATCAATTATCTAACCAACTATGGGTTGGGTGACCGTTCTGGACATAGTTAACATACAAATAAGTGAGATCCGGCTTCAAAAAAGAACACAAATATCACTGAAGTGGCGATCACTTGAAACAGGGTTGCCAGATCTTCAATGTTTTGGACACATTGGAAAGGTCTTTCAATTACCTATCCAACGATATATAACATGGTGATATTTGGTACGATTTCAGGTCATTTATCTAACATCCGGATATATGTGAAAACACATTTTTATACATAACTTTTGAACTACTTATCGAAACTTAAATTTTGTTGAAACTCAAACTATGGGACTCTAAACAGACTCAGTTGCAACCGGTTTGGTCAAAATCGGTTCAGCCAGTGCTCAGAAAACTGATTCTTGTGAACGTCGGGAGGTCAGGGCGCACACCGGTTTCGAGAGCGGACAAGTCAGTAAAAATACCAAATTTTCCATCTCTACAAAACTGTTATTTTATTGCAGTCGTTAATCAACATATAGTTTACAATAACACAAATTACTTACGACTTTGGTGTCCGCACGACCGCTCGTTGCAAACTGTCGTCTTCTTCTGATTGTTCTTGAGCAGTAGCGCGATAGGTTTACAGTTCTGAGTCGATAGGTATTAGGGTGTTTCATCCAAACAAAAAAGTTCTCAGAATCAGGCAAACCGAGGTTCCCCTAGTAGAGGATACCCATAGGGACTCTCATGCCAAATATCAGCCCATTTGGTTGAGAATTGGCCTGTCCCCAGCGGTTCAAAGTTTACATGTAAATTACTATGGGATTTTTATGCTTTTTGTTCAATCGTTCCTACAGGTCTGGGGACAACATGGATTCACTCGGAATAAAGACAGGTGTGTAGGGGATGGTCCAAGGAACAAATTCCAGAAGGAATTAGGGTTGTCCATTCTGTCCCCAAGGTGCGCATTGGATCGACGTCCGGTGTCTCCAGAATCAACGATTCACCCTTCAAATGTACGCATTGTCCTTAGTATGCTATGACGGCTAGGAGAAAATTACGACGCCCCATGTCAGACGGTGAACACGTGGCAGAGCATCTACTCGAGTTTTGGCTCAGAAACATTCTTTAAAGCACTAAAATTGTAATTATTGATGTTCCTGGAAGAATTTCAACTATTCTAAATAAAGTAAAATGATGATTTTGTGTTAATAATGCAATCGATGCCTCTCCACGTGTTCACCGTCTCATATGGGGCGTCGTGGTTTCCACCTAGCCGTCATAGCATACTAAGGAAATGCGATGCTTTTGAAGGATGAATCGTTGGTTTTGGAGACACCGGACGTCGATCCAATGCGCACCTTGGGGACAGAATGGACAAGCCTAATTCCTTCTGGAATTTGTTCATTGGACCATCCCCTACACACCTGTCTTTATTCCGAGTGAATCCATGTTGTCCCCAGACCTGTAGGAACGATTGAACGAAAAGCACAAAAATCCCATAGTAATTTCCATGTAAACTTTAAACCACTGGGGACAGGCCAATTCTCAACCAAATGGGCTGATATTTGGCATGAGAGTCCCTATGGGTATCCTCTACTAGGGGAACCTCGGTTTGCCTGATTCTGAGAACTTTTTTGTTTGGATGAAACACCCTAATAGGTATGCATGAAAGTGGGTCTACGAGCATTATGTGAAAAGTTCATTTTTAGATCAGGATTATAGCCTTCCCTTAGTAAGGAAGGCAAACATTTCTAAAAAAATGGGCAGTAGAGAATTAAAAAGTTTCTCTTCTATGATGTAATATCATTCCCATTTGAACTGAAAATGTAACTTTACTACAGAAAAGTGGAAAGTTTACATATTTGAAGAGGTGAAATTACACATTTTTCTCAAGTGTAATATTCTTTTCAGGATTGATAGGTTCTGCAAAAAAGAATGTTCAAATTTACACAAATACAAAAAAATACATTTTCTGGTCTGGAGTCCTTTAAAAAACTTTAAAATTAAGGTAATTAAAACATTTCAAAATCTTAGTCACCAAAAAAGTTTCAGTCGGATTAAAAAAAAAATTAAAATTTAAGAAAAAATACCGATTTCGTAGAGAGTTGGCAAAAAAAATTCAGAAAACTTTAAAATTATTATGAACGCAGACTTGCAATCAGCTGAAAACAATTAAAAATTTAAACTCACTTTTTTCTTTCAAATATTGAAAATATGGTTTGTGATATTAAAAATATTGAATTTGAATTTTGTTTTTTTTTGTGCATTTGATAATACCCTAAAAAAGTTATTTTTAACTATACATTGTAAGAATGCTTGTATGGACAAACTAATGATGCAAAATGCATTCTTTACAATGATTATTTTTCACTGTTCTTTCTATTCAGTAAATTAAAAAAGAATCAATCCTGCAACTAAGCATTTAGTTTCGTGTTCATTTTAAATTTTGAGCTAGTTTACGAGTTTTGAAATAAAATAAAAATCGAGTGCTACAAAAAATACTAAAAACAGCAGAGCTGGGACTTTGGATATCCGGATAACTTACAGTATTGATAATTCTATTAGAAAATGAAATAACTCATACATGCCACCCAAGTAACATTTTTAAACCAACTAGCCACCACCAAGTTTTATTGAGGTTTTATGGTAGAATCTTGATTGCTTTATCTTTATAGTTTTATTTGGGCATCCACCACAACCAATAATCATGAGCTAATAAGTAGTTACTAACATCGTTTTATGCCTCTGATTTGAAACCTTGTGACAATTAAAGCTAAATGGCTTTCAATAAGCTTTTATGAAAGTTTTAAGAGAGTCTTGAAAACCCAATGGCAATGTCATGCCAAAAGGTTTTATCTCATGCTTTTTTAAAACCAATGGTGTTTTAGCTGTCAAATGCCATTCGAAAAAAGCTTACTTAAATCCATAAGCTCCTTAAAGAGCATTTAACGCGGCCAATTAGCAGTGCACAAATATGGCGCTATAAACGCGTGTTCTGATTGAATTTGATTGATCGCCATTTTGATTGAAAAAATAGAAAACTGAAAAACTTGATTTGAATTTGACGAAAACACACATTTTTTGCTGAATTTCTGGTATGATTAATAAAGCGATAGATGTTTAAAAATATTTGGAACAAAGAATTGCAATGAAATATTTTTTAACGTTAAAAACTATGATCACAAAATAATTTTCTGATGAAAAGTTGATTTTTTGGCATTATCTCCCCTACATTTATCAATAACATTTCAACCGCAGCTGAATTTAAGCCACCTATTGCGAGAAATAAGCTTTCAAATTATTTGGATTACCTCTAATATCTATTATTTATCATCGCCATTTTTGACAACCATCTCCATAATTTCATTTGGCAAGACGAAGACTTATTTTTGCCAAAATAAAACCTATTTGGCATAAGACGTTTGAAGACGTATGAAATGTCATTTTTCATTAACTCCTGACTAGGTTTAATCAAAGGTTTTATCAAGGCTTTGAGGATGTTGTTAGGATTCAGTTGTAAAGCCTTGAACTCCTATATAGGTTTTATAAAAAGGCCGTAAGGTTCAAGTTGGGATTATCAAGGTTCTGGAGAGTTTGTTACAACTAAGTGGTTTTAATGTTGGTTTTGGCTGATGGGTTTTATAGCGGTTTTGACAATTTTGATAAAGCCTAAAATGTTACTTGGGCATCTTTGTCTCACGACTGTGGGGCGACATTAAGACGAAACAAAATAATTTTATAGGTTTTTTTTAAAGACCTTTAATTTTTATAACATGATTTATAGACGAGTACTATAATCAGAAAAGCTATCCGATCCGTTACATTTTTATTCGTAAATTTTGGGTTCCTTAAATATGTTTATCCAAATAATGTTCAGTTCTGATACGATTTTCGTATATCTTTTTTGATTTGGTATATAGAAAAAAATCTAAACTATACGGATATCCGAAGTCCCAGCTCTAAAAAACAGTTTATGTGTAGAATCAATAGTTTACTATAATGAAGTTTTATCTTTTGGTTGATAGTTTGTTAAGATGTGAAACCTTCTTTTTGTGTATAAATTCCGAACCCCTGCACTGCCATTCACGCTACAAGCAAGAGCTGCAAGCCAGCAAGCACCCCTTTCCGACTCTCGGCAGCATAACTACAATTTTGTCGAAACTGCTAGTTTCTGTCGAATCCCCCCGAGGCAATCCAAATCCCCCAAACTACAAGGCTCCATCACCGAAGGGAGGACGTGATCCCACTCTGGGGAATTTCGCACGGGCGAGCTCCTGCATGCTGCTGTTGCTGTTGAGGCAGCAAGATACGTATCTCTCTGGATCGCTTTTCACGCCCGGAAGCCACCAGAGCACAGCCAAATCGGCCAGCGGAAACCGAAAGCGAGAAAAAGCCCCCACCCGTCTGACCTTCCTCCCGGAAGATTGACCCCTCTTGCCGTTGGGAGTGCATTTCCGGGCAGCTTTCAAAACAAACCCTGCTTTACTTTATATCGGGGAAGGGAAAATCTGCGAACGATATGCGCCGGGGAAAATCCCAAACTATTTGATTTATTTTCCAATATATCAAGTAATTTAAACGATGCACGTCCTGCATAAACCAATATTTATGGCAAGTCCAGAGTCTGGCAAGATTGCACACACACACACTCACAAATACAGTAAGCTTTTGAAGCGAAGCTTCCTCCTGCTGGATCTCATGTCAAAGTGGCGTAAGCAAAAGTTGAACAAGAAGCACCATTCCCCTTCCCTTCCTCATCTTGGTGTGAAAATCTGCCACCCGTTCGATGTAAGGTGAAGATAAGAAGTTTTCGATGATGATATATCGAGCAACATCGTAGCACAAACATGTGCACACACACACACAAACGTTTAAAGATAGTGCTGATGTGGTTATTTCGTCGTACAGTAAGAGGAAAATAAAAGATTGCAGTAGAGGAGCTTTTCAATTTTTATTTTTGAAGGGAGATGCTTTAAAAAATTAAGTTAACTCAACTGATTTTCAATGATGTTCAGGTCACTGCCATATTGTTGCAATATTACGCCCAATTGAAACAAAAGTCTTGATTCCTAAAATTCCAAAATATTTTTTTTCGAAAAAATTGTTGTCAACAATGGGGATTGTTTGGATGAGACTTAGAAAACTTCAATTTTCGTGTTTCTTTTCCTTTAAGCCGCCGTATATCAGCAACCAGGTCCAATCTTCAATGTCTCTTAGACATATAACATTAACAAACTGTTGGAAACGGCCTACTCACGCCCTCATTTTACTCAAATATGAGTAAATTTACTCAGCCCTCACACTCACGGTGAGTAACGAGAGTGTTTGCTGTGAGGAAGCCTACTCGATTTGTGAGTGTGAGTGGTTTTCCGAACTCTGATTTTATAGCAAATTTTATGAACTTTTCAAAAAAAATATTTCTAGAAATGGTCACTATTTTTAAAAATCGAAAAACTGCAAATATTTCGCTAAAATCATACTTTCGGTGGCTATATCTTGAAAACGGAGCTCTTTTTCAAAAATCTGTAACCCGAGCAGACGGAAATAACGTGGGAATAACATTTTTTGTTATTTAAAAATACTAGGCCAATAACATGTTATGTTATTTATTACAACATTTGTTATTCGCAGTTATGATTTTTTTGTTATTGGATTGTTATTGTAATAACAGACTAATAACATTTTGAGTTATTCTTCGAACAAATTTTTGTTATTCTTTTTTGTTATTTTAACAACTAATCCGATCATCCCAATAACAGTTGGAGTTATTCTTCCATAACAAAAAATGTTATTCCCAAGTTGTTTTGACTTTCAACCAATATCTGACCAATAACAAATTTGGTTATGATAGCATAAACGGTTATTAGACTCTTATGCAAAAATGGATTTTGCAGGAATATTCCATAACATTTTTTGTTATTTTAACAGTATTTGTTATTGAAATGGCATGCATTTTGTTATTACCGTCTGCCCGGGAAAGTAGTTTTCTATTGCAAATTCATTTTGCATTAAAAAATATCGTCAAATTTGTTTTAGCATGAAATTCCGATTTTTTCCAAAAATCATTATTTTCCAAAATTCATAACTCGGCGGCATATTTTTTGACCATGTTTCTCTATGGCTCAAAAGTTGCGAATTTTTGTCCCCTAAAACTGCGATTCTCAACCTTCTTCTAGGCTGGTACCCCCTACCATGCAAATCAAGTAGGCCCGGTACCCCCGTTGAGAATCGTTGCCCTAAAACATATCAAAAAATCTCTAAAATCAAAAAATACAAATTTTGGGAAATTGAGTTTTGTGAAAAAAAAGTTGATTAAAAAATCTGCAAATTTTTTTTCCGTGTACCTATTTTTTCTCAATAGTCCTCAACAATACCTACAACTTTGCCGAAGACACCAAATTGATCAGAAAATTCACTCAAAAGTTACAGCTGTTTTAATATTTACATACCATTTTGTATGGAGACTTGTATGGGTGCACCAATGATGCAAAATAGCACATTTGGTCGTAGGGAAGGCCCCCACAAAGTTGAAGCCAAATCAAAAAATACAAATAAAATCCATTTCCGGTTTTGGTAGAGAATTGCTCAGGTGGCTTTAATTTGATTTTACATTACAAACTGAAAACAACAAAAGTGTTGACTAGAGTTAATTTTTTTTCCAAAAAACACATTTGTTCAAACAATTCGAATTTTGGTCCATACTTCTTAATGGCTCAAAAGTTGCGATTTATTGTACTCTTAAACAATAAAAAAAAATCATGAAAAAATCATTTAAAAATCGGCAAAAAAACGAGTACTTATTTTTTTCTGATAAGTACAAATTGATTATAAAATTCCTAGAAAAGTTACAGATTTTCGAATATTTACGTATCATTTTTGTATTGACAGTTCCCAAAATTGTATGAAGACTTTTATGGGCTAACCAATGAAATGGCTTCTTTGGTCATAGGGAAGGCCCACACAAAGTTTGAGCCAAATGAAAAAATCAAAAAATATAAAAATTGTTTAAATCTACTGATTCCGTAGAGAATTGTCATTTGAGATATATTTTGCTTATTTTATATTTTATTTAAAAAAATAAGCCATAATTTATTTTTCTTATGATCACCCGGTAAATATGAGCTTTTGAAAATTGTTAATTTTTAAATATCTTCAAATTTTGTTTTTCAATGTAATTTTACATAATTTTTAAAAAAGTGTTTTATTTCATGTTGATGACAATGCAATGATAAAATAAATTATTAATTAAATCTTTATACAAACAACCCCCGGTGGTTGGTCACTTTTTCGTTTGACACTTTTTTAGTTTGTACCCCGTTGGTTGGTCAAAGTCAAACTAATAAGTGACGAACTGTCACCTTTTATACGGCGCTCATGCAAAACTCAAAACAAACGTTTGGTAGTGTGTGTGAACTCCGTGTAAAAGGGGTGTCAAACTAAACAGTTGGTGTCAAACCATCGGGGTTTTAGTGTACATTTTTTTCCGAAATTCAAAAATCAAGCCCAACATTTGAAAAAATCCAGAATGAGTGTTTGAAGCACCCCACAAAATCACTCTTTATTCTAAAATTTCTAAATTATTTTTAATAAAAAATGCATGAAATTACACAACATATCGCATGCTAAAAAATGAGAGTTGATAGGATGACACTGAGAAAATCTATTTGTTTCACAAAATTTAAGCTAAAGATCGTAGATTGTGTCATTCACTCTTGGGGCAATTACTGTCAATAATGGCTCTGAAGTCAGGCTCCAGAAATAGTAAATTGAAATGAGAAATAAATCATGAAATGAGAAATTTTACTGCAAACAACACAAAGAAACCATTTTTTAATTGGTGCATTCTAAATCAAATTTTGTATGTTTTTTTTTTCTGAAACAAATATGGCCGCAAATGGCCTATTGGGGATGATGCATTTTAACGCCAATCAACAAAGTCAAAATATAAATATAATAATGTTGTATGGAGCCTTGTAGGGCAAAAACTAATGATGCAAAATTGCTTTCTTTAATTACACAAAAATATGGTAATATTCATCAGGAAATGGTGACAGATTTTGTGTGAAAAAATGTGTAATCTTACATCATTTTTTTCTGTGTAGGGAATGCATAGACAAAGTTCCACTGAAATGAATAAAAAACCAAAATTAAAAATGTCGAAAAAAAATCCGACTTCTGGAGAATGAGGACCTAATAGGATTGACTGATGAAATGACAAAATCCATAAAATTTCAAATTATGTAGCGTTCCAATCAAACCCAATTATTTGTAAAAAAAAATCACCCAAAATCCCGCAAAGGCAAGCAAGCTTATAAAAATTGGAACGATGTATTTGACCGCAAAAATAGCAGATTTGATCAAAACAAGTTCTGCATAGTTCTAGGATCATCTAGAAATCACTGGTAAAAGGAATCGTCCCGTTTGGTTGAGTTTGCTCGAGAACCATTCCGTGTAAGTTTGAGATGCGCTGGGCATTCCAGTGTTGAATAAAATTTCAATTTTAAAATTACTCATACACACAATTTTCTAATCTTTCCCGTCCAATGGTTACAATTTTGTCACAAACTGTAACCCACAACAAAAAAGAGGGAACAAATTTCGACATGTTGGTGGTGTATGGTTTCCAGCAGCAGCAGTTCGAAGCTCTTTCTCTCGCTTGTCAATGTTTGAGCAAGTGGGTGGGGGCTGGTTTGGAGTGGCATGGGAAGTCTGGTCCAAGAAAAACAAACATGGTGAAAGATTTATTTGGTGTTGTCAGCAAAGCGAAGGAACTGGGTGCCAATGACAGCAACGTGTGAATGAGTGGAAAATGACTTCCCGTGCGGGTTTTTTTTTGGGGGGAAAGCCAACGAAGTTTGGGGTGACACCATTTTTTCTAAGGAAGTTGCTATGTAGCAATTTGGATTGGGTCAGATAAAATTGAAACTGGATCCCTTGAAATAATCACCAACTCAAACAAAAAAAACTATAGTAATTTGTCAATTCCAACAAATTTTACTGCAATTGTTATTTCCTAGATTTGAGTAATTGATGCTGTACACCCCGGCGTGAACCATTCCTCGTAATCCCGCGAAATTATTCCTCCCGGCACTGATCCAATTTGAAGCGCGGGTTCGATTCTCAATTTCCAATTTACATAGAGATTAAAAGTTCTCCCTCGAGCAGTGTTTTTCAACTTTACCCTCCTTTCCTATTTCCCTGAACCAATATCAACCCAGCCAGATTCTTCGCCGCTGCTGTTTTTCCCCCGATCAGGAAATTACGAATAATGAATAAAAACATCAGCTTTTTCCTGTAGCAGGCACCACCCACGCTGATTTCGATTTCTAATGGATTTTTTTCTTCTTCTTCCTGCTTTTGCTATCTCTTTTTCCAGATCGGTCCCCTCAAAGGATATTATTTATTTCACCACAGCCACGTCAGGAAGCGGTCGCTCGACAGAAGCGAAGTTCACCACAACGCACTCAACACCGAGCCGGAGGTAAGTTGGGGTTTGGGGTTTGTTTTTAAACTGATTAAAGTGGCGAGGCGAATGGTATAAAATCACCGGTAAATTGAAGGAAATTTATACTTAGAGATCAATACTTGAAAATTTGGAGCAAATTGTTAGAATAAAATGAAAAATCAAATACAAATGGATATGTTATGGTTAAGGCTACCAACTGTTCGGATTTTTTCCTTACCATACGGGTTTTCGAACCTCTTCGCGGATTTTTAACAGATGTTAAAATCTGGAGTTTTTTTAAACTCTGGAAAAGTGTTCGTGAAAACACTAAGAACAATATTATTCGTAAAAGCAAACTTGACATTTCGTAAACTTTTAATAGTTTAACAAAAAAAATTAAAAACATAACATAACATCACGGTTTATTTTATGAATACTTTTAAACGTGCAAGTCATACGCACTCTGATAGCATTTTGTGAAAATTGTTAGCTGTTAAAACGACACAGTTTTATATTTTTAATTCTCAAATATATTAAATTTAATTTATCTAAATCATTTATTGACAGTTTTTGTTATACCATGGTGTCATATCGGCAAAGTGTACGGATTTTTGCATGAGCATGCATGAGCATGAGCATGAGCATGAGAGATCACCCATGGTTGCCCCTCCGTTGCTGAACAGAACCGTAATATCCTTTCAGCACTACTGATCATAGGCTTCGACGATCTAGTGGTGTTTCCCTTATCAACAGCATGTATGAATGCGCTGAAAAGATAAAACACCATGATTGCCAAAGCTAGATCAGTTGCGAATAGGTAACAGTCATTGGCCACCAACGGCGCCCGCCATGTCAGTTTGTAGACCTCGAGTTTAAGGGACGGGAATGTTAGTTAGCGCAGGTTGCTACTAGGGCAGCTGATTTACTCTGTGCTTACACCCCACCAGCGCCAGGAACCTGAAAATTTGTTAGTAGGATAGGGTGTTTGGTCAGGATTCATCATAGAAGATGATGATGCGACCCAAAATCGAATGTTTTGTTTGGAGGGATGATGTATTATTCTCAAGGCAAGCAATCGGATGCTGCTGTTGAGACAGTTCCCGTTTATATGTTGAATTTTATATCAACGGTTTGATCTTAGACAGCCGGCTGTGGAAAGATAAAACCAAAGCGATATGTAAAAAGAGGGTAAAATATTAATCTCAGTGAGTGATTTGGAGCGATCTACATACTTGATTATTTAATTAAACGTAAAGCGTACGATCGTGACAATCTGCGATGCGACATAAATGCTACATAACGGAAGGGAATCTATTGAAATCGCGAAATCGTGAAGAGATAATTGAAAACAAAGGCTATAATACCAAAAATAGCTTTTATTTAACGATCGATCTTTAATCAAAAACGCGGCGATGACGAGATGTCTGTATTTAACGAATTTCATCTGTAATAAACTTAAAATTCTACAAACCCGACGGTCACGGCAAATCCGGCAGAATGCACAAAATCAATTGTCAAATCACGCAAACCGCCCGGAAGGAACACTCATAAAATGAAAATAAGAATGCACGCACATATAAGGGGAGACAACAAACAAGTCGACGACGACGAAAATTAAGCGCGACGGACGCGACGCGAACCGGCAGTAGGCAAAGGTAAAGATTTGATAGAGAAAGAAAATTAAGAAAATAAAAGAGCATTAAAGACTCGATTCTACACGAGATAGTTTCTTTAAAAAACAACTTTGTGAAAAATTATAATCAAAAGAAAAGAAGAATTTTTTTAGCGGAGAAATTATTGTTAAATAGAAATTAAAGAGTGATGTAATAAATTGGGATGATTAGGGAGCGTTCTTTTATTACGTAACGCAAAACATCGTTTTTTTTAGACTCCCCCCTCGTAACAAAATTTCCATACAAATTTTAAAAATTTTGTATTGAGCGTAACACGACCTCCGACCCCCCTCTCCCCCAACTGCGTTACGTAATAAAAGAACGCTCCCTTAGCCAAGTATGAGCAAGCATGACCGGAGTTCTTTTATTGCGTAGCGCAAAATTTAGTATTTTTGACCCCCCCTCCCCCCCTTCGTAACAAATCGTAACAGATGAGCGATCCCCCCTACCCCCCCTGTAACGCGTAACGAAAGGTCTTTTTGCAAATTTTTATGAGTACTTATATGAAAATTTTGCGTTACGTAACAGCATTTTTCGTCACTCTCCCCTACCCAATTTTCGTAACATTTCGTAGCAGACACTGATACCCCACTACCCCCGTTATTGCGTTACGTAATAAAAGAACACCCCCTAACTTCGTATTAGTATAGAATACAATTAAAAGTTTATAGTAATAAGAAAAGAAGAAAATGATGAAGAAGAACATTAGCATTAGGATTTAGATAACCACAACAGTTCCATTTTGCTCTCTTTTCTCACACTTCCATACACACATACAGTCATTCACATCCACACACACTGAGCTTTAAATGGAACAAACTCACCAGGAATAATGTTAATACAGCTGAGTCTGCAAAGACGGCTTCCAAGGCATTTGCAGACTTTTTCCTCATTGATGCAGATTTCCACATCAATGATTTGGCATCCACGAACACGCTGCAAAGCTCGCTCGAGAGAGCAAAAACTTCTCTCTCCAACCTCAGCAAGTCATGCTCCCGTCGACCGGAACCGCGCCAGCACCGCCGCTTACAGCTCTCGGGTGCTCCTCCTTGCACCAATGCGAAAGCACTGATGCACCGTAGCATCAAACTTGAACCAACGTATACCAAAAAAGCTTCACCTATTTTCATTACCCCTGGCAGTGCGAAACTTTCTTTTCTTCTTCTTTATCACTATATTTTTCCAAACTGCATCGGTTCTTCCTTAATATAATTTTTAATACACTCAAAAAGCCTGAATGGAGCATGTCGCACATTCATCAAACTTCACTCTGTAGGACTGCTAACTCACCGATTTCACCTTTTCAAGCAAAATGAACTCACTAAATCAATCTGACACCACTGCACAAAAGCTCACTCTCAGCAAACAGAGCAGAAGCTTTCATTGACTTGTTGTCAAATTGCCAACTCGAAGGAACGGTGGAAATGAAACGTAGCGAAAAAGCTACGTGTAAATAAAAACAAACAACACATGCTGCAAAAACAAAAATGCATGGAATGCCTTTTAAAACAGCAAAACATATCTGGAAAACACTTCTATCGGGGAATGCGCGTCACTAACTATATCTTCACAACATCTACAGCACTACAGAATGGCAAAATACACGAAAATTTTTGTACGGATTTTTGCTCAGCAAAAGTTGGTAGCCTTAGTTATGGTTATAGAAATTTAGTACCGTCAGTGGGGGTGACATTGAGTCTGGGGTGAGATTGGGTCAAAGTGATTTTTGACGGATTTTCCCATTTCTCAGATTCTTCTCAATGAAACTGAATTCTGTTAAAAGGGGTTGTGTAAGGGACATCTTAAGATGACTTCGCTGAAAAAAATCCCATTCCTAGAACAAATCCTGTTATTTTGGCAGCTGTCTAAATTTGAGGTACGTTTTTGGCCAAAAATTTCTTCTCGAAAAATATTTTTCTAATTTTTCTGTTGGAATTGCTCGAAAACTACCCAAATGTTTGAAAATCTCCACTTCAAACATTGTAGCATGTCAATACGATTCCTTCACACAAGAAACACTGTTGGATGACCTGTTTTTACCATATCGTTGTATTTGAGCATCATTTTAGATTCATTTGGCCCAATCTAAGGGGTGAGATTGGGTCAATTTTCAAACTATTGGCATTTAAGGTAGTGTTCATCAAAATCCATCATATTTTGGGAAAATGTTAGTAAAATATCTAAAAACGCATCTACGTTGAAAGATTTTCGTTGTTATTTAAATTGTTTTTGTTATTAAGAAATTACAAGAGGTGTATCGTTTTTTGACCCAAAGTCACCCCCAATGACGGTACTGAGATTTAAGTTAAATAATCCAATTATTATATTATTAAATAAATATAAAATTGATTTATATTTTTTATCCAACTTTAGCAGCAATTTTCATCAAAATCCTTGTCGTTTATACCCAAAAGAAAAATTCATTGTTTTTTTTTCCGTAGCCCGAAATAAGAATGTCGGAACTTGTTGAAACTTTAAAGCAAGTTCACTTGCTATTTATTTTCAAGAGATAATTTTTAAAAATTGTTTTTTAAAAATATTATTCTCTCGTTTTATGTTTCCTTCAAAAATGTTTAATACATTTTTAAGCAGATGTTTTTTTTGTAAGTTTTATGACTTTTCAACAACCTTTTGCCTATTTACTGCTCTTTTTTTTGTATTCACACTTAGATTTTTTTTACCGAATTCAGTAGTTGAAAAATCGGTAAAATTTAAATCGGTAAAATTGATATCGATAAACCATCTGTCAAAATTAGCAACGATTTACCGAATTTCGATTGTAGGTTGGACAATAATGAGTTTATTACCGAAATTCGTTAAGTTTTTACCGATTTCGGTAATTTTCAGTTTATCGAACTATTCATTTTTTATTATTTTTTTTTATTTTGATGCAACTTTGTCAAAAAAAGAAGCCATTTGCAATTTTGCGGGCTGCTCATAAAAAAATCGTCGTAATAATATTCGAATATTTGTATCTTGAGAAGAGATTTTTTCATCGGCTTGGGGTCTTCGGCAAAATTTGAATTTATGATTAAGACTTTTAAGAAAGAAAAAAACGTACATGGAAAATCATCTTCGATTTTTTTATGACTTTAAGGCCGTTGCAAATATTTTTGAAAGTTTATGTCGCTACGAATTGGCGGAAAAAACCCAAAATTTAAGTTTTTCACGATATGCTTAAGAAATATTTGGATTTTTTTCAAAAATTTCGAATGTGAAAATTTTGAGTATTTTCAAAAAAGTTTCTTTTTACATTTGAAATGTATGAAAAAATCTCGATCGTTTGATACCCATTTAAAAAAAAACTGAAATTTTGCGTATTTTTTCGAAAATACGTAGTTTTGTGAAAATTTTGAATATTTTCAAAAAATGTTGTTATTACATTCGAAATGTATGACAAAATCCGATCGTTTGAAAACCATATTGTGAAAAACTGAAATTTTGAGTATTTTTTCGAAAATACGTAGTTTTGTGAAAGTTTTGTCATATTTTCGAAAAAAAATATTCAAAATTTCCGTTTTTCCGTGCGTGCGTATCACAAATGATCGACATTTCTTTCATATATTTCGAATGTTAAGACAACATATTTTTTAAATACTCAAAATTTTAGTTTTTCACGATATGGGTAGCAATAACTGAAAATTTGTGCATTTCTTCAAAATCACGTAGTTTTGTGAAAATTTTGAGTATTTTCAAAAAAGTATGTATGTACATTTGAAGTGTATGAAAAAATCCCATTTTAAGAAAAACTAAAATTTTGCGTATTTTTTCGAAAATACGTAGTTTTGTGAAAATATTGAGTATTTTCAAAAAATGTTGTTATTACATTCGAAATGTATGACAAAATCCGATCGTTTGAAAACCACCACCAATAGTGAAAAACTGAAATTTCGTGTATTTTTTCGAAAATACGTAGTTTTGTGAATTTTTTTTGTATTTTCAATAAAAAAATCATTACCTTCGAAATGTATGACAAAATTTCGATCGTTTGGTAACGGGTAAAATACTGATATTTTGCGATTTTTTTCAAAAATTCGTAGTTTTTTTTTTCAAATTTTGTAGTTTTGTGAAAATTTTAAGTGTTTCCAAAACTGTTGTTTAACATTCGAAGTTTATAAAAAAAATCCCGGACATTTGATATTGCAAAAAACAATTATTTTGAGGTCTTTGAAGAGAAAAAAGTGGCATTTTAAAAATACAGGAAAAAACGTACTTTTGTGAAAATTTTCATGTAATTATAATTGCAATGGATAGCTGCCATCATCCGATTTCCAAAGTTCTATAATTTGGTGATTATAGACTATGTTTCCCATGTAGCCAAAATCCCATAAGCTCTGTGCTTCAGTTAAGCAGTGGACTGTGCTTAACCGAGGCAGCTGAACGAATCAAAACCGGGTAAGTGCAAAACCGAGGCGTGCAAAACTGGGGCATGACTGTATGCTTAGAATTTAGTTTACTTTACTTTTTGATCGGACTGGTGGTTGCTGAGAAGTAATTTTTTTAAAGTATGCAATGTCCACTTTTTGCAAATCGCGGTAATTTTGAAATTGTTGATTATATTTTAAGTTTTGAATAAAAGTTTTGTAAAATTTTGTGCCTTTATCTATGAAAATATCTTTAAATTTAAAAAAATCAGCTTTTTCTGAACAATTCTGATAAAAAATCCAGAAAGCATTGATCATAACCTACAATTTTACAAAGACACCACATCGATATTGAAAATAAAAAAAAACATTAAAAATTGTGAAATTCCAAATGTATGGTTAATTTTATAAAAGGAAAGAAGTTGAATTAAATACAAAATCTGCCCGAAAAATCACAGAACGATTTTTTTTCAAAAAGCTACAAAGCAAGGCAATCCTTTTTAACGACCCCGGGTCTTTTGTGGTCTCTGTTGCAAGTTTCTGCTCATTCCTAGGCGTCCGAAGATGCATTACCTTCCGTTCAGATTTTTTTAAAGCGTCTTTGGTTTTATTAAAAAATCTTAAGATTTTTTTAGAAATAATGATGGCTTTCATTTTTATTTTTTGCTTTTGGTGGCTGTAAAGTGTTTCTTGGATGATGTTGATTCTGAGATAAAGCTACATTCGAATGCTATGTTTGTTTTTTTAGGAAGATAAATTATACCTGTAACATTTTAATTTTTGAAGACTGGGCACTACAAGATTAGGATTCCCTAAAAATAATAAATTTTTGAATATTTTATATTTATATTATTTGATTTGGAAAAACATTGTGTGTACTTTTCCAATGACTCTGAGTCTCTAAAATGTGCTTCGAAAACATTAAAGATTGGACCAATGCATAGTAGCTCAGAATTTTACAAAAAATGCTGAAGATTTTGAGTTTTTTGTCTAGTAAACAGTTGTTGCAAATTGCAAAAGGCAAGTTTTGGCTTGGTTTGAAATAAGGGGAGCTTACGATTAGGGTGCTTTTGAAATTTAACTTTCCAGGAATATATTTGGGATTTTTTCGTCTTTCTGAAAGTCGTTGGACTTATGAGTTAAAGCAACCTTGTCTAAGACACTAAAATTTTATTTTGTAATCTAAGCCAAATTTAGGACAAGTTTTTAGAACTTAGCAATTCAAAGTTAAGTTTTAGAGAAAACAAATGTTGTTCGGGGACTTTTAGAGCCCAAAAAATTAGCTCTATTTTTGGATACTTGAGTACAAATTGACTTTTCAAATAGGATTTTTTTTTGTTTTTAGAGCTCTAAATGTCTTTTCCACAAAAATTAACCTTGAATTGCTACGGCACCTATGCTTATGCTTATGCTTATGCTTATGCTTAAAATTAACCTTGAATTGCTACGTTAAAAAACTGATAGTTGAAGCTTTGCACAAATGCATTTTTCTAAATTGAGTGTCTTGTACAAAGTTGTTTGAATTAAATATCACTTCTAAGTGATTCACTTAAAAAAAAAATCCAACCCCCATCTCGCAATTTCCCACTCATTTTCCGGAAGGTGTTTTTCATCAAAACCGTTCCGCGTGGGAGACGGGGTCGGGGTTGCGCGAGATTTTTATCGAAAAGGCTCTCATCATCATGGTTTCATCCCGCCACCCCCCGTAGCTGGTGGGGAAAAAACAGTTTTTTTTGTTTGTCCATCACTTGTGGTTTGAAAAGCGCGCGACGACGACGGCTGCCACTTTTCCCATTGAAGTGGAATTAAATTATCTTATCTGAATGGTTTGGTCCGACGAATTGGCGAGGGGGGTTCCTTTTGATTCCTTTATTGGGAAGATATACTTATTTTGGTTTGGCAAATGCTATTGAAAGTGTCGAAGAGGGGGGAGGGGTTCTTTTCTTGGGAAATGTTTATGCCCAAAATGGGAAAACATTGAACGTGGTGAAGCATTTCTTTTGTGCAAATTACTTTTGATCGTTATCGGGAAAGATCTGCGAGTTTTCGAAAAGGTTCAAAAGAAAATCTGTTTTTCGCGCAAACAAAAAGCTTTTCGGAGTAAAGTAAAACACAAACATTTAGATAACAAATTTTCCTCCTTCGTTTTCCCCCCTCTCCTCCAGGTGCGATGGATGCAGCAGCAGCACGAAAAGATTCGTAAAAAGCGCGACTACTCCACCTTCGACCAGGACTTTGTCCGGTTTCCGGACCCACGTTCGATCGCCCCCGGCAGCCAGCGGGTCAACTATCGGGACACGGGCTCGCACAACATCTTCCCCGATCCGCTCTTCAAGGAGCAGTGGTACCTGGTGAGTAGAGTATGTGTTGTATCGTCCTTTTACCCTTTCGCACCTGCTCATGGATATTGGTGATTCACAGCTCGCCAGTTTGCGAGGGAGTTCTGCTTTTGGTGGGCGCTGGTAAGAAAAGCTTGTGGCTTGCAGTGTGGGGAGCTTTCGGGGCTGGTTTTTCAACAAACGAACTACACACATGTTATGATAGATTACTGAATTAATTACAAAGACCAACAACATTTCGGCTATCAGAAATACATAAGGGTGACAAGATAAATTTTAAATATTGAAAAATCTTAAAAGCTACCCCTTGCCTCGATTTTTTAGGGAAAAAAAGTAACTGCGCCAATTTTGAGCCAAATCGGTTAAGAGGGGTAGCTTCTTATCGTTGCAGTTTATATGGGAAAATTCGTAAAGAGAAAAATCATAATTCTGCCGAAAAGTGGCGTTAAATGTGTCGATTCATTGTCAACTATGAGATTCTTATGTAAAATTTTATGACAATCAACTTTGTTGAAGAGTGCAAAACGATTCGATCACCAACTTTAACGATGTATAGCAACCCTTTAACCTTGAACGATTTGGCTCAAAAAAGACACAGTTACATATGGGAAGGTGGGGCAAGACGTCCATATGGGGCAAGAGGAACAATCGCTCGTACGGCAGTAATTTTTACAATTTTGATTATTTCCAGTATGAGGAATTGTTGCTAGCAATGCAATTAGCTGGTTCTACTGCCACATAACCGCCAAATTGACGTAAACGCCACTGGGCATAAGATTGAATGAAGTTTTTTTCAATACCTTTGTTTTCTTATAATATTTGGAAAGTACAAAATCAGGCTTGGGGTTTAATTTAAGGTTCATTTTATCAAAATGATATTTTTCCTAGATCAAAGTGTCCCTACTAATGTCTTGCTTCTATTATAAAGTTTGATTTAACTTTTGGTTATTTTTGTTGAGAGCTTTTGAAAAATCATGTTCAGGTGGGGCAAGTGTACCACATGGATTTTTAGTATGGAAAAAAATACGAATTGCTGCATAACATATTGTATTGTGAAATTTATACATAAAAGTACTTAAAAACTGATAAACAATTGTTAAAAAAAATCCATACAAAATATAGTGATATCATGAAAATTTACTTTTTATCTTCTTAGTAATAATTTTTTCTCAAAACGATGAAATTTTTAGTAAAATATTATTTTTTATCTAAAAATGAAAGAAACGTTTCAAATAAATTTTTATCTCATGTATCTAAATAATAACAATTCAATTGTTAGCAAATTAACATGTTGTTTCATGCATTGTTCCTCTTGCCCCAACGGGTTGTTTGTCTTGCCCCACTAGTTGAGTAGAACTTACTGAAAATCAAAAATTTTGAAATCATTTTTTTACATTAAAAAACAGGATATTTTTAAAAACTTGTTCTATCAAAGTCTCAGTCAAGACCTGGAATAAGATGATTATAAAAAATCCGACAAATTTTGTAACGTTTTTAACACTGGAACGCCCAACGCATGTCCAACTTACACGGACGCCCAAGCCTCTCAAAAAAGGTGGAACGGCAACTTCAACTCGCTGGTTCTAGGGCATTACTCAATAGGGTGTAATATCAAAATCGATTTTCCAGCACAGCACTTTTTCAGTTCCTTTTGGGGTCCTATACAACTCCTCCAAGTTTGGGATCGATTGGTTTAGTCCTCACTTTGCGCAAAGCGATTCAATTTTCTATATAAATTTGTATGGAGAAAACTATTTTTTTTTGATTTTGATATTTATTAAATCCACGTTTCATGCCATATCAAAACCGGACTCATATTCGGATGCTCTGGAAGGTGCTCTACAACTTTTCCGAAAAGAGTATGGTGCTAACTTGCTCCTGAAAGAAGATATAGCGCCCTCAAAACTCGTCTAAAACGTGATTTTCGAGCAAAAAACACGTTTTAGACGAGTTTTGAACACGCTGTATCTTTTTTTAGGGGAAAGCTAGCACGGGTGTACCCCATTTGGCATAATGGACATTTGGCATAACGGATTTTCAAGATGGACGTTTGGCATAATGGACGTTTGGCATAATTGGTCCAAGACATCAGGGACGTTTGGCATAATGGACATTTGGCATAATGGACGTTTGGCATAATTCGTTCAAAAACCATCAAGGACGTTTGGCATAATGGACGTTTGGCATAATTATTACTAGCTTTTTTTTTTATTAAGTATTTGTCATTTTCACGAACGAAAATGTATATTTTTTACCTTTTTTATATTACTTTAAGAGATAATCTCTTTTTTCTATAAAAAAATAGGTATCTCTATATTTTTTCCCCAATAGTCAATTCTTTCCTTTTTGAATAATTCACAATAAATCTTTTCAATGAAATTTTGATATTTTTATTAAATAATTAGTATAAAGAAGAAAATATCTCTTGTTAGCTTAAGATTTTTCCCCTTTCAATATAATTAGCAGTAATTTTTTAAATGAAATTTTCCCTTTTATATGAAATTCATGATGAGAAAAACCACTTCAAATTTTCGACAATTGAGCTTTTATAATGCAATTTTCCCTTCTTTTGATCAAAATTTTACTTGAAGAAGGAAATCTCTAAATAAATTCACATTTTTCCCTTCTTTTTCGAATTTAATCTAAAGAAACCCCAGAACTGGGCAGCACTCATCCGACACGAGACTAGCGGAATGATTCACAGACATAGAGAACACAGTTCTAGATGACCGAGAGAATTATGCCCTCGAGTCCATTTTCAAGAAAAAGTTCATCCTTCAAAACAAAAAGTGTTCTCTACGGGAACTGAACCAGAGACCTTTAATAGACTAACTCAATGACTAAACTGCCTTGGCCACAGCAGCTTGGTGACACAAGAGTTGTCAGATTTCGATGTATGACTCTTGTTGCAGATTTACTGTTTCAATTAATTAATTAAATTAATTGTTTTGCAGGTGTGAGTTGGTACCATTATTCTATCGAGTTTAGCATTGAGCTCTCTATAAATTTTGATGGAATTATACTCTCGATCCTGTATTTTGGGTGAATGGATGTCGATGTTGCTTTTCTTTAAATATTTTGCAATTAAGTTTTTTTATTCAATTTTCCCATCATTTTTTATATTTAACTTGAAGAAGGGAAATTCTCTTATAGATGTTGTCTTTAAACATTTATATAATTTCTGCACATTTTTTCTCTGTTGGTTAAATTTTTGCAATAAAGTTGTTTATGGAATTTTCCCTTCTTTTATTTATTCAATACTAATCTTAAAGAAGGGACAACTGCCCAAAAAAAATAAATGCTGATTAAATGTTATTTTTAAGAGAGGTAGGTGAAAAACATAAAAATTTTGCGATAGTCAAACATTTAAAGAGTGTCAAAAAGTGAATCTTTAAGTTTACTTTTCCTTCCATAAGTTAAATTTTATATAAATAAATATAAATGTTATAAAAAATTTCATAACCGAAGTTAATTGTCAAATATTAAAAAAGTATTGTTTTTAGAGATTTTCCCTTCTAAAAGTTGAATTTAAAATAAAAGAAGGAAAAATTTCATAACTCATTTGTCAAATATTTAAAGAAAGAAAAAATGTACATCCCTTATTAAGGATGAATATTAAAGAAGAAAAAATTGCATAACTGCACATTTTTTGAGAGATTTTACCTTATTTTAGCTTTGAAATAAAAGAAGAGCAAATTGCTTTAAAAAATTTAAGTGCATTTCGTTAAAGAAGAGCAAAATGTACATACATTCTTTAGGTTGAATTTGAAAAAGGAGGGAAAAGGGTAAACAGTATAAAATCTTTATTGCTAAATTTCAAAGACTGGCAAAACTTACATCACTTTGTTAGGTTGAATTTAAAATAAAAGAAGGAATAATTGAATACAAAAAATTAGCTGCAAAATATTTCAAAAGAAGACAAATCTCAATATTATATATTTATGAAAAAATGCATTTTATATTTATGAAAAATTGCATTTTCAAGCTTTATTAAGAAAAAAAAGGAAAAAAAATACATCTATTGGGAGAAAATGACAAAGATACTAGATTTCTTGAAAACAAAAATCATTTTTAAAGTAAAGTTATCTGCTTAGAAAAAAGGAAAAAAATAGCTAGCAAAAATTATGCCAAACGTCCATTATGCCAAACGTCCATTATGCCAAACGTCCTTGATGGGTTTTGAACGAATTATGCCAAACGTCCATTATGCCAAATGTCCATTATGCCAAACGTCCCTGATGTCTTGGACCAATTATGCCAAACGTCCATTATGCCAAACGTCCATCTTGAAAACCCGTTATGCCAAATGTCCATTATGCCAAATGGGGTACACCCAGCTAGCACCATGCTCTCTTCTGAAAAGTTGTAGAGCAGATTCCAGAGCATCCGAATATGAGTCCGGTTTTGATATAGCATGAAACGTGGATTTAATAAATATCAAAATCCAAAAAAATGGTTTTCTCCATACAAATTTATATGGAAAATTGAATCGCTTTGCGCAAAGTGAGGACTAAACCAATCGGTCCCAAACTTTGAGGAGTTATTGAGGACCCTAATAGGAACTGAAAAAGTGATGTGCTCACTAAATTTGGACAACTCTAATTTTTTCCATACAACCATATTACACCCTTTACTTATTAATTGGGACGATTCTTGTTTCCAGTGATTTGTAAGAATGTCTAGATGATCCTAATTTTATTTATCCATATTTTATTCCAAAATTATTTTTTTTAAGTATTTTGTTGTTTACAATCTAAATCTATACAAATTATGATCAGCTAATCCTGAACTACGATAAATTCATTTCAAGATTATAAAAACAACCTGTGGACCATTCATAAACCACGTGGACACTTTCCATACAAAAAAGAACAAATCAAATGTTGATCAGAGGAATTTTTATCATTTGTCCTGAAGATTCCCGAAATTGAAAAAAAAAATCATATTTTGGTCTCGAAAGATTTAAATGTGGAAATTGATGATCACTTGAATACTTTGTAATCGATAAGAATTTTAAAGCATTCAAATTTTTATCAGCATTAAATAATTGTTGAAATTTTAGTTTAAAGATCTACCAGTTGCCTAGCTTGTCCATATAATTTCCATACAAATTTGGCAGCTGTCCATACAAAAATGATAAATGGAAATTCAAAAATTTGTATCTTTTGAAGAATTTTTTTGATTGATTTGATGTCTTGTGCAATGTTGAACACGGTAATTTTTTTTTGGTGGTATTACATTTAACTTTTTTGATTTGCAAAAAAAATACAATTTAATTTTTTTTCTATACATGTAATGTCCCTTAACATTAAAAGCCAACTATTTAGAAATTTCCAGAATGTTAAAAAAATCTTTGACCGAGTTATTTATTTTTGAATCAGTTCTGATTTTTTTTCAAAAGATCAAAAAAAATTGGTCGCAAACATTTTTGAGCTTCACTTTTCGGTGTAAAATCGAATTTGCAACCAAAAGTACTTCAGTGAAAAATGGATAAAGTGCACCGTTTCAAGGTAAAGCTATTTTTAGGTAACTTTTTTGAGAATAGTCGTATTTATTTATTTTTTAAAATTTAGTACTCATGTGTGGAACTTAAAAAAAAATACTTGTCAAAAGCTGAGCAAATTCTCAATATTTTGCTTTTTTGAATAATGTTGATACGACCCCAAGCTGCTTAGATATTGCCATTTATGTAAAGAATTTTCTCAGCTTTTCAAAAATACTATTTTCAAAATTGCATTTAGGGGCACTAATTAAAAAAAATACCACGACTATTCTCAAAAAAGTTACCAACAAATGGCTATAACTTGAAAGCGGTGCACTTTAAACAAATTTCATTGAAGTATTTTTTGATTGCAAATTCGATTTCACATCGAGAAACAAAGTTAAAAAATGTTCAAAAATCATAACTCGGTCAAAGATTTTTTGCAAATTCTGTAAATTTCAGAAAAGTTTGCATTAAATGTCCCCTAAACCATACCAAAAAATAAAAAAATAAAGAAAAAGCGATTTTTCTACTGACCAAAAGTTAAATTAAAAATCACTAATTTTTTTTTACAGTGTTCAACTTTGCTCAAGACACCAAATAAGTCAAAAAAGTTCTTCAAAACATATAAATTTTTGAATTTTAATGTATATTTTTTTGTATGGACAGCTGCCAAATTTGTATGGAAAATTATATGGACAAACTCATGATGCAAAATGGCTTCTTTGGGCTAAAAAAACTAAAATAGTCGAATGACCGAAATCTCAGAGAATTGCTCCAACTACGAAATTTGATCGATTTGAGTGAATTCTTTAAGTAAATGTTTTTGCTGTGTCAAATACAAGTACCTTAAGCTAGGTTGTGATAATTTTGAACTTCCCATATCTTTTTCTAGTATGTTTAACATTATCTTTAAAATAAAAAAAAAAATATTGTTGGTTCATAAAATGTATATATAACTATTTCTTTTTTAAGGAACTCAGGTAAATTTACATTTGAAAGTTTGAATGCATTTTTTTCGATGAAAAATTTGATTTGACGATCATTTTTGTAGATTATAAATTGAGCTTTTATAGAATATTATTAAAATCATAATTTTCAAAGAGCAATTATTATTTGTTTTAATTTACTGAATGAAGGTTAATGTTAACTTCCTATCTCAATCCTCTCTAATCCTTCATTTCTGCGTCATTTTTCTAACGAATGAAAAACTTTCCAGTGAAACAACAAAAAAATCGCCTTCCTCGGTGAGCTTCTTTATGCGCGCAAATATTGACCTTATCTCTTTTTTCGGGGGGGGGGGGGGGGCGGGGAGGAGGTCACAACAAACAGAACTTTGTTGGCACAAGCAGCAGCGTCAGTGGCATTTGCACAAAAGAAAAAGGGCGGCTTCTATTTGGTGAAAATTGTCGGAATTTTATGATTATTTTGGCATGTGCAAACACCCGGTCGGAAGGTTTTTCCCGGGCAGCATCCTTTGACGTGGGTGGTGGAGGTGGAAGAGTGGGCTCTTAGATGATGGGTGGTGCGTGGGTGGGTTGGAAATAAAGAGTGATGAGTATTTTTGCGCGGTGGGAGGTGGAATTTGGTGCAGAATGCTGCAGTAGTATAATGTTGCATAAAACTTTCCGGTGTAATGCTGCTTTAATTCTACGTGAATCTGATTTCGACATTGAAAATGACAAAAAGTGGAAAAAATATTAAATTTAACATGAAAACACAAAAGTGAAAGCGAGTATTTCCTCAAAAAAGATACTTTATTTCAGCATCAAAATAAACGTCCAAAAGTGAACATTCAACTTCAATCATAAAGTTTCCAGTAAACTTTCATCTTTCAAAAGCTAAAAATACAACACGACAACCTCTCAATACAGTTGTATTACCAAATATTTACCGAATAAATCATACTTTGGCGATCGATATCAAACGATTTTCGGCACCTCCTACGCTTGATTCGAAGAGTTTTTCGTTCCTTACAGACAGAAAAAAAAATACTCAACTCACTTCACCGTCCCAGACCAAATATCTTCTTCGAGCCAGCACCGATATGGTTTGCCCTAAAATTTATGATTTCTACATGTTTTCCACTTTTCACCACACAAACACACACGTGAGTGTGTGTGTTTCCAAGAAAAATGGAATAATAAAAATAAATAAAATCGAAAAAAAGGGGGAGGAAAAGTGATCTCCACCCAAGGCTTCCGGTCGCCAACGATTTTTTTCTCCGTTCTCTGGTGAGAATGAGAAAAGAAAATATTTCGATTCTTCCACCATCGTCGGGTTGGTGGAAAGCCTGGGAAAATCGGGGTGTGTTTTCCCCTCCCAACGTAGATGATTTACGCCCGATAATGGGTGGCGCTGATCGGGAACGGATATTCCCGGGAATTACGGGAGGGGGGGAGGGGGATATCATTCGAAAGTAATGGCCGATTATCGGTGAACAATGAGCTGGGCAGGAGGTTGGATTCTTGTGGAAAACAGCCCTTTTTGGCAGCTATAAAGAGAGTCAGATTCAGACGAGTTCAAGCTCTCAAAAGACAAACACTAATTAGATATGAAATTTAATTTCAAACTGGTGATGCGCAAGCAAGGTTGACGAATGCGAATGTCGGGCTGTGTTTGCTTGAAAATTTGAGCAAATACGAGTAGACAAATTTCTGCGAATGAAAATTTTCCTTTGCCAAACATGACATGAGTTTGCAGGGTTAAATGGAATTGAACAGAAATAAATCGTAAATACAAAAGGTAATGATTCAAAATTTCAACTTCAATTGTTTTAAATTTTGTTAATTCAAATCGCTTTGAACAACGTTCATTTTCGCAATTTTTATTCAAATTAACAAAAGTTTGTCGGCTTCAAAATCTTCAAAATCAATTATACTTTCAGATGTAAACTTTAGGAAAGTATGCTTAGCACATTTTTCACTTCCTTTTTAATGCAACATTTGAAAATTATTTGGCACAGTTATTCAACAGGTGAACAGGTGAAACAACTTCTTAAAATCTTTTTTTGATATTTGAAGACATATTTTTTTGCGAAAGAAAAACTACTTGTGGCACTGTACATGAATATTTCTGGAAAAATCTAAATACATCTGTTTCTTATGTTTTATTTTTCTCATAATTTATATATATTTTTAAAATTAATGTTTTTAAAACAACTGGGCAAGTGTAATATGCATTTAAAAAAAACTTTTTTCATCCAAGTGTATACTACGGCTTGTTTCCCAAAACTCAAGAGAATATTTTAATTTTCTTTACTTCATGGATCAATGTTTTAAAAATGTACTAAAAATTAAAAACGAGAGATTTTTACTTTATTTATTTTGAATCTAATCAATAATTATTAAAATATTATTATAATTGGTCATTTGAAAAACAGGTATTATTCTCATTCCATAAAAAGTAAAATTGACTTTTTTTCGTTTTTTAATCATGAAGTATCACTAAAAAAAATGAAGGCAAGTGCAATCATGGGTGACAAATGGAAGACTAGTTGAAGAATGATGCTGATTTATCGTTTAATTTTAAACAACTTTTTGACCTTTTCGAATTTCGATTGAAGTCATAACTAGGCTGGAATTCATGTAACAAAATTGTTGAAAATCATAAGCTAGGGGAACTTAACCTTTTTAAAGCCTTAAAGTCGTTCAGATTCTCTAAAACTGGCTGCAGAAGCAAGTTTAAAAGCTGTTCTGCAGAATTTTGTTGCAACATGTTAATCAGAACCAACATTTGTCGAATAAAAATCAATAAATTAAAAATTTCATGAAATTCCCAGGAAACTAGTTTAAAATGTCTCGTTTACCAGGATTTTCTTAACTCCGGGAAATTAGAGGCTCTACTACAGAGAAAAAAAAGTTGAATTTTGGAAGGTTGAATATTCCCGAGCAGATGAAAATAACTTGGGAATAACTTTTTTTGTTATTTGAAAATACTAGGCCAATAACATGGTTTGCTATTTATAACAAGATTTGTTATTCGTCGTTATGATTTTTTTGTTATTGGATTGTTATTGTAATAACAGACTAATAACGTTTTCAGTTATTCTTCGAACAAATCTTTGTTATTATTTTTTGTTATTTGAACAACTAATCCGATCATCCTAATAACATTTCGAGATATTCTTCCATAACAAGAAATGTTATTCCAAAGTTGTTTAGGATTTCAACCAATATCAGACCAATAACAAATTTTGTTATGATAACATAAACTGTTATTATACCCTTATGCAAAAATGGATTTTTCAGGAAAATTCCATAACATATTCTGTTATTTCAACAGTATTTGTTATTGAAATGTCATGAATTTTGTTATTACCGTCTGCCTGGGTTCACTCTTTTTTTTAGTAATATTAAATAAAAATGTGTAAAAATGTGAACCTGATGAATATTCATCAAAAACTGATGGATAATCACCATTTCCTGATGTAATATTACGCATTCTTTTTTCGGCACAAAATCTGTCACCATTTCTTGATGAATATTACTATAATTTTTTATCTGTGTAGTTTTAATCAGTTTCAAAAGCTGATTTTTGTTTAATAAATTTTCAGGTTTTGAAAGAATATTTAAAAGTTAACCAAGCCAAACTTTTCTTCGAAGCTTTATTGAATTTTATTTAAAAAAAATGCAACTTCCAAACTGCTAAATCATTAAGAAGCCAACAATGGAAATAAAATGGTACTTTTCAAAATAAGAGTAAAATAAACTGTTTTTTTTTTAATTAAATTTTTTAATGTCTTCGATAATTTTTTCCTCATTTGTTTAAATCAAGACTTTCATTTCAAAAGGGCATAATATTGAATATTTAGCCCTTTGGAAGTGTTAGTCTTGATTTAAAAAAAATAAATATTCTTTTCGATAAGATCGGAAAATTTCACGAATGTTTCATATTTAAGCATTGTTAATTGGACCATTAATTGCTGGGATATCGACGTTTGAAAATGGTGGGTTGTTTGGGTGAGACTTAGAAAACATCAATTTTCCTGTTTTTTAACTAAAGGCCGTATCAACGATATTCAAAAAAGCAAAATATAGAGATTTTTTTCAGCGTTTCAAAAATATTTTTTTCAAAATTGGGCAAACATGGGCACTAATTTAAAAAAAATAAAAACTGCGATTATTTTCAAAAAAGATATCTAAAAATGGCTAAAACTTGAAATCGGCGCACTTTATGATAATTTCACTGGAGTACTTTTTAATTCCAAATTCGTTTTAACTTCAAAAAATGAAGTTGAAAAATGTTTGCGACCAATATTTCGATCTCTTGAAAAAATCAGTATTGATTCCAAACTTTATGACTCGATCAAAGATGTTTTGCCCGTTCTGGAAATTTCTGAAAAGTTGGCATTTGATGTTGCCTATAACATAACAAAAATTAAAATAGTGTTTTTTTTTGCAAATCAAGTTTTAGTGACAAAAAGTGAAATTAAAAGTCACCCAATTTTTTTTTACCGTGAATCATGTTTATTCAGTGTAGTCCTTATCCATGGCGTGTTTTATAGAACAACCTTATCAGGAAAAATAGTCATCGCCACTTTCAAATGTGTCTTACAGGAAATTCTCGCAGCTTTCTAATGCTTCTAAGAGCGAAATGTTTCATCGGTGAATTTCTGAGATATCTCTATTTTAAGTTTTTTGGTTTTAAATTCCTTTATTATTTATTGGAAACTTTATACTAACAGTTCAGAAAACTTATCAAATGATGTGTTTCATGAGTCATTTACTCATCAAAATGTTTGCACATTTTGATGAGTAAGACAAGAAACAACTTTGTAGAAGGTTGCAAACCGCTAAACAATTTGAAAATTGTGTTTGTCTAAATTTTTGAATATATAGGATTTATTCAGAAATTAAAATCAAAAAAACAGTGTAAAAATGTATTTTTACAAGAATTATTTGAAAATTACATATTTTTTGTGTACAAATATCACGTGTCTACTCTGATTTAGCTTGTTCAACCGAAACTTTGGCAGGTTTGTGATTGTTCATGGTATTATTGAATTTTAATGAATAAATTTGATATTTTCTTAAGCAAACATTAACCAGGAACATAAATACAAATATGATTTGAAATCGAAAATGTACTACATATTACTGTGGCAAGCTTCAAAAGTCATATTTTCATGAGTATAAATAAAGATAAAATTTTATAAAATGTTTTCTGTAGAAAATGCACTTAAAAGTAGCAATAAAACTCGAGTCTTCCAATTCAGAATTCTGAAAACACCGTCACAAACATTTATTTTTGATTGAACAAAAATTAAATAGTATTTTAACTAAAAAAAATCTAATAGGAACTTTCTTTCCAAACTATTTTAACAAAAATCAAGACATATATATTTTTTTATGATGAGATTGAAGATGAGAGTCTGATAAACTTTTAAAATATTGCTAATTCCTTGATCATTTAATACAAAAAAAAACTGAAAAATCATTTCATACTAATGAAAAGTATTTCTCCTAAAGCTAGCAACGGTAATTTGCGGTATAATTTCGAGTATAAAACATGTTTTGTATCCATGCAACTAGTTAGTGTTTGATTAAGGAAATATGATATTTATTCATAAAAATCTCGTAATACCCTATCAATCTCAAACCTGTAGAAATTTCGGTTGTATCAGCTAATTTCAAGCTGAATCAGAGCAGACCGGTGTTATTTGTATACAACAATTATGTAATAACCTATTTGTTCTTGTAAAAATAATATTTCAATTCGGTTTTATTATTTTATTATTTGAATAAATCCCACATATTCAAAAATTCGGTTAAAACTAAATCTCCAAAATGTTTACCGGTTTGCAACCTTCTACAAAGTTGTTTCTTGTCTTATTTTGCACATTTTGGTCAGTAAAATACACATGAAACACATCATTTGACAAGTTTCCTGGACTGTTATTTAAAAGTTTCCAATAAATGATCAAGGATTTTAAAAGAAAAAAAATCAAATAGAGATATCTCAGAAATTTCCCGATGAAACATTTCGCTCTTAGAAGCATTGGAAAGCTGAGAAAATTTCCTGTAAGACACTTTTGAAAGTAGTGATGACTATTTTTTCTCCTTAAGGTTGCCCAGAAAACACGCCGTGTATCCTTACCTACAACTTTGCTGAAAACACCGAATTGATCAAAAAAATCCTCCAAAAGATATGGGTTTTTGAATTATCATGTATCATTTTTGTATGGACAAACTAATTATATGGACCAACTAATGATGCGAAATGGCTTCTTTGGGCATACCAAAGGCACCGAACAAGTTTTAGGCGGATTAAAAAAATACAAAGATAGAAATTGATAAAAAAGAGCGATTAACGTAGAGAATTGCTATTAATACAATTAAAACAAAAATCTTATCGGAAAATTGTTCTAATTTTTATTTGTGAGTTTCAAGGTAGTAAAATATTAATCAAATGTCATATTTCAAAATCAAAGACACTGAGTAAAATCAAAATCTGGTCCACTTTGCTCCATTTTCCTTTCTTTATCATATTAAGTACACAACACACACCCTCTTTTAAAAACACTTGCAAGTCGCACGCGCGTGCAAGTTACACATGAACACAAAACTACAAACACAGCGTGGATTCGACGTGGAAAACTCGAGGAAACTTGAGCTGCTGTGCCAAATAGAAAGGTGGTGACGAAATGCGATCTCACCCGCCGGAAAACATGGCGCAAAAGTCAACAAATCTTCAAAAACTCTTCTGGCCCCCTCTACACGGTACATGAGAAGTCGGTGTTGATGAAACCCTCTGTGGGAGGGTTGCTGTTTGTTTTTTTTTTTTTTGGTAAATCCAGGAAAAATATGAAAAAGCTTTAAGTTGACATCTAAATTAAGTTTGTTAACTATTTACTCTTTTTCTCAATTTTCCTAAATTCTTGTAAGCGATGGAAGTTCTAAAAAAACTCAAGCAAAGATATAAACAATTGACTTTACCGAAGAGGACAACACTTGAAGTTAAAGTGGGTGCTTTATTGCGAGCTGCTCGCAAGGATAGGGTTGAAGTCTGATATGATTATTTATGCTCTGCCGGATGGTGCTGCTGTCACTGTAACAGCACACCCAGTGTCAAGTTTTTCCGAGATTTTAAGACTTGAAGCTTTACCTTACGGCTTAAAGGTGCTTGAAGATGAGTATTTCTGCGCAATGTTTTATTTGGAACTTAACAAATGAAAAATCCAGCCTCACAATGACTCTCATTGGACAACCCTACACCCACTTTCAACAAATTAGCACACTTGGTTTGTCACCACGTGTCCGTGTTCGTAGTCCTCCTGCGCAGATCGGACCCGTTATCGAGGGCATAAATTTTGTATGATAATTATGTAGCAACCCTCTCCCGGCAGAACATCCCACACACACATGGCTCACTGGAGAAGGACGACGCAGGGGGCTTTCGGGCGAGGTCTGGGGGAACATGCGAAAGGGTCACGGAAAATTATTCAACAATTATTCGGGATAAAATTGATTGCATTTGTGGCAAACAACCACATAACCGGGTTCTGGTTTCGCTGTTTCCGGTCAATTGAACAACGACGGCGCTGGGAACTTTCCCGACCCTTCCCGTTACCACCCACAACAAACGTCATAAATTGTGGCCGTGCTACTTCTTGCCATTGTCGCTGGTGGATCCCCTCCCCCCCCTTTTCCCCCAAAGCGGCAGAAGCTTGATGGCTTAATTCCAAGTCATCGGTTACAACACGCCGTAGATTTAGGATCGTGGAGAAACCCTCGTCCCTTGGGGACATGTCGAAGATTAATTCGTTGGGATTAATAATCCTGTAGCGAATATTAGCTAACTGGTCAGCACGGAAATCCCGCGAAAGGCTCGCCGGGGATTCATGTCCACTGACGGGCAATTAATTACACGCGCGAAACTTCCGCCTTCGGTTAGGGCGGCTTAGTGGCCGTCCTTTGGTTGCACCGTGGATGCAGAGCGTGTGGTTAAGGTGGGAAAACGCAGCGACCGAAACCGCAGTCAGTACCGGGAGGGTGGTCAGGATACTTGGTGGGTGCAGGTGGGAACATTGAATAAAGCTTAAAATTGAGTACACCAACATATATTTTTTCTGATCATTCTAAATTAATGTGGATGCATAAACTAGAAGGTTCCAAGAATGCAAGAATTTTTGCGGTTCGTTTCTGGGCAATTTTCGAGAATTTTCCATACCAACTTTTCATTGTATTTTTAATTGATATTAAACATTGTCCATCGATTTCCTTTTTCCAAATTAACCATTTTGCATCGTTAGTTTCTTCCATACAAATTTGAAAGCTATCCATTAAAAAGTGCTATGAAAACATTCGAAATTCTGTATCTTGAGAAGGGACTTTATGATCGATTTGCAATTTTCTGAAAAAAATGTACAGTCATCCCACTTAGTTGGAACGGTTTACAGATCGGCCGATGGTAAAAAAAATCATAGAAAATCGATAGTTGAACATAATGATTTGCCTTTACCTTCATGTGAAAGCTTTTTTTGGTATCTTTCGATTGATGTATAGACCGGCTGTAAATTTTTACGTTTTATGTAATATTTTGGATGAAAAACATTTAATATTTTAGTAAGTTTTTTTTTATTTTTATCTTACTCTTGGTGACACCGTTATTTATAAGCAATAACTGTTCCGACATAGGTTATGATGTAACACACAGCTGTAAGGAACTCCAAAACTCTGTTATGTACCTCAAAAGAACTTATGAGCAACTCTCTACGAAATCGGCCGATTTCGACCATTTTTATTTTTTGTGTTTTTTTTTATTTGACTCAAACTTTGTGGGGGCCTTCCCTATGACCAAATAAGCTATTTTACGTCATTGGTTCACCCATACAAGTCTCCATACAATTTTGGCAACTGTCCATACAAAAATGGTATGTAAATATTCAAACAGCTGTAACTTTTGAGTGAATTTTCTGATCAATTTGGTGTCTTCGGCAAAGTTGTAGGTATTGTTGAGGACTTTTGAGAAAAAAAAGGTACACGGAAAAAAAAATTTTTATCAACTTTTTTTCACTAAAACTCAATTTCCCAAAATACGTATTTTTTGATTTTCGAGATTTTTTGATATGTTTTAGGGGACAAAAATCTGCAACTTTTGAGCCATAGAGAAACATGGGCGTAATATTCAATATTTGGCCCTTTTCAAATGTTAGTCTTTTTTTAAAAAAAATCAAAATATTTTTTTCGAAGAGATCGAAAAATTTCACGAATGTTTCATGCATTAACATTGAAAATCGGACCATTAATTGCTGAGATATCGTCATTAGAAAATGGTGGGCTGTTTGGGTGAGACTTCAATTTTCGTGTTTCTTTTTCTTTAAGCCGCTGTATCTCAGCAACCAAAGGTCCAATCTTCAATGTCTCTTAGACAATTTTATAGCAAATTTTCTGAACTTTTCAAAAAAAATATTTTTAGAAATGGTCACTCATGGTCACTATTTTTAAAAATTGAAAAACTGCAAATATTTCGCTAAAATCAAACTTTCGGTGGCTATATCTTGTAAACGGAGCCCTTAATTAAAAAATCTGTAAAGTACTTTTCGATTGCAAATTCAATTTTGCATTAAAAAATAATGTCAAATTTGTTTTTGCATGAAACTTCGATTTTTTCCAAAAATCACTATTTTTTCAAAAATTCATAACTCGGCGGCAGATTTTTTGACCATGTTTCTCTATGGCTCAAAAGTTGCGGATTTTTGTCCCCTAAAACATATCAAAAAATCTCGAAAATCAAAAAAATACGTATTTTGGGAAATTGAGTTTTAGTGAAAAAAAAAGTTGATAAAAAAATCTGCAAATTTTTTTTCCGTGTACCTATTTTTTCTCAAAAGTCCTCAACAATACCTACAACTTTGCCGAAGACACCAAATTGATCAGAAAATTCACTCAAAAGTTACAGCTGTTTGAATATTTACATACCATTTTTTGTATGGACAGCTGCCAAAATTGTATGGAGACTTGTATGGGTGAACCAATGACACAAAATAGCATATTTGGTCATAGGGAAGGCCCCCACAAAGTTTGAGCCAAATAAAAAAATACAAATAAAATCCATTTCCGGTTTTGGTAGAGAATTGCTCTTATTGTATCTTAATAATTAACTAATAAAACCGAATTTAAATTGAAAAAAACATTGAACCATGAAAACCATGAATTCGGAACACTTTTTTTCGTACCGATGTAAACAAACCTTGGTTTTCTTCACACACTGAAATCAATAAAACTCAAGCTAAGTTATGTTTTATGAATGGTCTGATAACTTTTTTTGTGAAAATAACAGTTAAATTTAGGATAATGGACACAATTTTGGAACAGGCAATTAGGAGACAGTGTTTTGCTGCTCTGGATAAAATAGTCTTGAAATGAAGTTTTTTTTTGTCTAAAAAGTACTACTTTTACTAGTAGAATGTCCAGATAATGTCCAAATGAATGTCCTAAAAATAGTAGGGTCGACAGAAACGCTGCATTTGGCATGCTATTGACAAATTATCACAAAAGTGTAAGTCACGATTAGATCTAATCAGAAAAAAAATAAACTCTTTAAAATTCAATAATTTTTTGTCACAAAAACTCAATTTTTAAATCTTCATTCACTCCGATTTATTTTTCATTTTTTTTTAATGTTTAGTAAACAAAAAGTGCCAACTTTTGAACGTTTTGTTTTTGGCCAAGTTATGATACTTTGAGAAAAATATTATTTAAATAGGAGTAATAATATACCCATTTGCATCACACTAAGTTTCTGGACATATTATTGTAACTTTCTGACATTCTAAACATTCTACCCAATCGACCCGCATTTTTATATCGAAGATAACTTGGAAGCCATTGGCCAGATTTTCAATGTTAAATAAAATGAAATATTTAAAATCCAAAATTCATTACAGTTACAGTCCAGACTCGATTGTCCGAAGGGCCTGGAAAAATTTCACTTCGGATAATCGAAACTTCGGACAATCGAATGAAGTAAAAAAAAATGTTTCGTTGTCTAATTTTTGATTGTCGAGCTCAAGTTTTACCATTTAACTACGCTAAAATGATTTTGAGTTTTCAAACCTAAGATGGCGGCCAAAATGGCGGTGATCTTATATAGAAAAAATGCATTTTATTTTTTAAATAGCCAATCAACAACTGAAATTTAACTAAAATGATGTCACAGAACTCGAATTTTATGTTTAAAATTAGAAAATCAAAAAACGCAAAAAAATTGATTCGATTATCCAAAGTCACATACAAACCTTCGGATAATCGAAACTTCGGAAAATCGAGGCTTCGGATTATCAAGTCTGAACTGTACTTCAAAAGTCAAATTTCATGACTTACACCATTTTCATGTTAAAGCATTTTTAAACATGTTCAGCTTTTTGCAATTAAAAAAAAATCGGCTGAGAAAATTTCCAATGTTTTTCATTTATTGATGGTGAGCCTTTATTTTCAAACTCGCGATAGCTTTGAAACTATTGTTTCGATGTTCAATGTTGTTCACAAATGTTTTTTGTGCCATTGTCTGCTATATTTTAAAAATGAAATAAAAATTCAGCCTAACATTTAAAATTGTTAGTGCACGGAGAAAAAAGAGTTCTTAAAATCGTGAACAAGCGTTCATGAAAATGGGAACCTCGAACAAAGTGTTCAAATTCCATGGTACGATTTTGAAAAACGTACCATGAAATTTGAACACTTTGTTCGTGGTTCTCATTTTCATGAACGCTTGTTCACGATTTTGGGAACTCTTTTTTCTCCGTGTGTTTGTAAAGATTACTTTTGATTCTAAAACTTCTAAATTATGTATTGAGAAGGAAGCAGAAATGTTCATTAAATTCATTTTGCAAAATTGTGTGGCACCTAGCATGAAAAATCTAATCATGGAATATGACCTTGACCTGATCAAAACTATAAACTATCAACTTATCGTGTTAAAAAGGAATGCATTGCCAAAGTTGCATCAGCAAAAAATTACGAAAATAAAAATCGAATCGATTCCGATTGAGTTTAATTTTCTCTTTATTAACTTTTTGTCAGTGAGCTAGATAATATGTTTAAGAATAACATTGACAGATTAAGTTGACATGAAAAAATAATCATGCCAAAATTCTGTTTTTCATGGCAAATAACTTTTTTCTTGCTTCTTTATTTGATGCTCTATTTCATGAAATCACTACTCAAAATTTTCAAATATTTTAAGCGAGATGTATCAAACTACTACTCAAACTACTAACTCAAATGTATCAAACTATCAAGTGCAAATCGTCATTCTAATGTTAAATTGTCTGGTCGTTACGATAAAAATATTTTCAGATTTTTAAAATCTGACCTAACATTTGAAAATGGCTAAAAATGTTTTTATAGCGGAATTGGGGTTAAATGGACCCTAGATGATATTTGCGGTGCAAGTGGTTATTTTTACTGGATTTCTGGGACATTTTCACATAAGTAAAGTGCATTTTGGATGGCCGCATGAAGCCTCCACACTAAATACAGACTGATTTTTAAGAAAAAAATTTGGTCATGGTAAATGAAAACGTAAAAAACATCTCCATTTTGGTCTTGGCCGGAAGGAATGTCTCGCTTTCAAACGATAAGAATAGACTTCGTTAAAAAAATACCAAACATAAAATTGTTTATTTTAATCCCATCATATCCCACAAATATGCAAATTCTTTTCCAAGTTATGACATAAATATTTTCTTAAACAAACCATGACATGAAATTAAAGGGCGAGCTGATTTGTTCAATATAAACAGTAACTTAAAATGAATAAATTCAAATTAGGTTGTCTTATTTATTTATAATTTTGATAATTTCCCAAACATTTGGGAAAAAAGTTAGGCAAATGTTTACTTTTGCTTGAATTTCGAGAAACCCCGAAAAAATATTTTTTTCGGGAAATCCCGGAAATAATAGTTATTCAATAAGGGTAATAGTTATTCAATAAGGGTACTCAGTCTTCAATGTAGTCTATGTTTAACTTAAAAAATGATGCATTGATAGTGCACCGTGTCGAACAATGAGATCTAGCCAGCATATATATTTGTTGTAATTGTCTAATTCTGTATGTCAAGTGTCAACATAAGTACGTAAAGCAATTAATGGCTTAGTTACTAGTTAAGATCATTTAACTTGAAGCAAATATGCAAGCTTTGAAATGTTTTTTACAGTTCCATGAATGAAAGTAGAATTTGGAGAATGATTTTATATTTTTTTTTTTTTATATATTTTAAGGCGGGCATTTGACCACTTTGAATTGAATTTGAGTTTCAAGCGTTTTTATTTTGACTCAAATTCCCGAGCAGACGGAAATAACTTGGGAAGGTCAGTTTTTGATATTGTGAGAAGATCGAAATATGTTATTGGGATGATCGGATTAGTTGTTAAAATAACAAAAATCAATAACAAAGATTTGTTCGAAGAATAACTTAAACTGTTATTATTTTGTTATTGCAATAACAAACCAATAACACAGAAGGAATCATGAAGGAATAACAAGATTTGTTATTTTGTGCGGAGAGGTGGAGCAGCATAATAACAAAAAATGTTATTGAACTGGTATGTCTCCATAACGAAAAAAGTTATTGTTTTGGTTTATTTGTAATTTGCAAATAAACCTGCAGTTGCCATAACTCCTCTGTACTAGTCAGGGCTGCAGAGCCGGGTACCTCCAAGCGACTTTGAATCCATACTTTGAAGACAACTCCGACTCTGGATGCAGGATATGACGACAACGACGACTTCAGCTCTCCAAAAATTCCCGACTTCACAGATTCCGACTCCAAGTAAAAGTTGCTGAAAATTAGATGAATCCGATGCAGTCTCCGAGGTCTCACTCCAGCTCGAACTTCAACGTCAGCTCCGACTTCCTGGCTCTGTGAAAATAATAACAGTTTTTGTTATTCACACTTCAAAAATTCTCAATAAATAAATCAATTCCATTAGGGAATATAACAAAATAAAAAAAAGAACTCTCAAAAGTTAATTTTATCGGATTAATTTTAGCTTGAAACTCCATTTATTGGTGAAATAAATGACCCCGATGAAATTGGTCAAAATTATTTCATAGTTCTAGCCAATTTTAGCAAAGTCCCTAAGTCCCCCTATCAAATAATTAAAAAAATCAACTTTCAAAATTTCAACTTTTTATTATAATTTTAGCTTAAGGACCCCATTTCATGGCAAAAATAATGACCCCAACGAAATTGGTAAAAATTAACCCATAGTTCTAACCAATTTTAGCAAAGTCCCTTAGGGGGTATATCAAATAATTAAAAAAAATCAACTTTCAAAATTTCAACTTTTTAGATCAATTTTAGCTTAAGGACCCCATTTCATGGCCAAAATAATGACCCCGACGAAATTGGTCAAAATTTTCGCATATTTCTAGCCAATTTTAGCAAAGTCCCTTAGGGGGTATATCAAATAATTAAAAAAATCAACTTTCAAAATTTCAACTTTTTAGAATAATTTTAGCTTAAGGACCCCATTTCATGGCCAAAATAATGACCCTGACGAAATTGGTCAAAATTATCCCATAGTTCTAACCAATTTTAGCAAAGTCCCTTAGGGGGTATATCAAATAATTAAAAAAAATCAACTTTCAAAATTTCAACTTTTTAGATCAATTTTAGCTTAAGGACCCCATTTCATGGCCAAAATAATGACCCCGACGAAATTGGTCAAAATTTTCGCATATTTCTAGCCAATTTTAGCAAAGTCCCTTAGGGGGTATATCAAATAATTAAAAAAATCAACTTTCAAAATTTCAACTTTTTAGAATAATTTTAGCTTAAGGACCCCATTTCATGGCCAAAATAATGACCCTGACGAAATTGGTCAAAATTATCCCATAGTTCTAACCAATTTTAGCAAAGTCCCTTAGGGGGTATATCAAATAATTAAAAAAAATCAACTTTCAAAATTTCAACTTTTTAGAATAATTTTAGCTTAAGGACCCCATTTCATGGCCAAAATAATGACCCCGACGAAATTGGTCAAAATTTTCGCATATTTCTAGCCAATTTTAGCAAAGTCCCTTAGGGGGTATATCAAATAATTAAAAAAATCAACTTTCAAAATTTCAAATTTTTAGAATAATTTTAGCTTAAGGACCCCATTTCATGGCCAAAATAATGACCCCGACGAAATTAGACAAAATTATCCCAAAGATCTAAACATATTTAACAAAAGAAAAAATAATAACAGATTGTGTTATGGACACTTAGAAACTTTTCCATTTGTGCGATTTATGGTAATTTTCCCGGGCAGACGGTAATAACAAAATTAATAATATTTCAATAACAAATCCTGTTAAAATAACAAAAAATGTTATTATTTTATCCTGAAGTTCAACTTCAAGAAGAAAAAATAATAACAGTTTCTGATAAAATAACAAATTTTTTTATTGAAGTGATATTATATTGAAAATGTTTAATAACACGCTAATAAGAGGAAATGTTATACATTTCAAAAACTCTCCTAATAACAAAATTTGTTATTCGTTCGTTATACTGACTTGGAAATAAAATTACCATAAATCGCACAAATGGAAAAGTTTCTAAGTGTCCATAACAAAATCTGTTATTATTTTTTCTTTTGTTAAATATGTTTAGATCTTTGGGATAATTTTGACCAATTTCGTCGGGGTCATTATTTTGGCCATGAAATGGGGTCCTTAAGCTAAAATTATTCTAAAAAGTTGAAATTTTGAAATTTGATTTTTTTAATTATTTGATATACATTCTAAAGGACTGTTTAAAATGGTTAGAACTATAGGATAATTTTGACCAATTTCGTCGGGTCATTATTTTGGCCATGAAACGGGGTCCTCAAGCTAAAATTATTCTAAAAAGTTGAAATTTTGAAATTTGATTTTTTTAATTATTTGATATACTTTCTAAAGGACTTTGTTTAAAATGGTTAGAACTATGGGATAATTTTGACCAATTTCGTCAGAGTCATTATTTTGGCCATGAAATGGGGTCCTTAAGCTAAAACTATTCTAAAAAGTTGAAATGTTGAAAGTTGATTTTTTTAATTATTTGATGTACCCCCTAAGAGACCTTGCTAAAAATGGCTAGAACTATGGGATAATTTTGATCAATTTCGTCGGGGTCATTTATTTCACCATGAAATGGGGTTTCAAGCTAAAATTAATCCGATAAAATTAACTTTTGAGAGTTCTTTTTTTTAATTATGTTATTTTCCCTAACGGAATTGATTTATTTATTGAGAATTTTTGAAGCGTGAATAACAAAAACTGTTATTATTTTCACAGAGCCAGGAAGTCGGAGCTGACGTTGAAGTTCGAGCTGGAGTGAGACCTCGGAGACTGCATCGGATTCATCTAATTTTCAGCAACTTTTACTTGGAGTCAAAATCTGTGAAGTCGGATATTTTTGGAGATCTGCAGTCGTCGTTGATGTCATATCCTGCATCAAGAGTCGGAGTTGTCTTCAAAGTATGGATTCAAAGTCGCTTGGAGGTACCCGACTCTGCAGCCCTGACTAGTACAGAGGAGTTATGGCAACTGCAGGTTTATTTGCAAATTACAAATAAACCAAAACAATAACTTTTTTTGTTATGGAGACATACCAGTTCAATAACATTTTTTGTTATTATGCTGCTCCACCTCTCCGCACAAAATAACAAATCTTGTTATTCCTTCATGATTCCTTCTGTGTTATTGGTTTGTTATTGCAATAACAACATAATAACAGTTTAAGTTATTCTTCGAACAAATCTTTGTTATTGATTTTTGTTATTTTAACAACTAATCCGATCATCCCAATAACATATTTCGATCTTCTCACAATATCAAAAACTGACCTTCCCAAGTTATTTCCGTCTGCTCGGGTTATTTCTAAGTCAGTATACCGAACGAATAACAAATTTTGTTATTAGGAGAGTTTTTGAAATGTATAACATTTCCTCTTATTAGCGTGTTATTAAACATTTTCAATATAATATCACTTCAATACCAAATTTTGTTATTTTATCAGAAACTGTTATTATTTTTTCTTCTTGAAGTTGAACTTCAGGATAAAATAATAACACTTTTTGTTATTTTAACAGGATTTGTTATTGAAATATTATTAATTTTGTTATTACCGTCTGCCCGGGTTGTTATTTTAACAACTAATCCGATCATCCCAATAACAGTTTAAGGTATTCTTCCATAACAAAAAATATTATTCTCAAGTTGTTCTGGCTTTCAATCAATATCAGAGCGATAACAAATTTTGTTATGATAACATAAACTGTTATTGAACTCTTATGCAAAAATGGATTTTGCAAGAATATTCCATAACATTTTCTAATATTTTAACAGTATTTGTTATTGAAATGGCATGAATTTAGTTATTAACGTCTGATCGGGTTCAGACGATCTAATTTTATTTAATAGCACAAATAGCCATGTGCTCAGAGAAACCTTTTTGAAAAATATGTTTTCACTATTTAAATGAAGGCAAAGGCTGTCAGCGATATTATGGTATAATATAATATCAATTACCGGGGACCAGCCGGGATTTTATCCTTTCACCTTCTGTTGAGAGACAGAATCCGCAGCCATCAGTGATGCACCATGTCATCTCTGATGTGAGTGAATGTCTGGTGACTATGTTAGGGCGGGTCAAGGTTCTGGCCAGGTAGAAATATAAAAAAAGATTGATGATTGTAGTCATGTCTAAATGACCCTAGTCAATATAGTTTCTATTGTATGAATTGAATGACGTTATATACACTCGTTTTCGGTACATTTTACTTGCATCATTCCATCCCTTTCCTGTCAGTTTGTGGTTTTCATAAAATTATAAAACATGCATTCCCCCAACCAAGAAACGCTCAATTAGCCAGCCACTGCAAAAAGGGGAAAAGAGTGAGTGGAAAGCGGTGAATTTTCCATCCCCTCCTCTTTCATCGCCTTATTGGTCGATTGTGGTCCCCATCAAACCATCATCAGGGCTTTGACGGCTGGAGTAAAGCAAAAAAAAAACCTCTTTTTTCCAGCCCGGCAATTTTCTTGTCTCTTGTCTTCCCCCGTCCTGTTCTGCACGCGATGGCAAACGTGACGACGGTAATGGAATGTCTGTCAAGAGGGTAATTGAAGATGCATTTGAGAAAGAAGGAGCTCTGGGTGGGGAAAAACCTCCCGTAAAGAGTTGAATTGCGTAATCTGCGGCTTGTTTCAACTTGCTGAAGCTTTTAGCCGCTAATTGCCGATTCATGTGCAGACGGTAATTGCGTTGAATGTGGTGTGGCTGGTCTTGCGGTTTAATTTAAATCCTGTTCAAGGGAATGAGTTGAAGCTGCCTCCCTATTTGCTAAAAAATCTTCGTAGATATAAAAATAAAATAGAAAATAAATTGCTTCTTTCAAACATTAAAAAAGCAAGGACACAACTCATCAAAAACAGCAATCTTCATAATCGCATTGATTAGAACAAGAACGCTGTAAACAATGCTCGTTAATTTGCATTCCTCAAAATTTTTCATGCAAAGCTTGTCGTCTCAAGACCCGGGTTTTCTCAACCAACCAAAATATAACTCATATGGGAAATCCTGATTCATGTCGTTTCCCTCCCCCTCACAATCTGTCCTTCCTTCAAAATGTTTTCTCTTCAGAGCCCTCCTTCTTTTCCGCGCAGCCACGAATCCATGAAGAGCGTGTGCATGATTTTCAACTAAATGGAAATGAAGAGGCGAATTGTTTCTGTATAAAATATAAATAAACTTTAGAAAATTACGAGCGCGTCTTGTTTGGAGCTTTTGTTAACCCCTCCTTCTCACAAAATAAGGAGGAAAAAAGCTCTCGTTGTTGTCATCACGTCTTCATATTCCCTTTAGAGGCCACCCTTTATGAGCTTGTGTTTGAAGGCGGGGTTGGTTTCCACTTGCAGCCACGCGACCAGCAAAGTCAAGTCAAAGTTCGCTCCTCCACCCACCGCCAGTTTTGTCCTTTTCATTGTTCTGTTGCCTTGGGTTGATTTTAGGAGAGGTTGTGGAACCTTTGTTAATTTTTATGTATTAAAGTCTTCTTGTCTTCTTGTCTTCTTGTCTTCTTGTCTTCTTGTCTTCTTGTCTTCTTGGCTTCTTGTCTTCTTGTCTTCTTGTCTTCTTGTCTTCTTGTCTTCTTGTCTTCTTGTCTTCTTGTCTTCTTGTCTTCTTGTCTTCTTGTCTTCTTGTCTTCTTGTCTTCTTGTCTTCTTGTCTTCTTGTCTTCTTGTCTTCTTGTCTTCTTGTCTTCTTGTCTTCTTGTCTTCTTGTCTTCTTGTCTTCTTGTCCCTGTCTTCTTTTCTTCTTGACTTCTTGTCTTCTTGTCTCCTTGTATCGTTTTCTCGTTGTCTAATTGTCTCGTTGTCTCGTTGTCTCGTTGTCTCGTTGTCTCGTTGTCTCGTTGTCTCGTTGTCTCGTTGTCTCGTTGTCTCGTTGTCTCGTTGTCTCGTTGTCTCGTTGTCTCGTTGTCTCGTTGTCTCGTTGTCTCGTTGTCTCGTTGTCTCGTTGTCTCGTTGTCTCGTTGTCTCCCTGACTCATTGTCTCCTTGTCTTCTTGTCTCTTTGTTACCTAGTCACCTTTTCTTTTTTCCCCATTTCTTATTTTTCTCTTTTGTTCTTTTTATACTATTTTTATTTTTTTCTCTCTCTTTGGCAAATATTTTTTTGTAAAATTTCTGCAATTTTCTACCCCAAACTCTCCTGCAAAACTTGCTGTCTCGTGCTTTATTGCACGGAGTGTGGGACAGCCAAGGAAGATAAATAAATTTTCCTCCGAGGACCAACACAACCAACTGGCGGCAGCGAAAAGCTCATATGAGTGAGTGCTCGGAAGATAACCGGCGGCGGGGAGCGGTCCCTCGACGATAGATGGCGGAGAGGCCGCTGATTGTGACTTTTTGACATCGCTTGCACCATTTTATTCGTTTACTGCTGATGACAACCAACGGATTGGTGGGGTCAAGTAAGGGGGGAAGAAAATTAATTGAGAAAGAGAACTTTGACCAACATTATTTAGAATTACGAAAGAACGCATAAAATTTTATTTTTTATGAGATTTTTTAAACAAATACCACAATCTAAAAATAAATGTTTTACTATTTGATAATCATCAAAGTAAACATTAAATACAGAATTAAGTTTAAAAAAACAGAGCTCATTTTAGAGCCACTCAAAAGACGATCCCCAGCAAGAGCAAGATGTCGTTTCAGATTTTGCTTGAGCGCTTTCTCAGGACAATCTAAATTCATAGCAAAATTATGATTCTATCTGTCGACGTTTGCCCTCCCACTGCCGTTGGTGACACAGTCGAATTTCGAGAACAATCCATTTGCTTCATTTGATTCATTCGATTCATTTGTTTCATTTGATTAATTTGATTAATTTGATTAATTTGATTAATTTGATTAATTTGATTAATTTGATTAATTTGATTAATTTGATTAATTTGATTAATTTGATTAATTTGATTAATTTGATTAATTTGATTAATTTGATTAATTTGATTCATTTGATTCATTTGATTCATTTGATTCATTTGATTCATTTGATTCATTTGATTCATTTGATTCATTTGATTCATTTGATTCATTTGATTCATTTGATTCATTTGATTCATTTGATTCATTTGATTCATTTGATTCATTTGATTCATTTGATTCATTTGATTCATTTGATTCATTTGATTCATTTGATTCATTTGATTCATTTGATTCATTTGATTCATTTGATTCATTTGATTCATTTGATTCATTTGATTCATTTGATTCATTTGATTCATTTGATTCATTTGATTCATTTGATTCATTTGATTCATTTGATTCATTTGATTCATTTGATTCATTTGATTCATTTGATTCATTTGATTCATTTGATTCATTTGATTCATTTGATTCATTTGATTCATTTGATTCATTTGATTCATTTGATTCATTTGATTCATTTGATTCATTTGATTCATTTGATTCATTTGATTCATTTGATTCATTTGATTCATTTGATTCATTTGATTCATTTGATTCATTTGATTCATTTGATTCATTTAATTCATTTGATTCATTTGATTCATTTGATTCATTTGATTCATTTGATTCATTTGATTCATTTGATTCATTTGATTCATTTGATTCATTTGATTCATTTGATTCATTTGATTCATTTGATTCATTTAATTCATTTGATTCATTTGATTCATTTGATTCATTTGATTCATTTGATTCATTTGATTCATTTGATTCATTTGATTCATTTGATTCATTTGATTTATTTGATTAATTTGATTTATTTATTCATTTGATTCATTTGATCAATTTTATTCATTTGATCAATTTGATTCATTTGATTTATTTGATTTATTTTATTCATTTGATTCGTTTGATTTATCTTTTATGGATTTATGTCCAAATTTTCAACCTCATTTTCCAACTGTTCCTTGTTTTTCCTTTCTGCAAACGAAAATGTAACGCGATCTCTGCTCGAGATTTGTACTCAACATGAGTGTTGTTTTCCCGGAGGCATCCTTCGCAACCCCAGCCAGTTCGAAATGAAAATTAGCATGCCACTTTTAACCCTGTGCGTGCACGTGTGTTGTTGCTCTGAACGAACTCAAACTAGGTCGTACGAGAATTGCGTACTTTGTCTTCTTCTTTCGAGAGCGTTGATGTAATCGCTGCAGGAATTTCAATAAACCCGTTTCGTTTTTTTTTTTTTTCGATGACAATTGCTGGGAATGAGAATTTGCGCCTCGAGAAGGGGATTTATTTCAGAAATTAAAATTCCACCAAAGAGGAAGTCGCTTTCAGCATTCCTAACCAACGCGCTTTAAGCAGCAGCAGCACTAACCGGCCCTTAATCATGCATCACAATCTGAAAATTAAATTGAAAAATGAAATCTCTGCTTTCCAATTTGCGTATCATCCCCAAAACGAAATCAACATTGAGTTTTTCAACATTTTTTTTTTTTGCTTATTTTTTCACAGAACGGTGGCGCCAAGGACGGTCTCGACATGAACGTGGGCCCCGCCTGGCAGAAGGGCTACACCGGCAAGGGCGTCGTCGTGTCCATCCTCGACGACGGCATCCAGCGGAACCACCCGGACCTGCAGCAGAACTACGTAAGTGTGGACGAAACTTTGTTTTTTTTTTTGGGTTTCATTAAAACTGGAGCAGTTTATTTTTTTAAATTTGATTCCTGTGAAAATACGAGTACCAGTACAATTGAAACATAATACCACCCCTTTTTATTTTCACCGCAACCCAACCTATGATTATTTTCTAGTTCAAAATAATGTATTGATTTCACCTGTGTGTGTTTGAAAAATAGCAGGATTTTTTAAGGTTTCTCAAATTGAATAATTTTTTTCATTAGAATGGAACTGACCAACACTTTCGAGGAAAATTGGTTATCGCTCCTAAAAATACTTGTAGGAAATTCAATATCTAAATTTCCATTTCAAAAGGGAAAAGCATTAAATTACATGTTTTATCGTTGCAATTCATGCTACCTCAAAACAAAAATTAATAAAACTTCTGTAGATAATTAGAAAACTTGTTTTCAAACTTTTCCATAATTTCTGCAACGAGAAATACCCAATAAAGCTACGAATTGATTAAATTGATTGAGTTCTGTCAGTTTGATTAGTGTGTGTGATGCCTACAGCGAAAACTTCAAAAGCACTTTCCCCGCTGGCAGTCACCCTTTTCTCAAAGGAAGCTGAGTGAATTTCCTGTTCCGGAGCTGCAGCACCGACACTGTGCTTTAATCTGTACGGCCAGACTGCCGATCTGCGCTTCAATCTTCAGTCCATGGAATGTCCCTGCAAAAGGGCAAACCTGCGGAGACGGAGAGGAGTTTTCCGGAGTGCTATAATTAAATTTTCATCCTCCGAAGTGGCAGTGGCATCATGAAGACCATGCTAGGAAGTAGGAGTGGGGGGTTGAGGTGAAAAAGCTCAATAACTGGGAGCTTCCGGACGAGTAAATCCCGCTGATGGGCGAAGGAAATTCATCTCCCCCCTTTGAACGGGAAACTCTCGCCGTGGACTCAGTCTCAACTCAACTCAGTCTGTGATGGTTGGCAGGTTGCCAATGGTGGCCCGCCACGCCGCACTGGGTGGAAAACCTGGTAAGCCGTTGGCCAGCGGTGTTGAAATACAAAAATACAAAAATACAAAAATACAAAAATACAAAAATACAAAAATACAAAAATACAAAAATACAAAAATACAAAAATACAAAAATACAAAAATACAAAAATACAAAAATACAAAAATACAAAAATACAAAAATACAAAAATACAAAAATACAAAAATACAAAAATACAAAAATACAAAAATACAAAAATACAAAAATACAAAAATACAAAAATACAAAAATACAAAAATACAAAAATACAAAAATACAAAAATACAAAAATACAAAAATACAAAAATACAAAAATACAAAAATACAAAAATACAAAAATACAAAAATACAAAAATACAAAAATACAAAAATACAAAAATACAAAAATACAAAAATACAAAAATACAAAAATACAAAAATACAAAAATACAAAAATACAAAAATACAAAAATACAAAAATACAAAAATACAAAAATACAAAAATACAAAAATACAAAAATACAAAAATACAAAAATACAAAAATACAAAAATACAAAAATACAAAAATACAAAAATACAAAAATACAAAAATACAAAAATACAAAAATACAAAAATACAAAAATACAAAAATACAAAAATACAAAAATACAAAAATACAAAAATACAAAAATACAAAAATACAAAAATACAAAAATACAAAAATACAAAAATACAAAAATACAAAAATACAAAAATACAAAAATACAAAAATACAAAAATACAAAAATACAAAAATACAAAAATACAAAAATACAAAAATACAAAAATACAAAAATACAAAAATACAAAAATACAAAAATACAAAAATACAAAAATACAAAAATACAAAAATACAAAAATACAAAAATACAAAAATACAAAAATACAAAAATACAAAAATACAAAAATACAAAAATACAAAAATACAAAAATACAAAAATACAAAAATACAAAAATACAAAAATACAAAAATACAAAAATACAAAAATACAAAAATACAAAAATACAAAAATACAAAAATACAAAAATACAAAAATACAAAAATACAAAAATACAAAAATACAAAAATACAAAAATACAAAAATATAAAAATACAAAAATACAAAAATACAAAAATACAAAAATACAAAAATACAAAAATACAAAAATACAAAAATACAAAAATACAAAAATACAAAAATACAAAAATACAAAAATACAAAAATACAAAAATACAAAAATACAAAAATACAAAAATACAAAAATACAAAAATGCAAAACCAAATAAATTGAATCCATCCCACATTCATAAAGTTCAACCCTTTTAAGGGTGGGCAGCACCACCCAAAGTTGCGTCGCGACGCGCGTCATTATCGTTTCTCATTAGTGACGCGCCGCTCTGTTTTGATGTCGCAAATCAAAGAAAATATTTTATTACCCGGGCAACTCACTCCCTTGCTTTATGTCGTTCTGCGCAGTAACAGAAGGGTTGGGGATGAAGTTTTTTCCGGGAAAAAACTTGCCCGATAGCATCACCATCATCATCATTGCGTCGTCGTTGGACAGGATAGTATCCAATATCATAAAATTTTCGCTTCGATGTCGCCAGTCATAATCATCATCACCATCACACGGTATCTCTTCGTCGCATCTTCTTGGAAGAGGCGATGTCGACTGGTGTCTTTGGCGTTGAGTCTTACGTATTGCGTCTTTGAGGAAAATTACCGTGAAAAGGTTTAAGAGTTTTGAAAATTAATTCAACTTTTTTTTGTACTGCTACTGTTAAAATACTAAAAATGTATAACGTAATACAATTTGCACAAGACTCAAAACAAACCCACTCCACGGTATCGGCAAGGCAGCACAAAGTTCGCAGACGGGGTGTTGATCGAATTTCGTTTACAAGCAAGTTTAGCGCGAGACGAGCTCGGAAGTTGATTACAGCTTCTGGTGCAACTGCACTTCCCTTCAGGGTGAAAATAATTGAAATATGACCCGCAACCGGTGGCGAGGTCGTCATCGTCGATGCACCATCGTTGTCACAAACAATGCTCTTTCAAAGGAAAACGCTTTTTTTTTTGCTGCTTCTTTGAAGAAAACTATAATCAACTTTTGAAATTGAACTCGATGCAATTTCCTTTGTGATTGAGTTACCTCTTTGTTATCTTTTATGTTGAATGTCACTGACTTTTATTAAAATAAAAATCAGCTTCAAATGACCTTATGTCAAAAATCACAATCAGATTTCATCATCTTAAATCGCTCGATTAAACTCCCCAGAATGCCACAACACCAGCGTTAACTGAAGTGTGTGAAAACAACGCCGAAAAAGTGTAATTAAACGAAAACGACTCGAAAACAACCATCCGCCACATCATCAACTTTGGCAACAACGTCGCGTGCCTAATTTAAACTTGACTCAATTCCAGCGAAGATCCTCTGCCACACATGCGACTGCGAAAGCACTTTTTTACGAGCTTTCCTCCGCAGCGTCAAAGCTCAAACCACACGCACACTCACTCAATTTAAATCGGCAGGTGCTAAATTAACGTTAATCCCCTCGCCTTTCCACGCACCCTTTCACTTACCTACTCGGAAATCAGAAACGCTTCTTTTGAGCGCAGAATTTTTAATTACTCCTGGGAAATGTGCTCCTCAACCACATTTTCCGCGGAATGACACTTGTGGAAAGGGGGTGGAGTTGAGGCGGGGAAGGTTTACTACAGGTTCACTTGAGATAATTTGAAATGGGACAAATTTACGGTGGAGTTGAAATGATTTTGTTTGTGTTTAAAAAATTAAAAATGCATATCTTTGTAGAAAAATATTTTTTGAAAGTTTATCTCGCCCCTTTGGCTTCATCCATAAAGTACGTCACGCTAAAATCAGCTAAAATTTACCCCCCTCCTCCCCTTAGTCACGCTTTTCCTATACTTATAACACGCTTGTTCAGACCCCCCCTCCCCCCCTAGAGCGTGACATACTTTATGGATGACGCCTTTCTGCAAAACCGGTAAGAAAAATTTAAAGGAATTTTATTTATTTTTTTTCGATAAAATATAATCAATTTTTTAAATTATAAATATAAAATTTTTAAAAGACTTATCAATACTTATTTTGAAAGTTTTCAAATGAGCGATTTTTTGTCAATTGGCTGATTTCTTGCATTTTTTTTTTTGCTTTTTTTACGCCCGCGCAAGGCTCCATAAAATTTTGACAGCTGTTCATTCAATATTCGAATATTTGAAAATCTGTATCTTTTGACGGAATGTTCTGATCGGTTTGGTGTCTTTGGCAAAGTTGTAGGCATTGATGTTACAGAATATATTTGATACATAAAAAATAATTGTCGATTTTTTGTTAACATGTTTTTTTTAACAAATATTCAATTTTCCAAAATCCATTTTTTATATGATTTGGTATGATAATATTTCTAATGAAATGGTGAAAAAAATCCAATAAAATTGCCGAAGGGACATTCAAGATTGAACCTCAATTTGCTGAAATACAGCGAAAAAACGAAGTAAAATAATACAATAATTGAAGTTTTCTGAGTCTCATCGAAACAGCCTTTTATTTGTTAGAATCAATATTTCTGAAACTAATGTTCCCATTGGAAATAATGAAAATATATAAAAAATTTGTGATCTTTACAAAAAACTTTTTTTTGTGCAGTTTTGGAATTACAATTTAAACATGTTATATTTTTATTGGAATATTCAAAGTTGTTAATTGATAGAATTATCGTCGATAATATTATCGTCTGACGATAACGTTAATCTATCGTTATCGATATCGTTATTCGGTTATTATATCGGCGATAATTTTATCGCCGATAATGGAAGATAACTCATTTTTAAAATCTTTCTAAAATCTTTTGATTCTGCTTTATCATGTTAAATTTCCATTGCTTTCAGTTTCACTAACATTTTTTTTTAAATCTGGTAAGTTTCAAAGTAAACTTATTAACAAAATACTGTTTTTTTCGAAAATACTCAAATTTTCATAATTTGCAATATGGGTATCAAACGAAGCTTTTTCACTGATTAGAGTTTTTTTTTAAATACTCAAACTTTCACAAAATACCGAAGTTTTTCGGAAATACTAAAAAATTAAAAATATTCAATATAAGTATCAAACGAAGCGATATTTGGTATACTTTTTCACTATATTAGAGTTTTTTTGAAATTACTATTTTTTTTACAAATTACCGTATTATTCCGAAAATACTCAAAATTTCATAATTTGCAATAAGGATATCAAACAAAGCCAAATTTGGTATGGCTTTTCAATTTTTAGAATACTGAAATTTTCACTTGTTACCGTATTTATTCTAAAATACTCAAATTTTCAAAATTTGCAATATGGCAATATTCCAATGTTTTCACCAAATACCGTTTTTTCGGTAATTGGGAACTGTTACAAAATTTGCCACATGGATATCAAAAAAATTGAAAATTCGTCTGCTCTTTTCATTTTTTTGATTTTATTTTTAAATACGGAAATTTTCACAAATTACCGTATTTTTCGAAAATACTCATATTTTCTGATAATGCGATATGGGTATCAAACGAAGCGAAATTTTGCATGCTTTATACATACATTTCAATTGTGAATGCTTCATGTACAATTTTGCGTTGTTTGATTACCGCAAATTGCATATTGAAAAACAGTTGATTTTTTTTTCGAAAAATATGGTATTTTGCGAAAAAATATATTTTCCAAAAAGAGCTTAAAAATGTAAAAAAAACATACCGAATTTCGCTTCGTTTCATACTCATATTGCAAATTGTGAAAATTTGAGTACTTTCGAAAAATAATATATTCTTAGTGAAAGCAATGAAAATTTAACAATATATGGTTGAATTAATTGATCTAAGATTGCATTTAAAAATGAGTATTCGTCCAATATCTACGAAAAGATAATCACCGATAGAATTACCAATGGAATAGAACAATCGTTATCGTTATCGAGCCTCGATGTTTTTATCGTTAACAAACTTGGTAATAGTATTTGATTTTTTTCTGAAATAAAGACTAACTTATTTAAAAACCTGCAAGAAAATTTTTGAAGACTGGTACAAATATTGTTGATTGAATTGTTTGAAGTTTCGATAACTAGATCAAAAGTTATGTATAAAAATGTGTTTCCACATATATCCGGATCTCATTTATATGCATGTGAACGATGTCCGGATCCATCATTCGATCCATTGTTGGTTAGGTAATCGAGAGATCTTTCCAATGTGTCATTAACATAGAAGATCTGGCAACCCTGTCTCGAGTTATGACCACTTAAGTGATATTTATGTACTTTTTTGAAGCTGGATCTCAATTAAATGTATGCAAACGATGTCCGGATCCATCAACCGACCCATTGTTGATAAGGTAATCGAGAGACCTTTAAAACGAGCTTATAACATTGAAGATCTGGCAACTCTGTCTCGAGTTATGACCACTTAAGTTATATTTATGTACTTTTTTGAAGCTGGATCTCAATTAAATGTATGCAAATAATGTCCGGATCCATCATCCAACCCATTGTTGATAAGGTAATCGGGAGACCTTTCCAATACGTCCACTACATTGAAGATCTGGCAACCCTGTCTCGAGTTATGACCACTTAAGTGATATTTATGTATTTTTTTGAAGCCGGATCTCAATTAAATCAAGTTATATCTGTGTACTTATTTTTCTGGATCTAAAAAAATAGCTAAAATATGTATTCAAACCCTTCATATTACCTTTTGTTGGTAAAAAGTGAGGAAGGCATCAGCCACATAGGTGGATTAAGTTATTTTTCTCACAAGAATTAATAAGGCGCAGTCAATCTTGTTTATAATCAGGATACTTTTGGGATTGATTTATTGGAGAAGCCATCGAATATTGAGGAAATTTTAGAAACTTGTAAACATTGGAAATTTGAAACAATTTAGGCTTGTAAAGATTTTTTGAGATCCTCACTGAGGAATAGGTGAAAAATCACCCTGAAAATTGTGTGTGTGAAAATTTTCGTGAAAAAATGCGCCAATTTCGGTCGGTTTGTTGTCATTCGAACCGTTTTAGAGTCCCATAATTCCCTGAAGAAAATCATACCAGTAAGAAAAGAACTTCAAAAGTTATGCCTTAAAAACAATTTGACCAAGGGTTGTAACATGAGTGGTCAGACAAAATCAACATCGTCGCGTAAATTATAGAAAAGGTATTTTGAAGACCTTTTCGATGAGCCCGAAAGATTGAAAATATATTAAAAAAAAACTTATCTTGGAATTTTGTTAAAACTCCACATTTTTGTTATGTTAAATTTTCCAAGGAATTCTATTATAATAACTTCATACATAGGCTTTTTGGTCCCAAGACCTTAAAGCTGTTTTGAAGGTGTTTGAAAAAGACATTTTCAAACGTTAAGCTAGATTTTCAAACTACAAACTACTTTTCTTAAAAATCCAGCTAATCACAATGATGGCAAGGAAATATGATTTATAGAAAAAACAGGATCTTGAGAAAATCTATGAAAGTTGAAATTTTTTGGAGCACCAAATCAATGCGTAAGTCACTCAAATGGCTAAACAAAATATAGGGTGCATCGCCCAAGGAGCCCCCACACGTTTTTTTAATCGTGTTGTTTTCGTGGAGAATTGCTGTAAAGATAGAACTTTGGGATTCATCCTAAAGTATGCCATATAAAAATCGGCCAAAATTCGTTGACTCCAAAGAGTTTTATTGAATTTATAAATTTGTGACCTTTTCCTCATTATGCCAATGGTGTAAATTTGTAGCTTTTGGTATGAAATCTTCAAATACACATTCCCACTCCCGCACAACATTATTCCACTCTTTCGTCCCCACAAACGCTGAATACTGATTAAGAACCGGGATTAAACGGCCTTGCTCGCTCGAAGTTTCATCTTCACAGAACGTGGCACACACAGGCATCTTTTTTACACCCCCATATTCCACGTGGAGATTGCGCTGCGCGCCAAAATCCCGGCAGGTTCCAGCCAATCCTGGCAACACTGCTGGCTGTATCTTACACATCGATTTTCATTAAATTAATGATGATAACACGGCGACAGCGACGAGAATACAAGAAAGTGACTGCCAAGACGACGACGACGACGAGGACGACGATGTCGTTGATGATGATGGCATAGATCAAAAGGTGTTTACAACGTTTTTACGCGAGCTCACACTTTTCCTGCGGCAAAAGAGGTGGGGAGGTTCTGGCACTATGTGCGTGATATGGGACGTGGGTTTTGGTGCAGATTTAACGGATGTGAAGGTAGCTGGTAAATATCTGCAGGGCTTTCGAGCAAGGATTATTTGTCTTTGCTAGGATGTAGGGATTTTCTCAAAGAGATCGATTCGGATTATGAATTTGATAGATCTTGGAAATCTAAAATTAACGACTTTCAACGATTTCACAGATTACCTCAATATCCACGAATAAATATTAACCTTCCAAAGAGTAGGTTAATCCGAAGTTGATCTCATCCATAAACCAACCGTTCCCAAGAATTCACCCCCTCCAAAGAATGACTCAAGTCTTCAACGGCGGTGCAATCACAAGACAGATTTTGAATCAAGACTATGATTAACACCATCTTCAGCGCCCGAGCTCGAGCTCCGGCCATCCGAAAACGATGCTAATCAAATATTTGCCCAACAATTCCTTCAATCAGCCGTCGGAGCTCGTGCTGCTGCAGTGATTGATTTCATTGCTTTCTAATCGGATCAGGATATCGAAGGAAGCTGCCCCGAGGAGGAGGTGGATGATGATGATGATGATTCCCTTCCTGGGAAAGCGGAAATCCTCGGCGCTCCGGACGACTTCAGGATATTCGTTTTGTTTTTCCTCGAAAATCAACTCCACGGCACGTTAAATGAGCTGGCAAGGGCACTGGTCATTAATATTTTATGATGCTCTGACCGGGGAATTCATAACTTGCTCAGCTTCCCGTTTGAAGGAGTCCGGGAATCACTCCAACTCGGCTCCGCTGAACAGGAACGTTATTAGAGTCTGGATGGTGGATATCGATTTTGACCTTCACGGATATTGGTCATGTTTATTACACGATAAACAAGCCATATACTGTCAGATTTTGAGTTGAATTTAAGATTGAATTATCAATTTAATCTTTGGTTCTTTTGGCTAAGTTCTTTAATTCTTTAGTTCTTTAGTTCTTTAGTTCTTTAGTTCTTTAGTTCTTTAGTTCTTTAGTTCTTTAGTTCTTTAGTTCTTTAGTTCTTTAGTTCTTTAGTTCTTTAGTTCTTTAGTTCTTTAGTTCTTTAGTTCTTTAGTTCTTTAGTTCTTTAGTTCTTTAGTTCTTTAGTTCTTTAGTTCTTTAGTTCTTTAGTTCTTTAGTTCTTTAGTTCTTTAGTTCTTTAATTCTTTAGTTCTTTAGTTCTTTAGTTCTTTAGTTCTTTAGTTCTTTAGTTCTTTAGTTCTTTAGTTCTTTAGTTCTTTAGTTCTTTAGTTCTTTAGTTCTTTAGTTCTTTAGTTCTTTAGTTCTTTAGTTCTTTAGTTCTTTAGTTCTTTAGTTCTTTAGTTCTTTAGTTCTTTAGTTCTTTAGTTCTTTAGTTCTTTAGTTCTTTAGTTCTTTAGTTCTTTAGTTCTTTAGTTCTTTAGTTCTTTAGTTCTTTAATTCTTTAGTTCTTTAGTTCTTTAGTTCTTTAGTTCTTTAGTTCTTTAGTTCTTTAGTTCTTTAGTTCTTTAGTTCTTTAGTTCTTTAGTTCTTTAGTTCTTTAGTTCTTTAGTTCTTTAGTTCTTTAGTTCTTTAGTTCTTTAGTTCTTTAGTTCTTTAGTTCTTTAGTTCTTTAGTTCTTTAGTTCTTTAGTTCTTTAGTTCTTTAGTTCTTTAGTTCTTTAGTTCTTTAGTTCTTTAGTTCTTTAGTTCTTTAGTTCTTTAGTTCTTTAGTTCTTTAGTTCTTTAGTTCTGTTTGTTCTGTTTGTTCTGTTTGTTCTGTTTGTTCTGTTTGTTCTGTTTGTTCTGTTTGTTCTGTTTGTTCTGTTTGTTCTGTTTGTTCTGTTTGTTCTGTTTGTTCTGTTTGTTCTGTTTGTTCTGTTTGTTCTGTTTGTTCTGTTTGTTCTGTTTGTTCTGTTTGTTCTGTTTGTTCTGTTTGTTCTGTTTGTTCTGTTTGTTCTGTTTGTTCTGTTTGTTCTGTTTGTTCTGTTTGTTCTGTTTGTTCTGTTTGTTCTGTTTGTTCTGTTTGTTCTGTTTGTTCTGTTTGTTCTGTTTGTTCTGTTTGTTCTGTTTGTTCTGTTTGTTCTGTTTGTTCTGTTTGTTCTGTTTGTTCTGTTTGTTCTGTTTGTTCTGTTTGTTCTGTTTGTTCTGTGTGTACTGTACAAACTTGACCAGTTATGTGTATCAAAGGATGTGTATCTTATCAAATCAACTGCTAATCCAGCAATCTAAACAACAAATCCAATGAATGACCTCCTAACGAGCGTCGAATGTTTTCCACCATGAATATCTAATTTTGCCCTTTTCCCTCTTCGGCGAGGAAAAATCATCCTTTCCAAGTTCTGTGCATGATTGATGGCAGGATAATGCGATGGCCATGCTGCGTGTATCCTTGTTATATCCTGTTGAGCCTGTTGCCCTCTTGACCAACAAGCCCTTCTTCTGGTTTGTTCGTTCATCCTCCTGGAACGAGAGTAGCCAACAGAATAGTGCGGGGGTGCGCTCCTACTAATGAATTCAACATGATTTTCCCGGAGCTGCCATTCGTGGCGTGGAAATCAAAACCAATTTACCTTGGCTCGTTACTACGCGTTTGCAGGGTTTCATCATTTGAGTCAGAATCAGCGCGCGAACCAATTGATTGATGGAAAAGTACGGCTTTGAATGGGGTGGGCTTATTGACTTTTGTGAATGCAGTCCAACATGGTGGTCCCACTAGATTAAAATCGAACGCAGCTCAATGGGGCACTTGTTTGAATTCAAATGGGCGATGCCACAGATTGGGGCTTTTGGCACATTGCTGAACGGATTTGTTCCATTTTTGGACGCTCAAGTATTCAACGGATGAAATGTGTGGTGTAATGCGTCAAGGGTGTGAGTTGGTGAAAAGCCTTTTGTAAAATTTTGAAGAGTGCTTGACAAGCATTGAATTAACAAATTCAAAAACAGTACTGTGTAAATTGAAACGTTGAAGTGATGAGCAAGACTAAAAAAAACAATTTTAAATCTGAATGGCTAATCATAAGAACAACAAAACAACAGAACAAAGAACTTATTGAACAACTGATCAACTGACAGCTACAGTTATGCTTGATTTTTTTTCATTCCCATAAATTTCCAATCTGTGAACGATAAAGTTCCAAAAACAAAACAGACAAAAAATCAAAACCAGTGCTGCCAGTTTGTCTCCGCGGTCGTCATTCAACCGGGCCAGTATCATCCGTTTTTCCGAGAGGCCATTATGAGCCGGAGTCCTTATTTATTCCCATGGCAGTGGCTGCTGGATCGGTTCCAGTTCCAGGCGCTCGCGCATTCACTCAGTATTGCAAGAACCCATTCACATAAACAACGGTACGGAACCTATCTGCTTGCCAAACGATTTGACCTCACTTTTTATTTGCAAGTGGGGAACATAACTTTGGGGCCAGGTCAGTTGGTTTTCGATGATGACTCTCTCTCTCTCTCACTCTGACCAAGGTTTATGATGTTGGTGGAGGAAATTGAGTGTGGTTTATTAGAATTAGTTTGACATATTGCTCAAAATGCTGCTCCAGTTTCAGCTTAAAATATTAATTTGCAAAACTAATAATTGAATTTTCTCATTTCTATCTATTTCAGGTAAGTGTCACCAAACAGCACCTCATCGAAAGGTATTCTTCCAGATTTCAACAGAATAGAAAATTGATCGAATCGAATCAATTCAATCGAGCTTACCGTAAATAAATAAACTCTCTCTAATCTTCACAAGAAATCGCCCGAGAAAAGGCCAACTGAACAATAACATAAACTGACAGTCGAAGCAGCTTACAGCCGATAATCGGTTCTTGCTGTTTGCCATAAATTGGACAAATTTCCCCCCTTCCCAACCACCCCCACAAATCGTTCGAAACTCAATTGTTCATGACTTGCCACAGTTAGCTCTCAAAACGAAAGCCATCTCGGTTTGTTTTTCTTTCAATGAAGAGCAGACAATCACCTCCTCCTGGGGGGAGGGGGGGGGGAGGAGCTCAAATAGACACTCTGCAATGTTTATTTACTTTTTTGGTTAACGTAATTTTTCGCAGAAAGCTTACAAATCGGTTTGCTTTTTGAAGCCTGGAATCAAGTAAAAGACACAATATTTTCATTCATTTAAGTTTTCTGGTTTAAAAAAAAACAATGCATGGCAAAAATTGACTAAATAATATCATAATATTTTGGATTTTTTTAGCATGAAAATGTCCGGGACCGTGGTGTAGGGGTAAGCGTGATTGCCGACTGGGTGGCTTGGGTTCGATCCCAGACGGTCCCGGTGGCATTTTTTGAGACGAGATTTGTCTGACCACGCCTTCCGTCGGATGGGGAAGTAAATGTTGGCCCCGGTCTAACCTAGAGGGTTAGGTCGTTAGCTCAATCCAGGTGTAGGAGTCGTCTCCCTGGGTCCTGCCTCGGTGGAGTCGCTGGTAGGCAGTTGGACTAACAATCCAAAGGTCGTCAGTTCGAATCCCGGGGTGGATGGAAACTGAGATGAAAAAGAGGCCTCATCAATCAAGCCTTCGGACATTTAGTTTCGAGTAGGAATCTCGCAATCGAGAACGCAAAGGCAATGCTGTAGAGCGAATAACTTGATTTGATTTTGTATGACAAAAGGTCGAATGAACAAAAGGACGAATAAATAAACAGTTTCAAAACAAAACTTTTGATGTGGGCCTAAATACACAAATATTAAAAAGCAGGTATGGAAAGGTGATTTCAACGATTTTCTTTTATATCACTTCTATATTCTTAAAAATGTACAGGTCTTCTGAATAAAAACTTATCCCCGGATTGTTGGAGACTATTTGAAAGGGGGAGCGGGGGATCGGTTAGAGGGGGTTTATTTTTTTTAAATATAAGTAAATCCGATCGATTTTTTTAATACAACTATGTTTTTGAAGTCAGATATTTCAAAAGATCCATTGCAACCATGAAAGATTGATTGAAATAAGATAGAGAACTTTCAAGACTTTGCATTTTTCGAAACTATTTATATTTGAAAGTATGTAAAAGTATCTGAAATATTCTAACGATTTTCATTAATCAAATAAAAACTTACAAATCCTTTGAAAAGTTAGTAGTATTTTAAAAAAGACCCGATAATATTTGAAAGAATGGAAAAAATCAAGAAAAAATCACAAAATCATTACGACAATCAATTATAGGTTATTTTCAAAAATAAAAATAAACTTCCAAAATATTTTGGAAAGTCGAACTTTTCTTATAAAGAACTGCTTATGTTTGAGCAGTTCCAATTTGACAAAGAAAAGGTTGCTTAAAAAAATAAGAACAAAATTCGAAGTCGAACTTATTTTCGAAGGAACTGCTCATTTTTGAAAGAATGGATAAACTCACAAAATTATGTGGACAGTCAAGAATAACTTGTATATTAAATAAAAATAAACTTCCAAAATATTTTAGAAGCCGAGCTTTTTTTCAAAGAATGGAAACATTCACAAAAATATTACGACAAACAAAAAAAAAGGTTGTTCTTGAAAATAAAATAAAATTTGAAAAATATGTTGGAAGTCGAATTTATTATTGAAAAACTGATCATGTTTGAAAGAATGGAAATATTTTCAATAAATCGGGTGGAAGTTATTCTATAACTTACAAGAAAATCAGATTTGTTTGTCATTTTTTTCCCATTTTTTAACATTCTTTTTTTTTCCTTTCGACGTTTTGTCCATTCGACCTTTTGTCGCACATCCATTTGATTGTGTTTAATAAAAATGGCTATTCATTATCTGGCATCTCGGTTCATACTCATGAGTACCTATGTAAATTTTCCATTTTTTCAATGAAAGCATTTTTTTAAGACATTGTTATGCAAAATATTGTTTGGGCAAAAAAAGCTCAAAAATATGAATAATAAGTAATTGTTTCAAAAAAATAGAAATGCCTTAAATTTTTGGTGCGAAGTAAATTAAAATTGGCTAAATTAGGAAATAGTAGTTTATGCAACAAGTTGCAAAAAGAGGATTTTTTCAGCACGAGTCATACATTTATCCAACGAGGTTCACCGAGTTGGATAAATACGAAGAGTGCTGAAACACACACTAAGTGAAATTTTATGTCAAATTTTCATGTATTTTGTCAATAAATTGTTTGAATCAAAAAAATGTTGAAAAGTGTTACTTTTCGAAACAAGTGCTGAAAATTTCACCTTTAAGCACCTATTTGATTGCTGAAAAGTAGAACTTTTCAGCATTTATTTTGAAAAGTGTTGCTATTCGATTCTGTTATTTTTGGTACATAAAAGTAGGCTATTTCGTCGTTCAAGAATGACAGAAAAAATAAGTAGTTTCACGACGGAATTGCAAAATATTTTTTTATGTTTATTTTTGTAGTGAATTCAATTCCTAACGAGTTTTTTTTATTTAAGTTACTTTCTTGACCTTAAGAATTTGTAAATTAAAAAGGACTTTTTTTAAATTGTTAAGATTGGATGCTCCTGTCTATCTATAAATGCTGATTTCTGTAATAAGTCTTTTGGGGTGATTTTAAGGTTTATTGATTTTTCGATTTTTCGATTTCGCGGACGGCTTGAAATTCTTCAAAGTTTGATTTTCAAGGTAATTTAACATTTTTCACGTTCCGGGATTTTTTTTATTTTGAGCAAATCCAGCTCTAATCCGGAATTTTTCTGGTACTTTTGTACTTGACCCTCTCCGATTTCAATGAAACTTTGCAGACATGCTATCCTAGGCCTATATAGGCCATTTTTGTGTATATGGAGCCAATAGTACTCGAAAATTACATTTGAGATGGGCGTAAGGTATTAAAATATTGTTGTATTTTGTAATTTAAAAATTACTGTATCTCGAAGCCGTTGCGTCGTATCAAAAAGTGATCAAAGACATACTTGTAGGAAATTGGACGGGCTTTCTGAAAAAAATACACTGAAACAACGCCACATCTTTGAGATTTTTAAGTTTAAAACTTAAATGTAAAGGTGATGTCACGATTTTTTTTCGTTAATTTTTTTTAAGGAAGTAGCCTAAAATATAACCAAAAGACTGACGAAAAATGCAGGATGGTATGTCTCTCCTAAAAAAATACAAAAATCATTTACTAAAACTTTTTTTTTTTTTGAAAAGTGGTCTAAACGTCAAAATTTTTGAAAACCGGTAGTGGGAATCGATTTTCCAGACAATTTTACATAAAAGTCTTGATATTGACGATTGTCCTTTGTCCAATTCTTGGGGAGATACAGCGGTTTTAAAAATGAAAATGTTGAAAAACCGGGGTTTTTGGTAATTTCTATATGACAGACTTGGTTTTTCAGTCTCTTAAATATTTAACCAGAAAGTTCGTCCAATTTCCCATAAGTTTGCCATTGACAGCTTTTTGAATACATAGTTTTTATATTTACGTAATCAAATTTACTATCCTGGTTTCTACCACACTGAAAAAAAAAATCTATTTTCAGTTATAAGAAATGTAATTAAGCTTATATCTGTTAGCCCTTACATCCAATTGAAATGCTGTCAAATACAAACATATGGGAAATTGGACGAGCTTTCCGGTAAAAATATTTACGAGACTGAAAAACCAAGTCTGTCATATAGAAATTGCCAAAAACCACCAAAAAAACCCGTTTTTTCAACATTTTCATTTTTAAAACCGCTGTATCTTCCCAAGGATTGGACATAGGACAATGATCAATATGGAGGCTTTTAGGTAAAATTGTCTGGAAAATCGATTCCCACTACCGGTTTTTAAAAATTTTGACGTTTAGACCACTTTTCAAAAAAACAGTTTTAGTAAATGATTTGAAAAATTTGAACGAAAAAAAATCGTGACATCACCTTTAAATTTAAGTTTTAGACTTAAAAATCAAAAAATCTCATAGATGTGGCGTGTATTTTTGTTTCAGAAAGCCCGTCCAATTTCCTACAAGTTTGTCTTTGACCACTTTTTGATACGATGCAACGGCTTCCAGATACAGTAATTTATAAATTACAAAATACAAAAATATTTAAATACCTTACGCCCATCTCAAATGTAATTTTCGAGTACTATTGGCTCCATATACACAAAAATGGCTTATATAGGCCTAGGATAGCATGTCTACAAAGTTTCATTGAAATCGGAGAGGGTCGGGTACAAAAGTACCAGAAAAATCCCTGATTTGAGCTGGAATTGCTCTTTTGCAATTTTGGTCCTCTTGAAACTTCTAATTGTGCGTGAAAAATCACTAACCCTAGTTGTTTTCAATACTTTTCAATATCAAATTATGATAAAAATTCTTTGAATTGAACATTATTTAATAACTTCTGGCCACTCTATCTACAATTATGTGGAAATGTATGGTGTTGAAAACTGTATTTTTTTTTTGTTTGGAAATAATTCGATAAGCGTTCAAGCAACGAAGATGATCAATTTGATCGCATCAGAAAATCTTGTAAGACTTTTTAGTGACGATTTAAATTAATAATAATTATAATGCAGTCCAGACTCGATAATTCAAAGGTTTCGGAGTAAAATTACTTCGGATTATCGAATCGTAAGATTATTTGGTTGCGTTGTCTTTTTTCTATTTTTTTTATTTTTTAGTTTGCACTGAAAAATTCAAATTAGTTTAACATGGTGTCGCAGAATTCAAATTTGATGTTAATAGTTAAAAATCAGAAAAATACGAAAACAAAACAACTTGTATTGTTTATGATCCGATTTTTCAAAGTCCAAAACAAATCGGATAATCGAGTCTGGACTGTAATAAAATCAAATAGTCACCCACCAGGGATGCCAGATACACAGATTTGTCTGTGTTTCACAGACATTTGAGCTCGTGTCAGACATTTTTTGAGGTACACAGATTTTTTAAAAATCTCATTAAATTGTTATTTTGTTAAAATATCAATCGAAACTTATTTCGTTAGTCTTCAAATGCTTAAAAACACAATTTTTGATAGATTTCTATGACTGTAAATTGATTTATTTGAATTTTAGACAAAGACACAGACATACACAGACTTTTTCACAGACATTTTAAAAAATCATGTGGCATCCCTGTCACCCACTTCGACGAACTTTTTTTCAACTCATATTGTGAGGTTAGTTTTCATTAATATTTCAAATACTCTATTCAAAAAATCCTTTAAAACAACACGATACCGTAATAGGCAATCAAAGCAGTTCATCAAATGGGTACAACACACAACGTTCAGCAAAAATAGCCTTTGAACTTATTTATTACATGAACTCCATCGACTGAGTCCAGATCATAAAATTTCAACAATAATAAAACAATAGAGCAAATCACTTTCCACATTGATCCCAGGAAACGCATTTTTTAGGGCTATGCTGTAGTCCAATTGAATTTCTAATATTGCAAATTTCCATTGTTTGACCGGTTTTTCCTAAGCCTAAGCATTGGAAACTAAAACCCAACACGAGGTTTGTTATTCCCGGTAGATTTTAATTGGAATTCCATAAAAAGTGAATTACTGGCATCGTGTTCAAGCTACTATCAAATGAAATAAAAGAGTGCACTATGATAGCAACTAATATCAAACTTTTTTTTCCAGTTCAAATTTTTGCATGGAATTTGTCAATACCAATTGTGCAAAATGACTCAGCTTGATAGGTTTGTTAGCTTTCTGACTTGATCAGAATTTTCGGAATAACAAATATTTTCTGCAACATATTAGTTGATAAAATAACGCTGCAGTCAAGCCTCAATCAATCCCCCCCCCCTGTCTACGACTACCCTTAAGTGTTGACCTCACAGTTTCCCGGGCAGAGATTGATTACCATGCTCGTTTGTTAAACTTTCCTAGCCTAGTAATTGATTTTGATTCGTTGATTGGGCTGCACAAGCTGCTGCTCCTTGTGTACGCATGTTGAAATCGGTGATTTGTTTGTTTCTCGCAGAAATGAAATGCCAATATGTTCCAATTAGAGTTTATTTGCTGTTTGGGGAACACGAACCTGGGTACCACATTAGTTTGGCGAAAAACGAGTGGAAAACATTTGATTGGCAGTGATTGAGTTGCTCACCAATTGGGTGGAAAACAAGTGGATGCTTTCTGTTAGTTTTTTATTTCAAAAGTGAAAAAGGTTTTATTGTGATAAAATCACAAATTATGGTATTATTTAGATGGATTATTTATTTAAGCTATTTGGAGTACAATTTAAACAAGTAAACAGATATTGTAATTAAAAAAAAACTGAATAGTTAAACTTTATCTTAAATTTTCTCACCAACATTCAATTCATACCCTGGGGAGCTTCATTCTTAACGTTGGTGAAAGTTTTTTTCCCATCACGAAAAATAACGAAGGATGTGGGCAAAATAGTTCAAACTGAAGCTTGACTTAAGTTGGAAATTCTTTCCACCCAACTGCAAACAAAACACTGAAATCCCCCACATCTACGAGGAAGCCACGCCGGAACAAAGTTTGCATATAGGGTTGGTGGATGCAAATTTGGATTGGGACCATCCATAAACCACGTGGACACTTTTTTGGTAATCTCGAACCCCCCCCCCCCCCCCCCCCCTAAAGTGTCCACGTGGTTTATGGATAGTCCCATTTAAAACTTTTTTAATAACAAAAGCTTATTCATTTTTTACTAGACTATTATTTTTGAATCTTATTTTTAGATAATTTGAATGTTCACAATTAGGTCCAAAATAGATACCACTCTTTAGCCAGAATCCCGGATTACTATCCCGTTGCACCGCACCAATCACTTCCCCTCGTGGTGTTATTTTTTACGAATCTCCTCACCACTGGGGAACCGACGCCGGATATAAGTTAAAATTTTCCACGCTCGGCAAAGAAAAATAAAGAAATAATAGAAAGTTTCCGCGCGTAGTGAATTTATAATTAAATCTAGCAGAAAACGTGGGACGTGAAAAAGTGATCGCGCTTTTTTTGTTTGCTCTATTTATTTTTTTTTTTTTCTTGATGAACAGACGTTTCTGGCTTTTCGCCCGCCCGCGTAAAACTTCTTGCTGCAATGTAGTTCCAGAACACAACTTCCAGCTTCCACGAGTTGCGTTATTTTGCCAAGTAATTTGAAACTAGTTGGGTAGGGAAATTTTTCCTGAAGGTTTTTCTTTTTGTTAAGACTTTTTGTAAACTATGCTAGTCTTGAAGGAACGGAATTTCTTTGCAGTCATTAAGCATTGTATGAAACTCAGTATTAAATATTGATGGAATCAATTGACACCCTCCCCCCCCCCCCTCCCCCTATCTCACATGGACCACAGCCAAATTGTATGGAGCGTGGGCAAATACCAGATCCCACCGTTTTCCCCTAACCACTTGACTTATCGATGGTCCCCACTCGTTCTTTTAGCTTTTAAATATAATTCATATTTTTAAGAAATTGAATATTTCTGAGTTATTTTACTGTTACAAAATTGATTCTGAAATGTTTTAATTTGAGGAATTAACCAAACCGGAACAAAAGAATAACTTAAATTATTTCAAATATTAATGTTCAAAAAAACAATATCAAAATCTAAATAATGTAATTTATCACATTATTAAGATTCTGCATTTTTTTTGATTACTAAGAAAAAAAAAACAATATGAGCAACTCTCTACGAAATCGGCCGATTTTGACCATTTTTATTTTTTGTAATTTTTGATTTGACTTAAACTTTGTGGGGGCCTTCCCTATGACCAAATAAGCTATTTTGCGTCATTGGTTCACCCATGCAGGTCTCCATACAATTTTGGCTGCTGTCCATACAAAAATGGTATGTAAATATTCAAACAGCTGTAACTTTTGAGTGAATTTTCTGATCAATTTGGTGTCTTCGGCTAACTTATAACTTGAAGGTATTGTTGAGGACTATTGAGAAAAAAATAGGTACACGGATAAAAAATTGCAGATTTTTTTTTATCAACTTTTTTTTTATTAAAACTCAATTTCCCAGAATACGTATTTTTTGATTTTCGAGATTTTTTGATATGTTTTAGGGGACAAAAATCCGCAACTTTTGAGCCATAGAGAAACATAGTCAAAAAATCTGCCGCCAAGCTATGAATTTTTGAAAAAACTGTGATTTTTGGAAAAAATCGAAGTTCCATGCAAAAACAAGTTTGACATTATTTTTAATGCAAAATTGAATTTGCAATCGAAAAGTACTCTACAGATTTTTTGATAAAGGGCTCCGTTTTCAAGATATAGCCACCGAAAGTTTGATTTTAGCGAAATATTTGCAGTTTTTCAATTTTTAAAAATAGTGACCATAAGTGACCATTTCTAAAAATATTTTTTTGAAAAGTTCAGAAAATTTGCTATAAAATTGTCTAAGAGACATTGAAGATTGGACCTCGGGTTGCTGAGATAGAGCCGCTTTAAGAAAAAGAAACACGAAAATTGAAGTTTTCTTAATCTCACCAAAAAAACCCACCATTTTCTAATGACGATATCTCAGCAACTAATGGTCCGATTATCAATAATAATATATGAAACATTCGTGAAATTTTCCGATCTTTTCGAAAAAAATATTTTGAAATTTTTTAAATCAAGACTAACATTTTAAAAGGGCCAAACATTGAATATTACGCCCATTTAAAATGCTAGTCTTGATTTAAAAAAATTCAAAATATTTTTTTCGAAAAGATCGGAAAATTTCACGAATTTTTCATGTATTAAAATTGAAAATCGGATCATTATTTGCTGGGATAAGGTCATGAGAAAATGGTGGGTTATTTTGGTGAGATTAAGAAAACTTCAATTTTCGTGTTTCTTTTTCTTAAAGCGACTCCAATCTTCAATGTCTCTTAGACAATTTTACAGCAAATTTGCTGAACTTCAAAAAAAAAAAATTTTAGAAGCGGTCACTCATGGTCACTATTTTTAATAATTGAAAAACTGCAAAAATTTTGCTAAAATCAAACTTTCGGTGGCTATATCTTGAAAACGGAGCCCTTAATCAAAAAATCTGTAGAGTACTTTTCGATTGCAAATTCAATTTTGCATTAAAAATAATGTCCAACTTGTTTTTGCTTGAAACTTCAATTTTCAAAAATCACAGTTTTTTCAAAAATTCATAACTCGGCGGCAGTTTTTTTGACTATGTTTCTCTATGGCTCAAAAGTTGCGGATTTCCCCTAAAACATATCAAAAAATCTCGAAAATAAAAAAATACTTATTCTGGGAAATTGAGTTTAAGTGAAAATAAAGTTGATAAAAAAATCTGCAATTTTTTTTTCCGTGTACCTATTTTTTTCTCAAAAGTCCTCAACAATACCTACAACTCTTCCGAAGACACCAAATTGATCAGAAAATCAGAACTTTGACCCAGAAGGGTCATTTTTTTCATTTTTAACTAAATTTTTCATTTTAAAATTTCGTGTTTTTTTCTAACTTTGCAGGGTTGTTTTTTAGAGTGTGACAATCTTCTACAAAGTTAAAGAGCAAAAATTTTGATTTGTAAACATAAGGGGTTTGCTTATAAACATCACGAGTTATCGCGATTTTACGAAAAAAAAAGTTTTGAAAGGACAAGGTTTCACTGCTGTGTGAGTTGGTGGAGAATTACCTTTTTTATATTTCCTAGTCCTCACATAAAATCTACCATTTTTTATTTCTTCGAATCTTAAAATTTTATAAGGGTTAATGACTATGAGTTTTCCTTTTTTTTCTTTATAAAACACCAAAAACAAACTTTTTGGTGAAATCGTTCATTATGGGGAATGGTTAATTCTGGGACATTGAATTTTCTAGGCATTGGGTTTCTGGGAAATGGTTTGTGCTAGTAAATTTCTGTGGCTTGTGACTTAGATGAATGGAATTTTGTAGAACCGTAAGTTTTTTTTTTCAATAAAGACCATAAAAACCATTTTCAATAAAGACCAGAAATAACTCACACTCTCACCGGATCCCTGCAACGAATAAAATTTAGGAAATGCAGAAAAAAAATAAAGCTATTTCCACTTGAGCTGCACCGTAACACCGAGTTGTACCTTTACACGCTCGTTTTACCGATGTACTTATTTCCCTTTTAAACCGAATTAAAAGTTCTTTCTTTCCTGCAGCCGGAATGCAAGCCTCGGCAAGAGTTACGAGTTTTTTCGTTTCTCTTTTTTTGCTCACCGAAATTTTGGAGCATTTGGGAACACTTCTAGTCAAAACCCGTTTTTGAGAGCTGCTGGAGCAACACTGTTGAAATTTGCACAGTGCTCTCGGCAAACTCACACAGTCCTGTAAATTTCATGCTCCGCCAGCGTCGAAGATTCCACAAATCCAGACTTCCCTAAAGTGGAAAAATGTTTCCACTCTCGGCCATCTTGGAAAAGCTTTCCCCTCCAGAAGTACGTTTGCATTTTCTTGCAACATCACTTGAATGTGGCAAACTCGAGCAAAACCGCTTATGCTGTGGCTTGATAAACTGTAAAAAGGAAACAACTTTGTTACTGACCACTGGCCACTAGTGAGAGAGCGTCCAGAAGTAGCTGGTCCCTTGGTGCAAAGCCTCGTTAAGGTGCCACTGCAGTGTACCGACACTCTTCCCATGAGGAGCCCCCCCCCCCCCCCCCCCCCCCCCTCCTGTTGAGAGTCCTTTCTTGGAAGATTGTAGTCTCGGTCGAGTTGTTACAGGATTGGAGGTAGAGAAAGGTTCTTGGGTAATGGTCACTTTGAAGGAGCTGTCATGAAGGAGGTGAAATCTAAATAAATTTCAGATTGATCTGTTTTCTCAATTTTGAGTTTAATAATTTTTTAACAATCGTAAATTTTACAGATTTCAATTGAATTGAGAACGACCAAGTTTCACCTCCTCTCTACACACTTCCTTGTCAGTGGGGTTCCTGCTGACTTGTGAACCAGTAACTCTCTCTCTATCCTTCTTACTTCGGGCAGATCGTAACTTAAGTCGAACCAAGGTGGATGCATTTTTCCACAGAAGGAAGGCATGAGAAGAGGGTCCTTTTTATTCACTCTTGTGAACGATTTGTGGGTTTTAAAAAGGAAAGTAAGTGTCATCACTCCTGCTCTTTCAGATGGTAAACGAGCCGGCAAGGAGGGATAATGAAGTAGTTGAATTGTTTTGGAATGGTCTTTTCTTACACCTTTCAATGGATTTTTTAAATTTGTTTTGTATTTATTTCGTAGCTTCAGTAGTGTGCAATTTAAACCATTGGAAACAAGTGCTTACAATTCCCAAATTCAAGTAACAATATTAACGATATTCAGTAATTAAATGTTTCCCTATTTTAATTATCAAGATTAATTGGAATTACTTTCATACTATCAAACAGACAGCATCAAAAAATCACAAGGCCTTTTGAGCAAACTTTGTGCATAAAAATGTAACGTTTTTCATCCAGCTAAAACAAAATAATTAAATCGTCAAACAGTTTTCGGTTATGATTGGTACAAGTTGTATCAATTAGCTGCTTTTGTCCAAGTTTGCCTCATTCATGGCTGTTGCTTTTGTTTTCATTTAACCATTGTTATTTTAATTAAATTTGCTCAAGTAACAAAGACTTTTCATAACCATGACTTGAGTCCAATCGAACACTTCCATTCAAGCAGTTTTTACTTTTTGCTACAATGTAATCCTTATGAGAGTATTTTCATTTCTACCTCTCAGTAACAGAATCCACATTACTTCCACCTCACCCGCTTCTACCCTTAAAGTCAAAATCGTTCCAAATTTATAGCATTTTGGTAAACCTCGCCAAATCCCGCAACCGTAGCAATTACCCTCACTCTAACCGAAAATCCCTCTCCATTCAGTGCGGGAAACGATCCCTCGTTCATAAACGCCCCCTGTCTCATTCGGTAAACCCCTTGTTCGTACATACCAGCAGCACCTAATAAAGTTCAATTTTAATCGAATGCAAATTACACCCATCCAAAATGTTGCGAAAACTTCGAGGTTCCTCTGCCTGATACAAGAAGCAACAACAGTGGAAACGGATCGCAATGCTGGAAAATACAAAAAAAAAAAGAAATTTTGATAAAAGGATTAATTTAACCTCATGTAAAATGATTATTTTTTTCCATGTATCTTTTGAAGGTATTTTTTGATCGATTTGGTGTCTTCGGCAAAGTTGTAGGTATACACGGAGAAACCGGCAGGGGCAAATCTAAGAAAATCTTGGTTAATTTAACTGAAAGTATGGGTTAACTTTTTAAACAGCTTTATTCAACAATCGATTGTTGATTTTGTTAACCCGAAATTGCTGTCCACCAGTAACTAGAATTTACTAAAAAAATTGTTGAAATTACCATTTTTGTTGGTTAAATGGCCGAAAAAATTCTAGCAATTGACTGCTAGAATATTTTTTCAGAAAATTAACTATTTTTTTTTCAGCTGAAATATTGTGGAATATTCCCGGTCCAGCCATATTTTTCAACTATTTTTCATCAATTTTTTCGTTGTATCAACCGCAGCAAATTATTAGTGTTTTAAAACAAAACATTTCTTAGTTAGACATAATTTATATATGTAAGTGTTGATAAATATTTTCTTTAATTATCTAACTAAATAGGCTGGTCCGAATTTCTAGCTATATTTTAACTAATGTAACAAAAAAATATTCGTCCATGTAGTCAATAATTAGCTATTGTTATCAATATTTTTATTAAATTTGCAGTTAATTTTGTAATAATGCCTCACAAATTGATGCTGAGTGTTTTTGTTTTCGCATTTATTCTGCCTAAAAATTTAACGATTTGTACTAATTTGATTTTTTTTTTGATTAAGTTGATAAATTACTATTAAAAAGCATCAAAACAAAACTTTTTTTAATTGTTGTTACAAAACATGTAAAGTTTGACTAATGTTTTAAAAAATAACGTTGCATTAATTTAAAAAAAAAAATAAAAAAGCATATTACAAATATCTCGTGAATTCCTTAAAAAAAGAAACCAGCAAAATTATCACCAAGTTTTAAGCTTATATTTTTACTATGTTGTATAAAATTAAGTGTTGTATTCACCATACCATCACTGTGAAATCATCCGATAAGTCATCATCATCTACAACGGTCTAAGGTTTTGTTATTTTTCTTGTGGTGAGACACACAATTTTCACCAAAGTGAACCTTTTGCTGCAAATAGACATGAGAAATTTATTAGTAATTTAATAAAAAATTCTTAATTTCGGCTAGAAACTGGAAAAAGGAACGTAAATAAATGTAATTATAATGAGGAAAGAAGAAATATCAATAATGCTACTTATCAAGCTTGCTCTTATTTAACAACTACTTTTGGCAACACACTTTCACTGCATTTGTTTCAATTTATTCAACGTACTCCGATTCCTGAAAAAAAATATTTTTAGTTTAACTTACCAGTTTATTGAGCAGTCGTATTGCAACAAAACTTTCAAGATAACAATTATCTTCTTTTGTATATATTTTATATGTTTTTATTTTTTGATATTTTACTTCGTCTCTATTTTTTATGTTGTCATGTGTACGCATTTGTATGTTTTTTTTTTTCAATTGATGATTCTGAAAAAAAACGGTTCATTAAGATTCAGTTTTCTAATAAGAATCTTACTTACTTTACTTTTACTGCTCGTACAACCTCCGGGTCATGAGCTGTCTCCAGATGCGCTGCCACTGAACTCGGTCTTGGGCTGCTACTCTCCAATTCCGACTCGGAACTCCCACACTTCATACAAGATCATATAAGATAAATTATTGTGCAAAAATAAACCCATACTTACTTGGATTAACCAACATTTTGTTAAATTTACCCGGGTTGCTCTATCCGTTAAGAGTTGGCCCGCATCTCCCTACTACTGCCCTCTCTTTCTATCAAACATTATTATAACGTGTTCAACTCACTCGCATTAGAAGTCCTCATGGTGAAGGTCGTCCTCTTGCTCTTCATAGATTATCACCTGCAAAGAAATCATCAACAAACCTACTCACCAATTCCACCTCCTCAGTTGCAACACTTTGATTTGCCACTTCAACATTAGCCAAATAGTGTAATTTTCACCTTTCACATCCTCTCACTTCATAATTAACAACACAAACTCAACAAATCGACCGCTCTCGTTCGAATCCTGACTTCAAATGACAGACGTAAACAAACCCAAGTTTTCCTAAAACCAAAGCTAACAGTCAAGCACGTTCATTCGAGTTCGGGAAATCTGTTAGCTTTTTGCCTTAAGCATTTTCAACAAACAGGTTATTAAAATAATACTGAATTTTGGTTAATTTAACTGAAAATTGGCAGTGACAAGTACGTTTTTGTTAAAATTTACCAAAGTAAAATCAACAATTTTAATTGTTAAAATTACTGGACACAGTCTCTCCGTGTGGATAAGAACTACACTGAAAAAATTATACAATGTATTTAAAAAAATATATTTTTAATTGAACTTTTTGTCATAAAAAAACACTATTTTTATTTATGTTTTAGGGGACATCAAATGCCAATTTTTCTGAAATTTTCAGGTTGTGCAAAAAATCTTTGACCGAGTTATGAATTTATAAATCAGTACAATTTTTTTCAAAAAATCGGAATATTAGTCGCAACATTTTTCAACTTCAATTTTCGATGTAAATCGAATTTGCAATCAAAAAGTACTTTAATGAAATTTTGATAAAGTGCACCGTTTTCAAGTCATAGCCATTTTTAGGTAACTTTTTTGAAAATAGTCGCAGTTTTTTTTATAATTAGTGCACATTTTCGGCCACCTAAAAAAATTTTTTTGGAAAGCTCTATATTTTGCTCTTTTGAACTTTGTTGATATGACCCTTAGTTGCTAGATATTGCCATTCAAAGCTTTAAAATTAGGAAAATTGATGTTTTCTAAGTCTCACTAAAAACCCACCATTTTCTAATGTCAATATCTTAGCAACTAATGGTCTGATTTTCAATGTTAAAATATTAAACATTCGTAAAATTTTCTGATCTTTTCGAATTTTTTTTTAAATCAAGACAAACATCACAAAAAGGCTAAACATTCAATATTACGCCCTCTTGAAATTTTAGTATTGATTAAAGAAAATGTTCAGGATTCAGGGCATCTCATCATGTGCAGTGTTTCTTAAAGTGGAAAGGCCGTGGCCCCCAATGGGCCCACCGCTGAAGTAAGGAAGGTAAGGCCTAGTCTAAAATCGTTTGGTAATCATTGGCTTAAAGCTTCCCAACGTAACTTAGGTTTTCTGACCACCTACGGATTTTAGTGTTCATAATCCCGGTGAAAATAAATTCACCCCAAAGTGCTGCAATTACCTAAGAAAATACGACTTCATTTCACCCCCACAAAATGCTAATCACCACCTCAATCCACCGTCAAACGACCGCTCATTAATCTTTCTTCTAACCCGAAAAACCTCAAACCCAGGCGGGCGGTTGTGGTTTTCATAAACCAAACCACAGGCCGGTTCCCACTGATTGGCCAGGTTGCTGCTGCTGCACTCGGCCATATCATAATCCAGGGGGCCACTCCCAAGTGCCATGTTGCTGCGGTCAATCCTCACCATCAGCACTCGAAAAATCCCATCGAAACTAATTGCGCAAATTAGCAGCCACTTGTACGAGACTCGGTACGTGTGGCACCGCCCCGTCTAAATATCCCGGAAATCCTTAAATCCACTTAAACGTGTGGGTTTTGCTCACACACACACACACACACACACATTCCTACGGAAGCTTTCATCTTTCGGCCCCACAAGTCGAGTCGAGTCCGACCCGTTGATCAATAATTAAGCAAATATTATCCACCAAAGAGCTATTAATTTTCATAATTATGGGGTCGGTCGGGTTTTGTCGAAAGGTCTCCCCACTACTTGGAGTGTGGGGGGGTGGCCAAATGTGCCAGCTGGTGCACGGTCCCAGAACGACCGACCTCCGACGTTGGCATTGGTCGATGGAGGAAGCCAAACGGTTGTTCTCTGATGGGACTGGCAGAAGGATCCCTGGACGGGACAGCCGTGTATCGGAAGTTTACCAGACGAAGAAGACCGGATCCAGTTTTGAGGTGAGTATGTTGGAAGGCCACCTTCAAGCCTTGGTGAAAATGTCAAATTTGTTAGCAATGTTTATGGTTCAACAAGTTTACGTAGAAGTTTTTTTTTGCATTTTTGAGAGTGTCTTGTTGATATTTTTGAAACACCCTATAACAAGCTTTGAAGAGCGTGTCTCAGTCGGATTACTCTCCGGGGACATAACCCCGACAAACAGGCCCCGAGTATACGAAATCCACCCAAATGGCGACGACACGTCTTCGTCTTGAAGCCCTGTACTCGTGCGCCTCACCAGCCGGAAGTATCCGATGCTGCAAGTCGCCAATTTTCCACCGATAACCCCACCAATTTGTGTTGACGACCTCCTCCGCCATACAAAGCCCCGTTGCTTGGCTGCTGTTATCCAACCCGGGGTTTAACTCCAGAACATGCGGAGACCAGCAGGGACGATGAACGATGGGATCAACCACATGACGGAGCGAAGGCAATTTTCCGGCCTTGTACACATTATATGCAAATTTTTCGGTGGTACCGAGCGTCTAAATTTATTCCGGACAACGACGACGACGACGTCATACCCCAGCGGAATGATGATGATGGCCTGGATTTGGAACCCGGAATAGGGCTGAGCGAAGTCCTTCAGCTTTAGAATATTTCAAACCGAACGATGGCCACCCTACCTGAAGAAGATCGCAACCACTATTCGGCATTCTTCCCCAAGTAAAGCCCCTCCTTTTTCCCCTCAAGATGGTAATGGTAATGAAGTAAATCTGACGATGCGGCGGCGTGTTGTTTGGGAGATTTCCCCCTTTTCACGTTCTGGCAAGGTTTCAAGCAAAAAGCCAACAGCGGAAAACGTTCCCACGTGTTCCCCGCGCGGTCTATTGAATTAATTGCGAGTTCCGGAAAATAGCTTTGAGAAGAATATCGTTAATAACTTGTGGGAGATTCGGCGGTTTTCAAAATTTCCTTTATTGCATGCAGTGTTTCAGAAGCCAAAGTTAGAGTCAGATTTGGTGGAGTCAGTTGTTTTCAAATTAAAAATACGTTTATTAAAAAAACGAAAAATCAAATCAAATTATTCACTCTACAGCATTGCCTTCGCGTTCTCAATTGCAAGATTCCTACTCAAAACTAGGTGTCCGACGGCATGATTCTTGAAGCAATTGCAAACCTCTTTTTACACCTAAGCTTCCATCCACCCCGGGATTTGAACTGACGACCTTTGGATTGTGAGTCCAACTGCCTACCAGCGACTTTACCGAGGCAGACCCAGGAAGACGACTCCTACACCTGGACTGAGACCTAACGACGGTTAGACCAGGGCCAACATTTACTTCCCCGTCCGACCACGGTTCCTGGTTCTATTTAATCGATCAGTATGAAAAAATAACTATTTAATCATTTCATCTTTGTAACATACCATCATAAAAAAAACTGTGTATAAAAGAATTAATATTTATGAAATATTTCTTTCATTCAAAAAGACTTCCATGGTACCACTTTTGAAGAAAAAAAGTACCTAAGATAAGACCAAATATTATACTCTCAAATACTACAAAAAATGATGCAGTTTTGAATGATATCATTTAAGACCATTTTTTTGTAGAGAAGAGTTTATTTTTATTTTTTTAACACTCTACAACTCAATCTCGCCAGCTGGCTTCTAAAAATTCGTCAAAAAAAATTACAACCAATCATGCGAAAAATTGAAAAAGTGGCTGTGAATACATGTGCAAATTAAATAGACAAAAGATATTGTATAAGCCACATAACTTCATAAACAAAGGTAAACTTAACAAAAAATGAATGAATAAATAAATAATTAATAAATGAATATCAATACTAAATATCTGGATATTTTTTAAAAGGGCCAAAAAAACAAAATTACAGTGTTTGCTTTTTGGGTATTTTTGGAATCACCTTGAATCAGGGGTATTAAATAAAACACACAAAAAGAAAAACTGAATATAAGGTTAATTCGACCTTTTAAAAAAAAACAAAACTCCAGAAATGAAACTAGAAAAACAAAAAAAAAGTGAAGTTTTTCATTGAGCAAAAGTTGCTCAAAATGACCTCCTGAATACGGGAAAAATATAAACTTTCTAGAAAAAAATAAGACGGTAAAGGATTAACAGGAATAATCATCATTTTTTTTTTAAATTTCAATTCTATTCTTTCATTTCATTTCATTTTGATGTATTTGGATATTCTAACAATGGATTTTGCATGAAAAGGAAAATTACAAAAAAAAAACTTTCGAGAAAAATCTATTGTTAAAAAAATAAATACCATAATCTTGTAGTGCATAAAACTCTCAAACTTTTGACTCGTAGGAGAGTAGGAAATGTTGGTGGCAGAAAGATGTTCGGTTTTTACTGTAAGGCCGTTGCAATTTTTTTTTACAAATTTATTTCCCTCGACTCTGACTAAAGTCGAGGAGGGGGGGCAAAAAAATTAAAAAGTATAAAAATTTAAATAACGTCACGGTTTCAACATTTCAATCAAAAAAGTGTTTTAAAATGCATTATATATCTATACCTGCCCAGTTGTTTTGCCATCATTAGTTCTCAAAATTTCTAAGTATTGAGGAAAATTTTATTTTTTTTGCGAAAAATATTTTTTTGCATTGGAATTTTATAAAAGTTCTAAACATTTTTAAACAAGCCCAAACATGCTAGACAAGATTATCAATGTAGAAAAATGCATTTAAGATTGTTTTCAGTTCATTAGACTTACATTTTCATGGAAATTTTGAAGTTTGTTGGAAAAAAATTCTGCAATTCGTCGTCATCGTGCTATCTTGTCGCACCTGCAATTTCGACGTTCCGAGAAAAATGTGTTTAACATTGAATAAACAAAATTAGAGCACGCAATGTAAACAATAACAAACACGTTTTGTTTAACTAACCATTCTGTGCATTGTCCCGAAGTTTGGTTGAAGTTGGTTGCTGGAATCCCGAGTTATAATTACAAATGTTTACGGTAGTCTAATTTGTACGTGCGTCAAACGCACTCTAACCTGAAATCCCTTTGGCCAATTGTCGCACTTACATCAATTTTCAAAAAAAAAATGGCTATAAATATGCGTAGAAACAATCAAATTTTAAAAACCAGGGGTGTTTCAGAAAGAGGAGAACGTGAACTTTAAGATACATGTATTGGTTTATTTGTTTATTCAATAGTTCTTTTGTAAAATAGTCAACAAAGTTGCTAATTTTGGCCTAAACTAACATTTCAAACGGGTGTATCTCAAAATTGGGACCATTTGGAGCAATTCTGGACCCGGATTCGGATTCAGCAGGCAAAAATCTACTAGGTTCACATATTCTCGTCTCAGAGACAATAAACATTTGATTTTTTGTTGAACTGTGTAATCGTTGTTCACTATGCAATTTGAATTAGCAAAAAATTAATAGTGATTTGAATATCACAAAAATTTCAAGTGCTAAATGTGCTATTTAGCACTCAAATAGCACTTCATCACTAAAACTAGCGAATAAGTGAAGAAAAAGGTTTCGGTCGTTCAGAACCTCACAGTGCACTGACAAAAACATACTTTAGGCACAAAACAAATTGATATGGTGCCTTTTCCAAGCCATGGCCTTAGAAAAACTGTCAAGTGCTATTGAGTGCCGATGCACGTCTGGTGACAAGATAGCACGACAAGATTGAAACTACTTTCATATGTAAAGTGACAACAATAATTTAGGATTGAAATCGACTTTTGAAGATCTGTGAAGGTAAAAAGAATGTACGTACGACAAGTTAGCACGAATTGCTGTCAAAGATTTTAGTCAACGGTCACATAAAATAGATAGATGACGGTTATGTCTGTGTCAACGCACTTTTTTATGCAATTCGTGACGGTTTGCTTTTATTTTGAAATTAAAAATTATCATTCGGATTCATCAAATTACAAAAATAACAAATACCATAGCAACAAAAATAAAAAAATAAAAATAAATAATTTCCACCAAACCCTTTTTTTCTCCTCCCGCAGGACCCCGACGCGTCCTACGACATCAACGGCAACGACTCGGACCCGATGCCGCGGGACAACGGCGACAACAAGCACGGGACGCGCTGCGCCGGCGAGGTGGCCGCGGTGGCCTTCAACAATTACTGCGGCGTCGGGGTGGCGTACAACGCCAGCATCGGAGGTAAGAAGACCGCGGATTCTGCGGATTGCAACGGGCTTTTCTTTTTTCGCTAATGATTAATTGATTCCGCGGACGATGGCGATGCCCATAAATGACAAATCGATTCAGTGAGCCGCGGGATTGGATGTGATGGGCCGTGGAATTATGGCCAGTGAGAGCCTTTCTGAATGGCTTCCCATTTGGGTGGAAATGTCCGCGGTTGAAAAGCCATCAGCCGTCAGTGAGTCCCAGTCAGGGTTGCGGGGGATTATCTCTTTGCAGTGTGTGGGCGGGTATTTACAATGGTGCGCTCTATCGGGGCTTATCGTGTGTGAAATAATTTAAGTTGAATTCAAATGAAAATATAAACTGTCCTCAGCAGGATAAAAATCGCGTTCGATTGATTGGGTTTTCCATGGCGCATGATTAATTGGTAATTTTCATATTGTCCGTACATGTCAATTATTTCCAAAAGATTTTCTGAAATTATTTTTGTCTGATCCATGAGAAATGAACCAAATTGAATTCGCAAATAAAAACAGGAAGCTCTACCAAATCACGCCACCTACAGTTCGCTAACGAGCTCACACCCGCCAGCGATCCGAATCCTTTCAATCAGGCTCATTACTCTGGATTCACCTGATTTGCAAACCGTCAAAATTTCGCCCATTGATCCCGGCACTATGAATAGCAGCAGCTCAACCGGGAGAAGTCCCTTATCAAATCATGCCCTGCCTTCTTCCCCTCCCTCAAAATCTGTTTTCATCCCACGCCGGTCATCGATACCTTCGCCGCCCCGTCATCATCCGGTTCATCAGCCCTAGTTTCCCAGAAACAGAACTGAAAAGGGATATTTTCGTCCTACAATAGCGCGAGAAAATGGCGAGTTGGAGTTGAAGGTTGGGGGAAACCCACCCCAAATCCCATCACATCCATCATTGATCCGCATGTTTCCATCATTGTGTGTATATTGCAAAGTCGGAGATTTTTTTTTCCCCTGGTGTGATGCTTCAACGGTTCATGGAAGTCTGTGTCCAGGATTACATCGGATTTTTCCCTCCGTTCTACAGGGTTAACTCGTTATCTGAGCACCATTTCTGCTATCTTATGTAATATTTTACAACCGAAACCCGCTTTGTCAAACTTGCAGGGTTTCACTGTAATCCAAAAGATAAGTGTGTCTGCGTGTGACGACATCCAGCTTGATGCGTTGTCGACTAACAGAATTTGGGGCTTGAATATGATGGGGTAGCGTGGCAGTTTGATGACTTTGAGCTTTTTTTTCCTCTCTCTCTCTCTTGCATTGTTGAAAATTGTTCGATCCCTCCTCACACACAATGGACGGCAAGCTACGCACACGACGCTTGTTGAGAGATGGTCCGTAACGGATGATGACTTGCGAAAACATGTGAAAGCACCTTCCTCACGTTGATCGATTAAGGATGATCTGGTATCATCTGGTTCTAATGATTTTCGGAATCAAACTCTCGACTTACGAATCTCTTCCCAACTACAATGTCCATACAGAGTTGTTTAAATAATCCGAAGCAGCTTTTGAGGATTTTTCTGAAACTCTACCAATTGAATTTTGATGATTTCAATACAGATGAGAGATTTGCCGAATCCAACTCCAACGCCGACTGCTGACTCTAAACATAAAAGTTTCAACTCTGATTCCACCAAACTGCAAGTAACATTCGAAAATTTAACTAAATTATTTCACACTATCAATGAAAACTGAAATCTAAAGTTTTGCAGAATCCGACTCCGGAATGACTCGAATCTACAAACGTCAACCTTCAAACGTCTTTCCATTACCGACGTTCATACAAAACTGTTTTCAAGAATCCAACTCTAGCTCTGGCTTTAAAGCATTTGTCCGGGATCTCAATGGGTTCCAACTCTGATGCTTCAACGCTGTCGATCATTACAGCAGAGTAGTATAACATACTCACTGAAGCTATGCAAGTATGATCCGTGGTCAAAAATCAAAACATTTTGCTTGTTACGGTGGTAGACTCAAAGATCTTAACCCCAGGGAGTCCAGAAAATCCCAAGAAGTTGTTACTCACTGAAGCCGTCTGGGTATCTTGATCTCTTCATGTGTCTTCTTGCTTCGTTGGAAAGCCTCTTGCACAAGATAACCGGAATTTCCGGATGACCTAGAACATCTCAGGTGTTCAAAAACCATGCTTACATGTTTATGTAACATAACCTTGATTTGACTTGCCATTACGGAAAGGACACACTACAAGTTGTCGTATCCAATAAAGCAATACATTATAAAATTACAAACAAAATAATATACAGTTTGAAAACATTCCAAAATTATGAAAACCCACAAAATATAATTTCCAGAATCCAACTCCAACTACATATCCAGCTCCTCTTAGAATCAATCTCAGAATGTTTTATTCCTACTCTCAAAGTGGCTCGACTCCAACCTCGACTACCAACTTCGAATGTGATTCCAACACCGAATTTCATACAAAAGTTGTTTAAAAACCAACTTCAGCTCTTGCTTTTAAACACCTGTCCGGGATCTCAGAGGGTTCAAACTGTGACTCCTCAAAGCTGAGCAATTCTCTACGAAATCGGTCTTTTTTCTTCAATTTTAATTTTTGTATTTTTTAATCCGGCTGAAACTTTTTTGGTGCCTTCGGTATGCCCAAAGAAGCCATTTTGCATCATTAGTTTGTCCATATAATTTTCCATACAAATTCGGCAGCTGTCCATACAAAAATGATGTATGAAAATTCAAAAATCTGTATCTTTTGAAGGAATTTTTTGATCGATTTGGTGTCTTCGGCAAAGTTGTAGGTATGGATACGGACTACACTGGAAAAAATAATACACGGTAAAAAAAAATTTGGTGATTTTTTTTATTTAACTTTTTATCACTAAAACTTGATTTACAAAAAAACACTATTTTTAATTTTTTTTATTTTTTGATATGTTTTAGAAGACATAAAATGCCAACTTTTCAGAAATTTCCAGGTTGTGCAAAAAATCACTGACCGAGTTATGAATTTTTTAATCAATACTGATTTTTTCAAAAAATCGAAATTTTGGTCGTAAAAATTTTTCAACTTCATTTTTCGATGTAAAATCAAATTTGCAATCAAAAAGTACTTTACTAAAATTTTGATAAAGTGCACCGTTTTCAAGTTATAGCCATATTTAAGTGACTTTTTTGAAAATAGTCGCAGTTTTTCATTTTTTTAAATTAGTGCACATGTTTGCCCAGTTTTGAAAAAAATATTTTTGAAAAGCTGAGAAAATTCTCTATATTTTGCTTATTCGGACTATGTTGATACGACCTTTAGTTGCTGAGATATTGCAATGCAAAGGTTTAAAAACAGGAAAATTGATGTTTTCTAAGTTTCACCCAAACAACCCACCATTTTCTATCGTCAATATCTCAGCAACTAATGGTCCGATTTTCAATGTTAATATATGAAACAATTGTGAAATTTTCCGATCTTTTCGAAAAAAATATTTTTGGAATTTTCAAAGCAAGACAAACATTTTAAAAGGGCGTAATATTGAATGTTTGGCCTTTGTGAAATGTTAGTCTTGATTTGAAAATTCCAAAAATATTTTTTTCGAAGAGATCGGAAAATTTCACAAATGTTTCATATATTAACATTGAAAATCGGACCATTAGTTGCTGAGATATTGACGATAGAAAATGGTGGGTTGTTTGGGTGAAACTTAGAAAACATCAATTTTCCTGTTTTTAAACCTTTGCATTGCAATATCTCAGCAACTAAAGGTCGTATCAACATAGTCCGAATAAGCAAAATATAGAGAATTTTCTCAGCTTTTCAAAAATATTTTTTTCAAAACTGGGCAAACATGTGCACTAATTTTAAAAAATGAAAAACTGCGACTATTTTCAAAAAAGTCACTTAAATATGGCTATAACTTGAAAACGGTGCACTTTATCAAAATTTCAGTAAAGTACTTTTTGATTGCAAATTTGATTTTACATCGAAAAATGAAGTTGAAAAATTTTTACGACCAAAATTTCGATTTTTTGAAAAAATCAGTATTGATTAAAAAATTCATAACTCGGTCAGTGATTTTTTGCACAACCTGGAAATTTCTGAAAAGTTGGCATTTTATGTCTTCTAAAACATATCAAAAAATAAAAAAAATTAAAAATAGTGTTTTTTTGTAAATCAAGTTTTAGTGATAAAAAGTTAAATAAAAAAATCACCAAATTTTTTTTACCATGTATTATTTTTTTCCAGTGTAGTCCGTATCCATACCTACAACTTTGCCGAAGACACCAAATCGATCAAAAAATTCCTTCAAAAGATACAGATTTTTGAATTTTCATACATCATTTTTGTATGGACAGCTGCCGAATTTGTATGGAAAATTATATGGACAAACTAATGATGCAAAATGGCTTCTTTGGGCATACCGAAGGCACCAAAAAAGTTTCAGTCGGATTAAAAAATACAAAAAAAATCGAATGACCGAAATCCTAGAGAACTGCTCAGCTGTCAACCATTTCTCAAATAATATTTAATTCTTGATGATTTACGGACAGAATTATCAAGATTTGCAGAATCCAACTCCAACATTGGCTCTCAAAATAATTTGACTTCACAAACGAAGAATGACATTTTAACTCCGATCTCCATACAAAACTGTTTCAAAAAATCCGATTCAAACTCCAGTTTTAAAAGATTTGTCCGGGATCCTAGTGGGTTCAAACTTTGACTCCCCCCACCCCCCCTTGGGTGAACAATTTCCATACATAACAAATATTTTTTGTATGGAGCGTGAACAATCGCTGACCCCGCCCCTAGGTGTCCCCGTGGTTTATGGATGGTCTCTTCACAAGTTTTGCAAAATCTTGATGACTTTCACTCTCAATGTTTAAGATTTGTAGAGTACAACTCCGATTTTAGTTGTCAAAATAACTCGACTAGACAAATTTCAAATGTCAATCCGACTCCGACATCCATACAAAGCTGTTTTATAGAAACCAAATCCAACTCTAGCTTTAAGGTGAAGCCGTTGATCATTTTCGAAGAAAATTGATCATCACTATAAAATATTCTGTATAAAATTCAATTTAACGAATTTCAGCACCAAAAGGAATCAGCGTGTGCCGGTTGTTGCCTTCTTGAAGCCACTGAAGGAATTTTTGATCTAAATCAATTGTGCTTCAAAATTTATATAATTTTGTGGCACAGTCATTGACGTCCTAGTTGGCAATCATTGATTAATGACGATTTCCATAACTTTACAAGGAATAGGATAATCGTTACCAAAAGGAATCAGCATGTTTAGAGCACTATTCTAAACAACTTGTTGAAGGAATTTTGTCCAAATATTGAAAGCGACGCAAAATTTATATCTTTGAACGAAAAATCATGACAATGATGGAAGTCTTCACGTTAACCCTTTCGGGTCTGATGGGTCATATATGATCCAAATATCGAAAATACCAAAATTAGTCTGTAATTTGCGTATGGTCAAAAGAATTATTTTCCCATCATTAACTAAAAAACATATTTTTAAAAAATTCAGGTCTGAAAGGGTTAAAGTATTTGTCCGGGATCTCAAAACGTTCAAACTCTGACTCCTTAAAGTTGTCAACCATTCAACAAATTTTGCTAAATCTTGATTATTTTCACTCCAAAATCTCAAGATTTGCAGAATTCCACTTCGATTGCAGCTCACAAAATGAATCGTTTTCATAAACTAAGAATGTATGGACTTGGCTTCAAAGGGTTTGTACGGAATCTGAAAGGGTTCTTCAACCCTTCAACCATTTTACAAATACAATCTTGAAAATTTTCACACTGAATTCTCAAGATTTGCAGAATCCAACTCCGATATTGGCACTCAAAATTAATCGTCTTTATAAACTAAGAATGTTATTCCAACTCCAACTCTAACTCCTATCGATCATTTAACATCAATTTTGCCAAATCTTGATGACTTCCACATTAAATTCTCAAGATTTGCAGAGTTCATCTCCGCTTCCAGCTCTCAAAATGACTCGACTCTACAAGCTCTAACAAAGTCAGTCATTTGTACACATTTTGCTAAATCTTGATGACTTTCGCACTAAATTCTCAAGATTTTCAAAATCCAACTCCGGTGACCCAAATGGCTCAATCCTACCAACTTTAATTCCCACTCTACTACAGCTTCCTGGAAAGTTGTTGAGAAATAAGTTGAATTCTTAGTAAGTGACTTAAACTCCTTAACATGACTTTACTCACCAACAGCTGTGAAGTCGGAGTCGGTGCCGGAGTTGGAGTCGGTGGAGTTGGGTCTTTTCGAGGACCCGGAGTCAGAGTTGAGGTCGGAGTTAGCAAATTCTGAGAAGCTGGAGCCGGAGTCGAAGTCAGCTCGTTTTGAGTCAGTTCTTTTTGGAGAGCTAGAAAGCCGACATTGGAGTTGGGCTAGAAAAGAAATCCGACTCCAATTTGAACCCTGACTTTTAAAAAGTTGACTTATTTCAGGAAAACGGAGTCATTTTTGGAGAACTCTGACTCTAACTCTGAAAATTGACAAATCCATGAAAGCTGAAGTCGGTGTGCCGTCACAATCTTTGGGTGGGTTTGTTGACTACGATTGTGGTTCTTTAAAAAGAATTAATTTGACTCTAAACATATAATTCTTATTTAATCCGGGGCCTAAAGTGGGAGTCTCTTTACGTTAAGTTCTGAAAAAAGACTGAACATTTCATCGCCGTCGTGTTAATTGGATTTCAGGTCAGAACGCGTTTGACGCGCGTACAAGTTAGACCACCGTAAACATTTGTAATTATTACTCGGGACTCCAGCAACCAACTTCAATCAAACTTTGGTACAATGCACATAATAGCTAGCCAAACGAAACGTGTTTGTTATTGTTTACATTGCGTGCTTTCGTTTTTGTTTATTCAAGGTCAAACATTAAAACGCGTTTTTCTTGGAACGTCAAAATGGCGGGTGCGACAAGATAGCACGACGACGACAATTTTTTGACACCCTCTGTAGTCACGTTTAACAGCCCATCAAACTCAACTTTCCCCCCTCTCTCCCCCCGCAGGAGTCCGCATGCTGGACGGCACGGTGAACGACGCCGTCGAAGCGAAAGCCCTCGGCTTGAACCCGGACCACATCCACATCTACAGCGCATCGTGGGGTCCCGAGGACGACGGTTCCACGGTGGACGGACCGGGCCCGTTGGCGCGGCGCGCCTTCATCTTCGGCGTAACGAGCGGCCGCCAGGGCAAGGGATCGATCTTCATCTGGGCGTCCGGCAACGGGGGCCGGTACACGGACAGCTGCAACTGCGACGGCTACACCAACTCGATCTTTACGCTGTCGATCTCGAGCGCGACCCAGGGCGGCTACAAACCGTGGTACCTGGAGGAGTGCTCGTCGACGCTCGCCACAACGTACAGCTCGGGAACGCCCGGTCACGACAAGAGCGTGGCGACCGTCGATATGGACGGGTCGCTGCGACCGGATCGGATCTGTACGGTTGAGCATACCGGGACGTCTGCGTCAGCTCCGCTGGCGGCCGGAATCTCTGCGCTAGCGCTGGAGGCGAATCCGTCGCTGACGTGGCGTGACATGCAGTACCTGGTGGTGCTGACCTCGCGGCCGGAGCCACTCGAGAAGGAATCTGGCTGGATTCTGAACGGTGTCAAGAGGAAAGTGAGCCACAAGTTCGGGTACGGATTGATGGACGCTGGATCGATGGTGAGTTTGGCTGAACAGTGGACTAGTGTGCCTCCGCAGCACATCTGCAAGTCTCGCGAGATCAACGAAGATCGACCGATCGAGGGGTCGGTTGGGTACACGCTGCAGACGCACATGGACGTCAACGGGTGCGCTGGAACGGTGAACGAAGTCCGCTTTTTGGAGCACGTTCAGTGTAAGATAACGCTGAGGTTCTTCCCGCGAGGTAACCTCCGGATCCTGCTGACTTCCCCCATGGGAACCACCAGTACGTTGCTCTTCGAGCGACCTCGTGACGTAACCAAGTCCAACTTTGACGATTGGCCCTTCCTGAGCGTCCACTTCTGGGGTGAGAAGGCCGAGGGCCGCTGGACGCTGCAGATCCTCAACGGAGGTCACCGTCGGGTCAGCCAGCCCGGCATCCTGTCCAAGTGGCAGCTCATCTTCTACGGAACCGACCAGAACCCGATCCGGCTGAAGAGCGACGGCCAGCGCAGCTCCGGTGCGTACTCCAACCTGAACCCGTTCGTTTTTCCCACCGAAACCGACATCAACCAGCCGTCGCTGAACGGCGGCAACTACTACCAGTCCCAGGATCTGTACTCCAACTCGATGAACTACCCGTACGTGTTCGCCGGGGCCGGCAGCAGCATCGACAAAAGCGTAACCACCCTGAACGGGCACAACATCCCGACGGCACAGCGCGAGAACGTGATGGCCGACTCCAACAACAAGCTGGTGGTCCTGCACGACTGTGACCCCGAGTGTGACCAGCAGGGCTGCTACGGCAAGGGACCGACGCAGTGTGTCGCCTGCAAGCACTACCGGTTAGACAAGTGAGTACCGTTTTTTTTTTTGTTTACAGCGGCACCACTAAAGCTAACTTTCTGCCATTGCAGCACCTGCGTGAGCCGCTGTCCGCCCCGCAGCTTCCCCAACCAGGGTGGCGTCTGCTGGCCCTGCCACGAGTCGTGCGAAACCTGTGCCGGCGCCGGCCAGGACAGCTGCCTGACCTGTGCCCCGGCGCACCTGTACGTGACCGACCTGGCCGTCTGCCTGCAGATCTGCCCGGACGGGTACTTTGAGAGTGAGTAGTTCTTTTTTTTATGTGACGACGTAAATTGCAATTTGCATATTTTTGGACTCCCTTTGTTGTGTGTGTGCGCGCTGTACGTGTGTGTTTGTGATTTATATTAATTAATCGAAAGAGCCAAACCCGACGGTGGCACTGTTGCACTAAATGAGTGCTGCCATAATTAAGCGATCCAATTGGGTGAAAAAATCCTGGAGGCCCCCCCTTCCGGGTGTGTGGTGAACCGATTTCGTGTAGTATTGTACGGTTTGGACCATGTCCGGTGGTTTTTCGGGTTTGGTGGTCAGTGCGACTTGGTGGTGTGTGGCACGTTGCGTTGTGTCTGTGTCACGTTTCGAGTGCAATTCGGGGAATCGTTTCAACAGGATGAAGTTAATTATTTTTCAACCCGGAATTGTTGCAATTATTGGGAGTTAAAATGGTGAGTTTTTTTTACCATTGATGTTGGCAGATTTTGGTTACGGTTTGTTTTATCATATGTTTTAACTGAAAATCAATCAAAAATTTCCCTTGAAAGCTGCAAAGCCAAAATTGATCGTTGCTCAGAGAAACTCCAACTATCAATACTGCACGTAATTTATTACCATTATTGTTTTTAAAAATGAGATTATCAAAAAGGCAAAATGTTATTGAATAGAATAAAGGTTGCTTTGACTGTAAAGCCATTTTTAAGAAAATTGATTATCACTGAAGCCAGATTGGCCCCAGGTACCTAGGCTATCAAGTGCTATTTTCTATTTTTTTTTTCACAAAATGTATCCTCAACTGCACAGTAGTCAAGATCGCAAAATTAAGTGGAAAACGGATTTTCCGAAAAATTGTGATGTTTTGGAGTGTTGGTGTCTTGAGAAGAGTTGTTGCAAATGAAAAGGAGCAACTTTTAAAAGTTGGTTTGATTGAAAATTAGGATGATTAGGGTGATTTCGAAAATTTAACTTTTCAGGAAGGCGTCATCCATAAAGTATGTCACGCTAAAATCGGCCAAAATTAACCCCCCCTCCCCCCTATGTCACACTTTATCACGCTGGCTCTGACCCCCCCTCAGAAAGTACGTCACGTTTTGTCGGACCCCCCCCCCCCCCTCCGCACTATCTTGTTTTTTGTACAATTTAACACAGTAAAAAAATCATGGTAATATTACATCTGGGAAGGGGTACATCTGGGAAGGGGTACATCTTTTATGTCAGAAAAAGGATGTAATTTTACCTCTGAAAATGAGTAATTTTACCACTTTTCTGGTGTAATGACACTAAATGAGTCTGAATTGAGGTAAATTTACATCAATAAATCTGTAAAATTCAACTTTCAGAAATCACAGATTCGAAATTTACACATTTTTTTACTGTGTGGCATGATTTATAAAAAGGATGATTTTAAAATTCGGAATTCATTCGAAAATGTTTTTAATTTTTACAGGTTGCGTTTGGATTTTTTAAATTTTATTCAATGTTGTAGTGATGAAAATCACCATCACAGTTTTTTGAAGCATAGTAATCTATCATCAAAAACTCTGTTTCATAAAGCCTTGAATCGTGTTTTATTTATGAGTAAAAGTTATCAAACATTACATTTTTAAAGCTATATTTAAAAAAAAAGTTCAATATTAAATAAATAGTCTAGCGTGACGTCACAGTCTCACGTACCCCCCCTCTCCCCCTTGTCACACTTTGTCACACTTGCGACAACCCCCCCTCCCCCCCTAGAGCGTGACGTACTTTATGGATGACGCCGAATATTTTTAGGATTTTTTTTTGTCTTCTAGAAAGTTGTTGGGCTTGCCAGTCTAAGCAACTTTGTCGAAGACACCAAAATTTTATCTCGTAATTTACGCCTTCTACGGCCACATTTATCAAAAGCATCTGAGCAAACCTTCAATAATCAGTTTTTTGAACGTAGTAATTCAGGGTTAAGTTTTAGAGAAAAGCGATATTTGCAGCACTAAAAAACTCTAAAAAACAGACATTTTAATTTTTTGACAGGTCAATTTGGACTTAAGGGTGAAATGTTACAGGCATTTTATGGTAAAAAAGATGCAAATTTGAAACTTAAATATCTCGAAAAGGCGCGCAAAATAACATGTAAAAAACATATATTGGAAATGAATCGAATTTCGTTAGGGTGGCCCCGTATGGTTTTCCCTTGAAAATTAGACATTATAAAATGAAGATATATCAAGTTTAAAGAAAAACACCCCAGAGATTTTTTCAGCGTTTGTAGTTCTGGATCTCCACTTTCAAATGCAACCTGGTGCTTAAAATTTGGCTTGCGCCTTTTTGAGATATTTAAGTTTCAAATATGCATCTTTTTTACCTTAAAATGCCTGTAACTTTTGACCCTTAAGTCCAAATTGACCTGTCAAAAAATAAAAATGTTTTTTAAGAGCTCTTAAAGTGCTCCGAATATCACTTTTCTCTAAAACTTGACCCTAAATTACCACGTTCAAAAAAACTGATTTTTGAAGGTTTGCTCAGATGCTTTCTATAAATTTGGTCGTAGAAGGCGTAGATTACGAGATAAAATTTTGATGTCTTCAACAAAGTTGCTAAGATAAGCAAGCCCAACAACTTTCTAGAAGACAAAAAAAAATCTCTGGAATATTTCTGAAAAGTTAGAATTTCAAAACCACCAAAATCGTGAACCACCCTAGCTTTCAACCAAACTAAATGCTACCCCTTTTCATTTGCAACAACTTTTCTGAAGACACCACCAGCTCCAAAACATCATCATTTTTCGGAGCATCCGTTTTCCACTTAAATTTGCGATCTGGACCACTGTGAACTGGAGTGAATCAAAACAACAGCCTGAATTATTTTTAAGAGTTTAAAAGTGTAAGTACCGTAAACCGGGGAGACAATGTTTGGATTTCGATTTATTTTTCAAATATCATTCGGACGATAAGACTTGTCTAAAGATTTTATAATTTTTAAATAAGTACTGGGGAAGGCCACACCAAGTCCAGGCTAATTTGCACATAAAGCCCCAAGTAACATTTGTTTCCAGGAGTTCTACAAGAGCTATTCAAGATAGCTACAGCATAGCAGTTTGGACCGCGGTAGGATAAAATTCTCTTCAAAACTTCTTCAGGAGTTTGGAAGAGTACTTGAAGAGAGTTTTATCCTACCGCGGTCCAAACTGCTATGCTGTAGCTATCTTGAAGAGCTCTTGTAGAAATCCTGGAAAAAAATGTTACTTGGGAGGTTTTGTCTAAATTGCTTTAAAAATAGTTTTGTTGAAAATTGTAATTTTGAAAACCGGGGTGACTTTGAAAGTCATCGTGTGTCTTACCAATTTCACTTTACAAGTGTACACATTGAAATTATAATATTATATTGACCATTAGTAAGGTCACTAAAAATGTTTTATTTGAAAAATTGCTATTAAATGTTTGTTTAACTCAGTTCATGAAATTTAAATAAAATTTTTAGAAATATTAGCCAAAGTGAAAAATCTCCCAAGTTTGATCAATATTCATTGGAATTTTTTTTTAATCCGAATTATTGTTAGAAAATGATTCTACTGAAATTGCCTACATATCGGAATATATTTTTGATTTCTTTTGATTTGAATTCAATAACACTTAAAATTCGTAATGTTGGATCTATTTTTTGCTGTTCTTATTGTAAAATTGTCCAAGGAACCCGATAAAGCAGTTTGTTTTCCGTTTAGAACTCTTGTTCATTCAAGAAAAACATGTCATCTTGAGAGTATTTAAATAATCCTATTTAGGGGAAATATACCCATTTTAATCACACTAAGCCGTTCGACCAATTCTCATCACTTTTGCCGTTTCTGCTATTAAATCAACATTTTCAGATGTTTCAACAATGGAGAGTTGCTAGCTCACTTTTATTTGAGCTATTTATTACTTTGGAACAGTCAAAAACATTTTATATAAGCTGTAATTCATGATCAAAGTGCTGATAGGCCGATAATAGAAATAGGCTGAGAAAGGGTATAGTTCCCCTATCAGTGTTTTATAGTTATAATTAACAACATTTTTGAAACTTTTGAAAATTTGTTGAACACAACTTTTTAGGTACCGTAAAATGGGGTAACTTTGATAGGTTGATGATTGCAAAACAACTGAACGAGTGTAAAATGCACTTTTTGCATTCAAATGTTGAGACTATGGCTTGTTATTTCATTTTTTAGTTTTTGGAAATTTGAAACAAAGGACATTCAAACAATCGTTTTGCTTGTATAGAGTATCAAACTGAAGCTCTTAGGATGAGAGTACACCTTTACCACTGCGTCACAGGATTTTGTTGGAGGAGAAGCACAACTGCAGGATACATAAGCAGCAATGTTTTTATTCAACACGCAGAACTAAACTCACTCATGGAATCGTTCCATCAAATACCTGTTCATCAGTGAAAGGGAAGTTCCGGGTCGTCAACGAAAACAGTTCTCCAGATACTCCACTGCAAACAAAAAAAAGGCAATTCCTTAGCACAAAGTTTCACAAAAAAAAAGAAGTTTCAACCCCCCAACCAACCTGTCCATATCGCAGTGGTACCCCATCCTCAGCTCCCGCGGCCACCCGTGCGCCAATCGCTGGGACACGCACTGCCTCGGCTTGGCCACCGGATGGAACCGATGCACGAACGCACTGTTGTAAAAGTACGGACACAGCCCGTGCGACCCCTTGGGAAACGGCCGGGCCGCCACCTGGTCCCGGCCGCAGTTGCCCATGTTCCAGCTGATGTGACAGTCGCGCCTTCTCGTCCCAAAGTTGGCACTCGTGTGGATGCACTGGACCTGCCGGGCGGCCTGCTTCGGATCCAGCAGCATGTGCTCCGGCACGTTGTCGAAGCCGGGCCCTGCCGGATCACACGCTGCAAGGGTTTTTGGGTTTGGAATAGGCTAATTTGTATTCAGGTTGCCGCGACCCGACTTACCGTCGATTCTGTTGATTTTCTGAAGTCCGAACCTGCGGGAACCTTCCAGCGCGAGATGGGCGCCCATGCTGAACCCAAAGATGTGACCCTTGGCCGGATCAAAGCCGATCGACTCCATCCTTCGCAGGTGAGCGGCCAACACGTTGGCTAATTTGTCAAAATGAGGCAGCAACTCGTTGAAGTAATCGATCGTGTGGCTGTTGTTGGCGTAATGCATCACCATCACACATCCCGTCCGGTGCACGGTAAAGTTGGACACCATGTCGCCGACCCACTCCGAGTCGGTTCCTTCGCGCCACCCGTGCACGATGATCGCAAACTGTTCACTAGGCTTGCAACTGCTTTTGGCGAAGTCTGCATTGCTGTCCGGAACGTTGACCAGCTGGTTCGAACCTCTGGAATCCAAAGTAGTCCGTAAAACATCACACAATACCCAGAACAAGTCTCACACTCAGCACCTGTCGAACATCAGAAACCTGATCGTGCCAGTGACTCGATCAGCTGCTTTCACACCGCCGTAGATCACACAAATCACCGCGCAGATCGCCCATAGCTGAGCACCGTTCATCAACCTTTGCGCCATGACGGTTCGGAACTGACTGCGAGACGCCTAATTTACACATTTGGGGCGAGCCCGCCTCTCGTCAGATACCGGTTTTTACCAGACGGTCCCACCCCGAGTTTGGGGCGCCCGAAAAGAACAGAAAGTGTAATTGTTTGCCTCCCCTCCCAGCACTGACGTAGATAACAACGTCTTCGACCGAGCCGCTCCGCGAGGGAGAACTTGGTTGGATTGAACCTTTAAAAAGGTGCGTCTCATGGTTTGACGGGAGAATCTGGAAACAGCTGAGCAAAAAGTTTGATCACACTTGTCGACAAAATTACTTTTCTTCTGGAAGGTGGAGCAGTTTTCGCCAAAAATGTGATAGCGATCTGAGGAGATCCTAATGTTTGACAATAAGTATTTTTTCATACAGCTATTCCATATGAAAGTGTAAACTCAAATTTTTATATTGCCCATTACCCAAGGAGAGATTCCTTGGCCCAAATAAATAGATACGTATATTTTTATTTGGTTATTACGGCGTTTCAAACCTAGTTAGGGTGGTTCCATAACTGTCAAAAAAAACTTTATTTTGACTGCAATTTCTCGTCATTTTACCTGATTTAGCTCTTTTGTCGTACGTCACTTTTTGACGTTCCGAGAAAAACGCGTTTTAATGTTTGACCTTGAATAAACAAAAACGAGAGCACGCAATGTTAACAATAACAAACACGTTTTGTTTGGTTGACTATTCTGAGCATTGCCCCGAAGTTTGGTTGAATTTGGTTGCCGGAGTCCCGAGTTATGATTGAAAATGTTTGTCTCTGTGTCAAACGCGTTCTGACCTGAAATCCCTTTGGCCAGTTCATTCATATGAACAGTGACCAAAAATGCACGGAGTCTTGCCTTCCTCACTGAGGTAAGGCTATAATCCTGCTCTAAAAATGAACTTTGTTTAAAAACGTCGTAAACACAGCTTCATGTATACATATCGACTCAGAATCGAAAACTGAACAAATGTCTGTGTGTATGTGTGTGTGTATTAGGATGGGTACGGATTTTGAAAAGTTCTCAGATCATGTTCTGGTGTGGTTCCCCTTGTAGGGCATACCCATAGGGACTCTCACGCCAAATTTCAGCTCATTTGGTTGAAAACTGGCTTGTCTCAAGCGAGTTCAAGTTTACATGGAATTTACTATGGGAAATTTTGAATTTTCGATCATTCGCTCCTACAGGCCTGTGGGAAACATGTAGAAACTTCTAGGATGGCCAGAAATGAGCGGAATTGCCTGGAGAACAACTTTCCCTAAGAGACCAGGTCGATTCGTTCAACCCCCATCGAGCTCAACGGCAATACATCCGGGGTTTTCGGAACCAACGGTTTTCCCCAGAAAAGCATCAAATTTTCCTTAGCATGCTATGAATGCTTGATGAACACCGCGACGCCACATGTCAAACAGCTACCACGTGGACTAGCATCGCCTATAAAAAATTACTTTTTATTACTTTTTGAAAAATAGAATTATCATTTATGGTGATCAGGATACTATTTAGCTGTATTGTAAACCTCCAAATAAGACAAAAACATGTTATAGTGCAAATTTTACAATCACGTGGTAGCTGTTTGACATGTGGCGTCGCGGTGTTCATCAAGCATTCATAGCATGCTAAGGAAAATTTGATGCTTTTCTGGGGAAAACCGTTGGTTCCGAAAACCCCGGATGTATTGCCGTTGAGCTCGATGGGGGTTGAACGAATCGACCTGGTCTCTTAGGGAAAGTTGTTCTCCAGGCAATTCCGCTCATTTCTGGCCATCCTAGAAGTTTCTACATGTTTCACCCAGGCCTGTAGGAGCGAATGATCGAAAATTCAAAATTTCTCATAGTAAATTCCATGTAAATTTGAACTCGCTTGAGACAAGCCAGTTTTCAACCAAATGAGCTGAAATTTTGCGTGAGAGTCCCTATGGGTATGACCTACAAGGGGAACCACACCAGAACTTGATCTGAGAACTTTTCAAAATCCGTACCCACCCTAGTGTGTATGTATGTGTGACTCACCAACTAGCTCTTGTTTCTCGGCACTGGCTGAACCGATTTGACACGAATCTGTTGCATTTGACTTGGTTTAGGATCCCATAGATCGAGTTTTACACAGAATAAAGTTTCGATAAGTAGTTCAAAAGTTAGGTATAAAAATGTGTTTTCACATAAATCCGGATCTCACTTAAATGTACGTAAACGATGCCCAAGTCCATCATCCCATCATCCGACCCATCGTTGGTTAGGTTATTAAAAGACCTTTCCAACGAGTCTAAAACATTGAAGATCTGGCAACCCTGTCTCGAGATATGGCCCCTTAAGTCATATTGATGTACTTTTTGGAAGCCGGATCTCACTTAATTGTATGTAAACTATGTCCGGATCCATCATCCGACCCATCGTTGGTTAGAATATTGAACATTGAAGATCTGGCAACCCTGTCTCAAGATATTGATTTTTATGTACTTTTTCATTACGCATCTAAAAAATAGATGAAATTTGCGTACAACCCCATCATATCAGACATTGAGTGAGGGAGGCTCCAACCACATAGGTGTATTAAGTTAGTTTTTTTATTTTTATTTCCGTGATTCTCGAACGCAAATCCATTTTCGTTCATATTCTTAGAACAGTGTACCACGACGTCGTTTGTTTTTGTAGGTCTAGACGATGAAAAACAAAATCGACCCAAACTGTGTAAATGAAAACAGTGAAAAACAGACTTTAGTAGATAATATTTTTACAATGAGCGGTAATAAGGCGAATGCAATTTTTAAGGCGAAGTTATAGGGTTACAAAAACTACGCAGTTTTAAATCATTCTGTTGAACAGTTTGAAATTAAAAGTATTTTATTTTAAAATGATTAGGATGGCACAAAATTGTAATTCACTTCGTTAACCTTTTTCATTATTTCAAATAAATACATATGACAAATAATATGGTGAACATTTATTGATCATTTAAACAAAACATTATAAGTGAATATTGATCACCCTAATACGAGCACTCAAATGTTGTTGTTTATCCAGGGCTGTCGGATTACCATAGTTACATACCTAAGACACCTTGAATATGAAGATATGCTCAAGGTTTTCTGGAGATCAAATAAGATAACACTGCAGCTGCTCTTGTAGTGTGTTGTAGAGCTTAATTAGCCCATCAGTTATCTTACAAATTTGAAGCTGGTAGGAACTGGCATAACGTACAATCACCACATGTTTCAAACCAGCAAGCTTTTAAAATAAAATTGAAATTTCAATCAAATTTGCCTAAAATTGATAAATATTCTCAAATTTTCCTACCGCTGGAATTTTGGAAAGCGGACAATTTTCCTTACACTTTTTTACTGACATTTTATAAATATGATGGTTGGAATCTGTTTCATTTTTTGAGATAAAAAAATTCAATTTCTGAAATCTCAATGAAATAAAAAAGCTGATTTATAGTTTCAACTGACGGATTTTTTTTTTTGATTTCCCAAAATTATTCAAGTGCGTTTTTTTTAAATAAAAAAAAGTGTCAGAAGGATTTCTTTGATATTTGAATTACTGCAATCTTTGTAGAAACTTTTCTGATTTGAGAAGTTTTCAGAGTACCGTTACAATGCCTTGAAATTTTTATGTTTTGCAATTGGCATGTCGCAGAATTTCGATTTTTTTTGCGTTATCAACCTTTTACCGAAGAAATCATGTTTTAGGGGACAACAAACTACAACTATTGAGCCAAGGAAAAGTATGCAGAAAAAATTTGCCGCAGTGTTATGATTTTTTTTCAAATTAAATGTTTTTTCTGAGAAAATAGAAATGACATTGAAAATATTTTGTTGACTTCAATTTTAGCTTGAATTAAAAATTAAGTTTGCAACCGAAAGTGATCGAAAGTTTATTTTTAACTGAAATTCCAAGTCAAGTTTTACGATTTTCGGTTGCAAATTGATATTATGCCCTGTTGAAATGTTTGTCTTGATTTGAAAAAAAAAGAAAATATTGTTTTCTAGAAATCGGAAAATTCAAGAATGTTTCATATTTTAACATTAAAAATCGAACATATCGATATCGACATTGGAAAATGGTAGGTTGTTTGAGTGAGACTAATAAAACGTAAATTTTCTTGTTTTCAAATCATTCCGTGGCAATATCTCAGCAACTTAAGGTCGTATAAACAAAGTACAAAAAAAGCAGAATATAGAGAATTTTCTCAGCAATTAAAAAATATTTTTTTCAAAAATGGACAAACATGGGCCCTAGCTTAAAAAAATGGATAACTGCGACTATTTTCAAAAAGTTTCCTAAAAATGGCTATAACTTTTTGATTCCAAATTCAATTTTACATCGAAGTTGAAAAATTTTGGGACTCATATTTCGAATTTTCGAAAAAATCCGTATTGATTCAAAAAATCAAAGCCATAAGTTTGCATTAGATGTCCTCCAAAACATAATTCTCCGCCAACTCACACAGCAGTTGCCCCGACCCCCCTTCGATTTGCGTGAAACTTTGTCCTAAGGGGTAACTTTTGTCCCTGATCACGAATCCGAGGTCCGTTTTTTGATATCTCGTGACGGAGGGGCGGTACGACCCCTTCCATTTTTGAACATGCAAAAAAAGAGGTGTTTTTCAATAATGTGCAGCATGAAACGGTGATGAGATATAAATTTGGTGTTAAAGGGACTTTTATGTAAAATTAGACGCCCGATTTGATGGCGTACTCAGAATTCCGCAAAAACGTATTTTTCATCGAAAAAAAAACACTAAAAAAGTTTTAAAAATTCTCCCATTTTCCGTTACTCGACTGTAAAAAATTTTGGAACATGTCATTTTATGGGAAATTTAATGTACTTTTCGAATCTACATTGACCCAGAAGGGTCATTTTTTTATTTAGAACAAAATCTTTCATTTTAAAATTTCGTGTTTTTTCGAACTTTTCAGGGTTATTTTTTAGAGTGTAACAATGTTCTACAAAGTTGTAGAACAGACAATTACAAAAATTTTGATATATAGACATAAGGGGTTTGCTTACAAACATCACAAGTTATCGCGATTTTACCAAAAAAAAGTTTTGAAAAAGTTGGTCGTCATCGATCATGGCCATTCATGGTCACCCGCGACAGACACGGACGACGAAACAAAGAGAAACGCAAAAAGTAACTTTTTCAAAACTTTTTTTCGTAAAATCGCGATAACTCGTGATGTTTATAAGCAAACCCCTTATGTCTACATATTTTAATTTTTGTAATTGTCTGTTCTACAACTTTGTAGAACATTGTTGCACTCTAAAAAATAACCCTGCAAAGTTAGAAAAAACACGAAAATTTAAAATTGAAATTTTTGTTCTAAATGAAAAAATGACCCTTCTGGGTCAATGTAGATTCCAAAAGTACATTAAATTTCCCATAAAATGACATGTTCCAATTTTTTTACAGTCGAGTAACGGAAAATGCCAGAATTTTTAAAACTTTTTTTGTGTTTTTTTCGATGGAAAATACGTTTTTTCGGAATTCTGAGTACGCCATCAAATCGGGCGTCTAATTTTACACAAAAGTCCCTTTTACACCAAATTGCTATCTCATCACCGTTTTTGGCTGCAAATTATTGAAAAACACCTCTTTTTTCGCATGTTCAAAAATGGAAGGGGTCGTACCGCCCCTCCGTCACGAGATATCAAAAAACGGACCTCGGATTCGTGATCAGGGACAAAAGTTACCTCTTAGGACAAAGTTTCACGCAAATCGAAGAGGGGTTGGGGCAACTGCTGTGTGAGTTGGCGGAGAATTACCCTTTTGCAAAACCGCATATTTTTTAACGAAAGTGCCAAAAATATTCGTAATTTGCCATTTGCCTCTTGGTGGTGCTTTGTGTTAGTATGTGTGCGGTCGATGTTTGCGGACGTGCACGCAGAACGGCAGAACGCAGAACAGTGAGAACTAGCAAAAATGCCTCACTTTCTTCTGATTAAAGTCGCTATATTGAAATTACTTGAAGATTCATACCCGTGCGTAAACCCTAACAATGGAGACAGTGTTTGGATATGGCCAAGTCATATTTGCGTAGGTCAGGCCATTAAATGCTTAGTAATTGTCACGTTTACCTAAAGTTTTTTTGTTGAATTTTTTTAGGACTAAGCTAATGATTCAAGGTTATATATGTTTTGCAGACAAGTTACAACTGATTGCAGTTGGGTTATCATTTGATAAACATTGTTTTTCATTGTGATTTCTGCATAAAATCTTAACGCATCCTCATTTAAATTGTTTGTTGTATCACACAAATCAAAGTCAGGTTTGATTTACAGTTATTAAATCAACAGTTTCCCTTCAACTCAACAAAACACTTCTTTCTAACAAAGTGTACTCAACTATTTATCTAAGAGAATGGTGCTGAAAACTCAATAAAGCACATAATTGAAGCGAACGATGCTCCAGTCACAGCTTGGAAAACGTAATAACCTGTTCGTATTAACACAGAAGAGAAAAGGATTCCCTCTTCCCCTTCCGGATGATCATGCTTTGATGTCAGAGTGGTGTCTTCTGCAATCGACTTCCTTTAAATGTAACTTCATCCATTCAATCACATTGCGCAACTTCTCTATTGCATATGTTTCTGAGGTAAAAAAAAAGTTTATCTGTGTGTATGTCTGAGTTTGTGCGCACTTCCCGTATGTGTGAAGTCTGTAATTGAACCTGCAAATTTATGAAAATTAATTCCTTCTTTCCCTCCTTTGCATTTGCCATCATCGATCTAATCGACACACTTCTTTGATGTAAACTTGCCTTCAACTTGTTTTTGCTCTTATTCCCCTTCTTCTCTCGCCACAAACCCAGATTACGACAACCGGACGTGCGTGCCCTGCGAGGCCAATTGTGCCTCCTGTCAGGACCGGCCCGACTACTGCACCAGCTGTGATCACCATTTAGTTATGCATGAGCACAAGTGCTACTCGGCCTGCCCCAAGAACACCTACGAGACGGAGGACTACAAGTGAGTACCGACTGTGGTGAAAGGGGGAGGGGTATTTAGAATATTGAGATGAGCAGGTGAATTTTGTTGGAGGTTTTTTGAGTATTTTTAGCAATTTTTTTAGCCATGAAATTTACAAGAATATATCACAAAATCCGTTTCCAAAAGGAAAAAATTGTAGAAAATCAACAAAATTACTTATAAATGAATGTTGAAAATAATTTTTCGTATCATGTTAAAACTAGTAATTTAAATTTTTTTTTTGCTAAACAAATTTAACCGATGAAATTGTAATTTTCACAACAATTTAAAATAATAAAGAATTCCGAAGTTGATTTTAAATAGCTTCACATAGTTACATGTGAACAATTTTCTCTTTCTTGTCAGGACGATAACGATAATCTATCGTTATTCTGATAATTCTATCGGCGATAATTTTATCGACGGTAACGGACGATAACTCATATTAAATGTATTTCTAAAATTGATTAAAACCAACCAAATTATGTTGAATTTTTAAGCTTCCTCTTAATAAATATTTTTTGTTGATATGGTAAGTTTTGAAGTATAAATACGAACATTTTCACAATATACCGTATTTTTTTGAAAGTACTCAAATTTTTATAATTCGCAAAATGGGTATAAAGCGATTTGAAATTTTGCATGTATTTTAACTGTTTTATGAATGAAATACTCAAATGTTCACGAAATTCCGAGTTTCCTCAAAAATACTCAATTTTTTTATAATTCGCAAACGGTATCAACGCATATATTGCAAATTATAAAAATTGAGTATTTTAATGAAAAAAATGTATTTTGTAAAAAATTAAGTATTTCATTCAAAAAACTCTAAAATGGTCAAATTTTTGCAAAATTTCGAATCGTTTGATACTCATATTGCGAATCATAAAAATATTAGAATTTGCGAGAAAACACGGTATTTTGTGAAAATTTTAGTATTTCATTAAAACAACTCTAAAACAGTGAAAATGTATGAAAAATTTCGAATCGTTTGATACCCAGACGGCAAATTTCAAAATTTGAGTGCTGAGCAGTTTTCCATACAAATTTGGCAGCTGTCCAAAAATGATGTACGAATATTTAAAAATCTGTATCTTTGGAAGGTATTTTTTGATCAATTTGGTGTCTTCGGCAAAGTTGTAGGTATGGATACGGACTTTACTGGAAAAAAATGATACATGGTTAAAAAAAATTGGTGTTTTTTTTATTTAACCGAGTTAGGAATTCTTAAATCAATACTGATTTTTTCAAAAAAAATCGAAATATCGGTCGCAAATTTTTTTCAAAATCATTTTTCGATGTATAATAAAATTGGCAATCAAAAAGTATTTTATTGAAATTTTGATAAATTGCACCGTTTTCAAGTTAAAGCCATTTTCAGGTAACTTTTTTTGAAAATAGTCGCAGTTTTTCATTTTTTTTAATCAGTGCACATGTTTGCTCACTTTCGAAAAAAAAATTTTTGAGCAGCTGAGAAAATTCTCTATATTTTACTTTTGTAAACCTTGTTGATACGATCCTTAGTTGCCGAGATATTGTCATGCAAAGGTTTAAAAACATGAAAATTGATGTTTTCCAAGTCTCACCCAAACAACCCACTATTTTCTAACGTCGATATCTCAGCAACTAATGGTTCGATTTACAATGTTAAAATATGAACCATTCGTGAAGTTTTCCGGTATTTTTTATAAACAATATTTAAAAAAATTAAAAATCAAGACTAACATTTCAAAAGGGCCACATAATCAATATTACGCACTTTTTAAATGTTAGTCTTGGTTTAAAATTTTGAAAAAAATTGTTTTCGAAAAGATCGGAAAATTTCACGAATGTTTCATACTTTAACATTGTAAATCGGACCATTAGTTGCTGGGATATCGACATAAGAAAATGGTGGGTTGTTTCGGTGAGACTTAGAAATCATCAAATTTCATGTTTTTAAACCTTTGCATGGCAATATCTCAGCAACTCTAAGGGTCGTTTCAACAAAGTTCCATAAAGCAAAGTTTAAAGAGTTTTCTCAGCATTTCAAAAGTGGGCAAACATCTGCAAAAATTAAAAAAAAACTGCGGCTATATTCAAAAAAGTCACCTAAAAATGTATTTAACTTGAAAACGGTGCACTTTATCAAAATTTCACTAAAGTACTTTTTGATTGAAATTTTCATTTTACATCAAAAAATGAAGTGGACAAATTTTTGCGACCAATGCTTCGATTTTTTGAAAAAATCAGTATTGATTCAAAAACTTATAACTCGGTCAATGATTTTTTGCACTACCTGGAAATATCTGAAAAGTTGGCATTTGATATCCTCTAAAACATATCAAAAAATAAAACAAAATTAAAAATAGTGTGTTTTTGCAAATCAAGTTAAAGTGACAAAAAGAGAAATTTAAAATCACCCATTTTTTACCGTGTATCATATTTTTTCAGTGTAGTCCATATCCATACCAACAACTTTGCCGAAGACACCAGATCGATCAAAAAATTCTTTCAAAGATACAGATTTTTTGATTTTCATACATCATTTTTGACTAATGATACAAAATTTCTTCTTTGGGCATACCGAAGGTACCAAAAATGTTTCTGCGGGATTTAAAAATATAAAAATTAAAATAGAAGAAAAAACTCGATTTAATATCACCAGAGGTGAAATAGAGCCTTTCTTACAAAATGATGAAACTCCGAGAAATATATTGGTGCAATTATTTTTTCAAAAACATAATCATACCATCCAGTGAGAATTTTACCTAAAGCTTCGAATCTTTTAAGGCTAAACCTCAAATGCCATTTTTTTGTCGCAAGACATTTGAATTTAATTAAGAAAAACATATTGGATTGACATTATTAGAAAAAAAATAACGGTTACTCAGACTATAATGTTAGTCTATGATTAACTTAAAAAAAATATGTATCGCTATTGCACTTTGTCGATCAGTTATGAGAAGCCAGAAAGAACACTTTCACGCGCAGCGTAAAACGCGCAAGCGTAAAAGCGCTGGCGATGAAGCTTCGACTTGACGACTTGTCGAGCGAGAACGAGCCGGGACTTGAATTTGATCTTCAGTATATGATTTTGTATAAATCCAAAAATTTAATAGGAATAAATAGGGTAAAAATAAGACGAAAAACACTAAAATCGCTATATCTCTGGAAATACATTTTGGAAAAGCTTCAAATTTTGGGCCCAAACAGTTTATGGCGCATGTTTTCGAATGGCTTTTTGTTTGAAACTGAATTCTTTAAATTTGATAGTGTTATCTGTAAAATAGTCCAAAAAATACCTCTAAAAATGGCTTTGACCACATTTACTGGTCGAAAATTGTGAATCGAAAAATAAAATGTTCGTCTCCGACCCCACGGCTACAGATCTGGCTTTTAAAAATTGTGGGTTTTACGAGCGGTTTTCCAGTGATGGAAGACACAAATTTTTAAGAGCGGATACAGACATCGGCCATGTATTTCAGAAAAAGAGCTCTCAAAAATCAGATTTTGAGTTCCGGGTTTCGGGCGAAAATTCAATCGAAAGAGCGCATCTAAACCTTCAATTTAGTAATAGGATTTTTTCCTGGGACGAATCCTCGCCGTGCACGATTTTTTTTAGATTTCTGAAAAAAGCGTTTTTCCAAAAGCAAACCTTAAACCTTTCTTTTGTAAGAAAGGCAAAAAGACCGTTTTCGTAGAGAATTGCTGTATTTAAAAAAAAACGGTATTTTTTTTAAATTTTAGTATGTATGCTTTGAAACTTACTACATAATCAAAACATATATTCTAAGCGAATACATTAAAAATTTAACATGATATTGATGAATTAAGGCAATTTAAAAAAAAGATTATAAAAATGAGTTATCGTTCGTTATCGGCGAAAAGATTATCGCTGATACAATTATCGAAATAACGACAGATTATCGTTATCGTCCCGACGATAACGATAACGATTATTGTTATCGTTAGACGATAATATTATCGACGATAATTCTATCGATCAACAATGTTGGTATTAATTAAACAATTCAATCAAATTCGTTTTTTTTTTTGTTATTTTTACATTAGAACTATTTACTATTTATCATTTTCTCGCTAGATTTATCAACATCACCCTCACCCAACAACAGAAGACTTCAATTCAAACAGAAAACAGGTTTTTGTGCATACATTTTCATTCTATTTATTAAATTCATCCCAAAATCGAAGCTTTAAATTAATTTTAAAATTAAATCTCAAAATGATACGTTCCATGTTGGCATTTGTTTCAACATTCTCCTAATCTTTCTCAGAAATATTTCTCCCCAAAGAAAGTGCACTCTTAGCATAACTCACTTGTTGATGAAGCAAACCAAAAAAAAAACGTCCTAATGGTACCACATCGCACAAAGAAAGCCAACCCATTATGTTTGTGGGGATAATGTTTTTTGTTTGCTCAGATCAAGTGACCATCCCTAATCCCTTACGTCTTCTTCTTCACAGTACACACGTTCGCATTGCCAAGTCATGTCCAAGTATCTCGTAAAAAGTACAACAAAGGTACCTCTTCTGTCAGGCGCACTTTCCCTCTCGTAACAATAACAAGAGGGAAAATTCCTCCTTTTATTCACATCAATACTGGACTTGGTCTTTCCTTGATGAAGCAGCTTGTGGTTCTTTTCTTTTTCTTTTTTTTTTTTGCTCTCTGAACCATTACCAAAAACCCCGTACGACCACACTGGAACACACTGGCAGAAGTACTTAATCCTCACTCACCATACCTCTTGAAGCATCCTGGGTATTAGCAAGTTTGCCCTCCTCGACCGTCCACCTTCCTGACTTGCCTTCGATGTCTTCAGGTGGGGTGTTGTTTTTATCTCCAAAGTTAAGGAGTACACGTTGTGACTTATGTTGATTTTTGAAAACTCCTTGGAAAAATCTAAAAATTTACCTCAAAACTATTAAAATTGTTTTAAGTTTGCTTTGGGATTTACGAACTTCACAAATGTCTTCAGCGAGTTAGCGAGAATGTTTTTGAACGATTTCAGGTGAAACTGGGTACTCAATTTGATAAACTTCTTTGCAACCAAGTGTATTGTAGTAGTCAAACGTTCCAGTAACCCCCTTCCCCCTCATTTTACTTGGAACAAACCAAGCCAACAGGAAAACGATGCTGCTCGACGATGTACGACAAGTTCGTTAGAAGTTCAGGATAATGTTTTTTTGGCTTTCTTCGAGCAGTCGAACAAGCACTTTTTCCCTTGAAGAACTCGAACAAAACTCAAAGAGACCATATTAACATGCACGTAAGTGTGTCCAAAACACAAAGACGGTACAGTTTCATGCCTGATAAGAAGCAATCGCATTCAATATTCATTAAGTAACAGGTAAACGAGAATGGTTCGAATGGTTGAAGCGTCACACACTCACAAGCAAGCAAATACACCCACGTGGCATTGTCATTGAGATGTCTCTCGTTTGAAGGTTTTCCCAGCAGAGCAACTGTCTGTTGGAAATGGGTTTTTACGATTAGAATCGGTGGGGAAGAGGGGGGTGGGGGGAGATGTGAAGAGAAGGAAGTCACATTATCAAACATTGGATGCTGCAAACGGTTTGGTTTGGAAATAATGTCAACAGCTTGAGATGTCAGTGCAGTTGAGCAAATATGGTTATGGGGAGAACGTTTCGGGAAAGACAGGGTGACTGTATTTGGCAGAATTTAACTTTACATTATCATTTAGTATCATTGCTTCAAAATCAGAAAGAGGATATGACAAATGAGCTGATACTTGTGTTTAATTTATTTATTTTTTTAAATTAAGTCTTATAAATTTCGTACAAACACAAACCCAAACTCCAATCTCCTGACCCAATCTCACCCCTGATGACGTTAATTTGTAATAAGGCCGATGCAAATATTTTTCAAAGTTTTTGTCCCTCAGCTCTGGTCGGGGTCAAGGAAGGTGGCAAAAAAATAAAAAAAATATATAAATATGGAAATAACAAGCCATTGTTTAGCCATTTGCATGGAAAAAGTGTTTTAAAATGCACTATGCACTAGTTCAATAATCATATTTTTTTAAAAAATTATAGATTTGACGCAAACAAAAAAATCTAGCGTGAAATAAACTTAAACATTGGAAGTTTTCAAAAATTTAAAAGATTTTTAGATCAACTAAAACATGCTAAAAATGATTCTTAACGCAGGGAAACGGAATTTAAATTGATTTCAGTTGATTGTACTTAAATTTCCATTAAAATTTTGAAGTTTTTTTGAAAAAAAATTTTGCTCTCTGATTTTTCGGGCCACTTTGAAGAGAGTGGGGGTAGACAACAAATTTAAATCAAATTTTTAACAGCCGAATTCTTTACATAAAAATTGAGGCACTCAAAACAAAATATTTGAATTTTTAACTTTTTATTAAGTTGTACAAACATTGTTCTACTTTAGCTATCTGTAATAAAATCATTAAAAATCATAATAAATAAAAATAAAATCAATTTTGCAGAAAAGTACTTAAAATTGGTAAAAATATAGTCATCGTAGCATCTATGAGGACCCTAGAAAAGGCGTCATCCATAAAGTATGTCACGCTAAAATCGGCCAAAATTAACCCCCCCTCCCCCCTATGTCACACTTTATCACGCTGGCTCTGACCCCCCCTCAGAAAGTACGTCACGTTTTGTCGGACCCCCCCCCCCCCCTCCGCACTATCTTGTTTTTTGTACAATTTAACACAGTAAAAAAATCATGGTAATATTACATCTGGGAAGGGGTACATCTGGGAAGGGGTACATCTTTTATGTCAGAAAAAGGATGTAATTTTACCTCTGAAAATGAGTAATTTTACCACTTTTCTGGTGTAATGACACTAAATGAGTCTGAATTGAGGTAAATTTACATCAATAAATCTGTAAAATTCAACTTTCAGAAATCACAGATTCGAAATTTACACATTTTTTTACTGTGTGGCATGATTTATAAAAAGGATGATTTTAAAATTCGGAATTCATTCGAAAATGTTTTTAATTTTTACAGGTTGCGTTTGGATTTTTTAAATTTTATTCAATGTTGTAGTGATGAAAATCACCATCACAGTTTTTTGAAGCATAGTAATCTATCATCAAAAACTCTGTTTCATAAAGCCTTGAATCGTGTTTTATTTATGAGTAAAAGTTATCAAACATTACATTTTTAAAGCTATATTTAAAAAAAAAGTTCAATATTAAATAAATAGTCTAGCGTGACGTCACAGTCTCACGTACCCCCCCTCTCCCCCTTGTCACACTTTGTCACACTTGCGACAACCCCCCCTCCCCCCCTAGAGCGTGACGTACTTTATGGATGACGCCAAAATAAGTTGAGAATAAAAAAAGTGTCCTATATGTTTCATTGAAAATATTTTGGATCGGGAAAACGTACTGCAATAATTTTCTAGTACATTGCTAGATAACATCTGTTATCTGAAGTTATCTTGCCGGAAATTATTTTTAAGAACGGAGTTTGAATTTATTCAATTTAAATGATTATTGTAAGTAAAGATTTTCAGAACGAAATTGATGTAGTTTAATTTATTCATAAAAATATTCGCTCAAGTATTTTGAATATAATATAAATTATCCTGCAGCCAGATTTTTTGGCACTAGCTGAAGATATCTTGCTTGTAATGGTTTTTAGAATGGAATTTGTTTTGGTTAATTGATTCATGAAAATATTCAATCAATTATTTTTCCCACAACCGAAATTGTCATGCATCCTATAAAACCAACTGAAGTTATCATGCAGAAAGTTATCTTGCAGATTCGATGATTTTAGAAAAAAAAACATCGCTGCAAGATAACTTCTGAGCAGTTCTCTACGGAATCGGTTTTTTTTCTTTAATTTTAATTTTTGTATTTTTTAATCCGGCTGAAACTTTTTTGGTGCCTTCGGTATGCCCAAAGAAGCCATTTTGCATCATTAGTTTGTCCATATAATTTTCCATACAAATTTGGCAGCTGTTCATACAAAAATGATATGTGAAAATTCAAAAATCTGTATCTTTTGAAGGAATTTTTTGATCGAGTTGGTGTCTTCGGCAAAGTTGTAGGTATGGATATGGACTACACTGAAAAAAAATGATACACTGTAAAAAAATTTTTGGTGATTTTTTATTTAACTTTTTGTCACTAAAACTTGATTTGCAAAAAAACACTATTTTTATTTTTTTTTATTTTTTGATATGCTTTAGAGGACATAAAATGCCAACTTTTCAGAAATTTCCAGAATGGGCCAAAAATCTTTGACCGAGTTATGATTTTTTGAATCAATACTGATTTTTAAAAAAAATCGAAATATCGGTCGCAAAAATTTTTCAACTTCATTTTTTGATGTAAAATCGAATTTGCAATCAAAAAGTACTTTAGTGAAATTTTGATAAAGTGCACCGTTTTCAAGTTAAAGCCATTTTTAGGTAACTTTTTTGAAAATAGTCGCAGTTTTTCATTTTTTAAAATTAGTGCCCATGTTTGCCCACTTTTGAAAAAAATATTTTTGAAAAGCTGAGAAAATTCTCTATATTTTGCTTTATTGAACTTTGTTGATACGACCCATAGTTGCTGAGATATTGCTATGCAAAGGCTAAAAAACAGGAAAATTGATGTTTTCTAAGTCTCACCCAAACAACCCAACATTTTCTAATGTCGATATCTCAGCAACTATAGGTCTGATTTACAATGTCAAAACATGAAACATTCGTGAAATTTTTCGATCTTTTCGAAAAAAATATTTTCAAAAATTTAAAATCAAGACTAACATTTCAAATGGGCGTAAAATTGAATGTTTGGCCCGTTTAAAATGTAAGTCTTGATTTAAAATTTTTGAAAATATTTTTTTCGAAAAGATTGGAAAATTTCACGAATGTTTCATGTTTTAACATTGTAAATCGGACCTATAGTTGCTGAGATATCGACATTAGAAAATGGTGGGTTGTTTGGGTGAGACTTAGCAAACATCAATTTTCCTGTTTTTTAGCCTTTGCATAGCAATATCTCAGCAACTATGGGTCGCATCAACAAAGTTCAATAAAGCAAAATATAGAGAATTTTCTCAGCTTTTCAAAAATATTTTTTTCAAAGGTGGGCAAACATGGGCACTAATTTAAAAAAATGAAAAACTGCGACTATTATCAAAAAAGTTACCTAAAAATGGCTATAACTTGAAAACGGTGCACTTTATCAAAAACTCACTAAGGTACTTTTTGATTGCAAATTCGATTTTACATCGAAAAATGAAGTTGAAAAAATTTTGCGACCGATATTTAGATTTTTTGAAAAAATCAGTATTGATTCAAAAAATCATAACTCTGTCAAAGATTTTTTGCCCATTCTGGAAATTTTTGAAAAGTTGGCATTTTATGTCCTCTAAAACATATCAAAAAATAAAAAAAATTAAAAATAGTGTTTTTTTGCAAATCAAGTTTTAGTGACAAAAAGACAAAATTTTTTTTACCGTGTATCATTTTTTTTCAGTGTAGTCCATATCCATACCTACAACTTTGTCGAAGACACCAACTCGATCACAAAATTCCTTCAAAAGATACAGATTTTTGAATTTTCACTTATCATTTTTGTATGGACAGCTGCCAAATTTGTATGGAAAATTATATGGACAAACTAATGATGCAAAATGGCTTCTTTGGGCATACCGAAGGCACCGAAAAAGTTTCAGCCGGATTAAAAAATACAAAAAAAAATCGAATGACTGAAAACTCAGAGAATTGCTCTTCTGTACTAAAAAGTTATCTTGCTGCGATGTTTTGGAAGTTTTAGTACTTGCAAGATTACTTTTTTAGTACATTGCAAGATAAGTGCATTATCGGATTCTTTCGACAATTTTACACTAACCACAAATAAAATAAGTTTCTAGGTTCCAAGTTTTAATTGTCATTCAAGCAAAAGCAATAATTATGACCATTTTTTTTTTCATTTTCAATAAAAAAATTTCATAGCAAATCTGGTGAATTTATAAACCGGTCTCAATGGTTAAAAAAAAAATCAAGAAAACAGTTTCAAAAGCTTTTTATAAATCAAAATCGAAAAAGGACATTGTGTGACCCAGGCCATTACATGTATAAAAAATATAAATCATGGAAATAGTCGAACCGGTTGAATATTTTTTGAAAAATAAATTGATATCCTATGAATGTCACCTCAGATCACGGTATCTTGTTAATTTAAGTTAAGTTAAGTTAAGTTAAGTTAAGTTAAGTTAAGTTAAGTTAAGTTAAGTTAAGTTAAGTTAAGTTAAGTTAAGTTAAGTTAAGTTAAGTTAAGTTAAGTTAAGTTAAGTTAAGTTAAGTTAAGTTAAGTTAAGTTAAGTTAAGTTAAGTTAAGTTAAGTTAAGTTAAGTTAAGTTAAGTTAAGTTAAGTTAAGTTAAGTTAAGTTAAGTTAAGTTAAGTTAAGTTAAGTTAAGTTAAGTTAAGTTAAGTTAAGTTAAGTTAAGTTAAGTTAAGTTAAGTTAAGTTAAGTTAAGTTAAGTTAAGTTAAGTTAAGTTAAGTTAAGTTAAGTTAAGTTAAGTTAAGTTAAGTTAAGTTAAGTTAAGTTAAGTTAAGTTAAGTTAAGTTAAGTTAAGTTAAGTTAAGTTAAGTTAAGTTAAGTTAAGTTAAGTTAAATTAAGTTAAGTTAAGTTATATTGCAAAAAACTCAGTTAATCGAGTGTGTTTTAAAACATTACAATGAAATCATAGTTTGCTGTAATAGCTTATTACAAGTCTCAATTTGTAATTCAAAGTTACATAAAGATGTAATTGAGGATTATGTAATCTTTAATTACAAATATTTGTAACACTTAAATACAAAACAGCACTAACAATAATGTTTCAAACATCACCAAAAAAAGCTTGTGATATTTCAATCTCGCTAAACGGCCTGTTTGGTAGTTTTTTTCCGATGGAAATTTTCTGTGCAGTCGATACGGATCGGGAAGGTCCATTCTTGGTGAGGGAGCAGTTACGGAAATTGCTTTTCGCAAAATTGATCGACGCCACCAACATCGTCAGCACAGCCGACAACAGTTGGCCAAACTGCGAACAAAACTAAACTTCTTTTTCTTTATAATGTTAAATATTTTTTATTCATTTATAATTATTGTTTAACTGATTGAAAATATGAATATAATACATTTTATCGATAATTTTGCCATACTTCTTGGCTCAATATTTTTTAAATTTGGATTGAAAAATGAATTTCTGGATGAAATTTTTTATTGACAAACGAGAATTATTCAAGTGAAATTTTAATAACGTGCATTGCTTTCTTCTCAAACTAGTTTTTATTGAGGTCCATTCTTGTCTATCTCTTTAGACATATTTTTAAATAGCTGAGATTTCTTACCAATGGTTTTTTTCTGTAATATCAAATAGTTTTCAGTGTATTTCACTTCAATTTTTACTAAAGAATAAAAAAGTTTCTGTCTATGAAAAAAAAATAACATAAAAATATTGAATTTGAAGCACTTTTTATTTTATATCAAGCACAAAGTGAAAACTATTGTTTATAAAATACAAAATAACAATAAAGCCTTTTAAAAAACCCTGAATTGCTACTGGCATTTTCAAACTATGGTTACAAATCTCTAAATTTGAGAAAAGCTTTTTGCAATGGATTGTGCGCATCTCTACTTCAATGAAAATTTTTATTTTCAGCATATTTTTTTAATCCCCATTTTTTTCCATTTTTCTGGACAATTTTGCTGGGGGAAATCAAAAACATTAGATAAATTTGTTTAAGCCGATTCCTAAAATAAAGTATGTTTTATATTAAAATTAAGTTATAGCTTAAATAGGTATTCAAAGCATTCATTTCTTATTAAATGTTTAAAAAACTCTATTTCAATAATTCAGTTCCTTTCAATTATACGAGTTGAAAGAGAAAATAACGCATTTTCAATTGAAAACTTCTCAAATTCACAGTTAAAACTGTTGTGGTTAAACTAGGGGAAATCTACCCATTTTAATCCTAATAAGCGGTCGTGTTTGAATGATGCTGGATAATCTAGAGTCTCCCTTGAATTTTACTAAAACCAAGTACACCAACGAGTAGAGCAAGTTTTTGTGAACATTTCTGTTTATTTTCACTTTCACTAAAAGTTATTCTATTTCTTTACCAAGCATTTAACAAAAAAAAAAATCCCAAGGGTATTCTAATCGAGGCGAATGCATTGGGCCACGCCCATTTTTCTTAGTTCTTTTTTCTTCCAACACTCTGTCGAGTGTTGCCATTTGCGCTGACAGTTCAAACGAACACTCACGAAAAGTGGCATTTATAGGGAAAGTTTCCTGGCATCGCTGGCTGTGCTGCTGGTGGTGTTGACGGCCAGCCTTTGTTCTTTTTTGCCTTCGTCTCTCGCTCGGTTTTCTTCAGCCTTCGATTGGAATGCAAGGTGAAAATTGAAACGTCAAACGACTTGGCGCGTTTGTTTTTTTGATGGCGCTTGCTAATTTATTACATTTTTCGGGATTATTCTTCAAGTGAGTGCCTTACTAATGATCAAAAGAACATGTTGCCGGTAGTTGGAAGCAATTTCATATCTTAAGCGCCGTGAAAAAGTAAGCGAAAGTGAAAAGTTAATTTTGGCTATATTCATTAAGCGTTTGAGGGATTCTCGTGTGTGTCACTGTGTGTGCCAACAAAATGATGAGAAGTGGTCTCGCAAAATACAAATTATGATCAAAAGTGCATTAAATGTGATCTTTTTGGCCAGTAAGTGGCATACATTTGCGTGCTTACTCGAGGTGGTGCTGTAGCTGGTAAGTTTATAGCCCAAATAGTATTTTTGGAGCTTTAATCGAGCATCAAACTCTCCATATGACGAAGATAGGTGTTTGATTGGAAAGGGTAGATTTCCCCTATTAGGTATTTTTGTGCATTTTATTTACAAAAATGCCTGAATTTCATGGAAATTCGCGGAAATTGAGGAATTTCACGAATTTCACGCTGTACTCACTAACCCAAGAAATACCATTGTTGAGTTACTTTTGAAAAGTCGCCACCCTGATTCCAAACGTCCCACTTCCTGACACGGAAACATCACTGAGGCATTTCCCATTCCCCTTCCACTTTTCATCGGCACTGCCAATTGTCGAGTGTTTCAATTTTGTACCCCGAGCAATCTAATGAAATGGGAGCAAACTGAATCGAACATGTGTGTGTGTCGTCCACCAGAGCACCAACAACCATTACAGTCTCAGTCTCGAAGAGGTCCAATAATCGAATTCCGTCTTGTCATTTAGAATGAGTGGAAACTCTGTGGCTTACATTGTTGAAACTGTGTGCTTTTTCCTGTCGTCGCCGGTTCGGTTCTTACTCGAGGGAAATTGATATTTTTTTTCTTCGTTTTGACCGACTTCCAGCAGAAGTATCTAATCTTGGCGGGGACGGGAGATCTGAATTTCCATTCAAGCATTCAATTTTCAATTCAGGTCAATTAGATTGAAAAGCAGCGTCTTACTTTCAGGGCGAAGATCTTGGGAAAATTTGCGAGGGCCAAAAAGTGGGCAGTCTTGAGTGTCTTGACTAATTTTGCTTTTTTTTGTTGAATTGGGAAGAGCTTCTTTTCTGGAAATGAAAACAATTTCCCAAATTGCCTCGGCCTGATACTCTTGTTAAGGCGAGGTTAATTATGCATTCAATGTTACACTGGTTTACATATTTGTTGAAATTATTCTTAAGTTGCTTCTTGGATTATTGGCTGTTGTCTTTTATCAGTACTTGAATGAAATTAATTTTCAAATCAGGACGTTTGGAAGTTTCATACGGAATCTTGTTACTCTGTATCAATTTCACTACTGATTAAAGATTTAGTGAATTTTTGGACAGTTGGAAATCTGGGAACACTGCCTAAAGATATCGGTATATTTTCAAATGAAAAAGTAGAGAGGTTTAATAAAGTTTTTTTCAAAATTTTGTCATCTAGTGTGAAACAGAGCCCCGCGAGATTAGCCCGTCCATTGTCTGTACCTCCACGCCATAGAATTTGGTAATTTTATTACTTCAACCACATGTAGGCACTTTAGAAAATAACCCTCTCCACACCCCTCCTTCCCGGAAAAAAATGGAAATTGAGCACACTCAAAAAAAGAAGCTCCAAAACGACCACAGCAGCAATATCTCCATTAAAATAACGCCATCAGCGCGGCAAATTTCAAGCACCACAAACCATTTGAGGTTCCCAGTGTCTGTGGTGTTCTGGACCGGGAGGGCCATAAAAATTCGTAAAATATAGAATAAAATTAAATATTCGTCAGTTGGTGCTCTCAAGTGCCACCCACCCACCAAAACGCGAAGTCATAAACGAACGGGCACACTAAATTTAACGCCCTTTTTCCCAAATATCAACAATTTGAGCACACACAAACGCTCACATGTCATAGAGGAAAAAGCAAACACACACTAATACTCAGTTGCTTGAAAAAGTCAACTTTCAATTGTTGAAATTTTAAAATTCTATAAATTCAGTTTAAATTTAAAAAATTTCAAATAATTTTTTATAATTTCCCAAATGCAACTGAGTGTTCCCTTGGGAGGACCCTGCGAAGCTTCCGAAATTACCTGTCACCTGGAATTTTTATGACAATTTATCACACTTGGTGCCGCGAGCAGCAGTAAGCCATTTTCCAGGTGCAACTTGTGGCGGTCTGGAAGTTTTCCTAAGCGATGGAAAATTGTGTGTGCTTTTTTTGAGTGCGGGGGGAGTGGGAAGGCATTAACACACATACACCGCGTGGTGCAAACTGCGAAGATTTGCTCGAACTTTATCGCCGTTACTCTTGTGGGGTAACATGCTGGTGCCTGGACTGTTCGTAAAAGTAAAGTGTGGGTAATTGGATAATTTAACTATGGCAATGTTAGATCAGCACGTTAAAAAACCTTACGTTTAAAACATAAAAAAAAATCTACATAATATTTCCAAGAACTGAAACTTAAGGTATTCTTTGTTTTGAATGTGGACAAAAGGAGCAATTCACTATGAAATCGATTTTTTTTCTTCTAAATTTAATTACACATTTGTTATTTTCCATTCACATTTGGCAGCTGTCCAGTGTCCATACAACAATGATAGGGTATGTTATCCATTAGTGGACCCCTTTCCTACAGTGGAGTTCAATAAAATCACAGTTTCAAGCGTGTTGTTGCCTACAAATCTTTTATTTGGCATGTTCGGCATCATTTAAATCAATGTTGACTGATATTCCCTAGAAACATTTTTAAACTTACAGGTTTTATCATGGTTCTGAAAACCCTGATACGGCCAAAATAGGCTTTTATGGCCTACTTAAAACCTAAAATGTTACTTGGGATTGAATTGTCCTTTGTGCCAAAATAAGTGTTTTGAGTTCGACATCTGAAATCAGCCATGGCCACTAACATTTTCACAACAAAACTGCATTTATATTTTATGATTGAATTAACTATTAAATCACTTTTTGGCTGATTATTTAACTTGAGCAAGTCGAAATAATGTAATTTTAAGGAACTTTACTAAAATAAAGCGAAGAACTGCTCATTTTCGAGCAAAAATTAGGGGGGTCCAATATAGGGCAACGAAAATCCAAACTTTTCCAAAAGTGGACCCCTGTTAATTTAACCTTCAAAAATGTAGAAAACTGTGTATTTAAGCAAGAGCTTCTCCTAAACATACAATAAATGCTTGTTGTTATCAACCTAAACGCATACTTTTTTCAATTATGAGTATACATATAGCTGTTTCATGTTAAAAGTACCAAAATGCTAAAGCCGTAAAAATATATAATTAATCAAAACTATAGTCAATTGTACTTAACTTAAGCATCATAATTGTAGTTTGAAATGATATTTTATAATAATAAATCAAGAACAAGACATTTTTTTCAAATAAACATGCGTGGTTTTATGAGCAACTGTAAACAAATCTATTGTTTAGTTTCGGTCAACCATTTATGTAATTAATATGAAAAAATGTGCATCAAAATTACTTTTTTTTTATTATTTTATGTTTACAGTGATTTTTGAAACGTTTTCTCTGATCTTTTTCGGAAATAAATGTTTTTAAATGTCTGTTAGGTTTTTTTGTTGCTTAAAGCCAAATTTGTTAACAAAACATATTTGTTTATGATGAAAAGTGAGCAAAATCCATCTTTTATTCATTATATCTATCATTAGACCTACACCATGCATCAAAACATCAAATATCGGTTAAATTTGGTATAAAAATAACAGTTTGCCTATAGTGGACCCAGGTCCACAATCGGATTATGGACCCGGGTCCACTATAGGAAAAGGGGGTCCATAACAGGCAAAAAAAACTTTTTTTCAAATTGCTATTTTTCTGCTCAAAAACAAATAAACTGATAAAACAAATAGTCAAAATTGTTCAAAAGACTTCAATTTTCATTGTATTGTACAAAGGGTTATGAAAAAGTGCTTAAAATATTGAAAATTTGTGAAAAATGTGCTTCGGCTCTACTAGGGGGTCCACTAATGGTTAAAATACCATATATGAGAATTCAAAAATCGGATTTTTTGATTGATTTGGTATCTTCGGCTAAGTTGTAGGTGTGGATGAGGACTAAACTGAAAAAAAATTTGCGCTTTAATTTTTTTGTGATTTTTAATTTCACTTTTTGTCTTTAAAATTTGATTTTCAAAAACATACTATTTAAATATTTTTTTATGCTTTAGGAGACATTTCCATCAGCTCCAACCTTCCATCGGATGGGGAAGTAAAACGTTGGTCCCGGCTTCAGTCGTTGTTAGGCCGTTAAGTCATTCCAGGGTGTCGTCTCCCTGCTCAAAAGGGCCAAACATTCAATACTACGCCTTTTTGAAATGTTAGTCTTGATTTGTTTCATATTTTAACATTGAAAATCGGACCATTAGTTGCTGAGAAAATGGTGGGTTGTTTAGGTGAGACCTACACACAAAAAAATATTTCCGAACGTTACATCATTTATGATGTAACAATTTTGCACGTCATTAAACATTTAAATTTAAATGCAACTTGATGTAAATTTGCAACAAATTATGCGTAAAAACCTGATTTTACGTGTGATTTAACTGTTTACGTCAAATTTCAAGTTTACATCAACTGAGTATACATGTGATTCATTTTTTCCGTGTCGAGTAAATTCACATATTTTTTTCTGTGTAGAAAACATCAATTTTCCTGTTTATAAATCTTTGCACGGTAATATCTCAGCAACTGAAGGTCGACATAGTTAAAAAAGCAAAATGTAGAAAATTTTCTCAGCTTCTCAGAAATATATTTATTTAAATGGGCAAACATGGGACCTCATTTTAAAAATGAATAACTGAGACTATTTTCAAAAAAGTTACCTAACAATGGCTGTAACTTGAAACCGGCGCACTTTCTCAAAGTTTCATTGAAGTTATTTATGATTGCAAATTCGATTTTAAATCGAAAAATGAAGTTAAAAAACTGTTGCGACTAATATTTCGATTTTTTTTTAAAATCGGTAGTGATTCGAAAATTCAAAATTTCTGAAAAGTAATCATTTGATGTTCCTTGAACGAAAAATAATGGCAATGATGGAACTCTTCACGTTAAAACATTGATTTTAAATAAAAAAATAGTGTTTTTTTCAAATCATGTTTTAATGACAAAAATTTAAATTGAAAATCACCAAATTTGTTTTTACCGTATATCATTTTTTTTTCAGTTTATTCCTTATCCATACCTACAACATCGCCAAAGGCTAACAAAATTTCAGCTTTATTAAAAAATACAAAAATTAAAAGAAAAAGTCGATTTCGGAGAGAATCAAAAGAGACTTCTAAAAATATTTCGATTCATTCTCCATTCTAAGAAATAACCTATTCTTGATTTTCCTCAAAAGTTTGTGAGTTTTTTTCATTCTTTCAATCATGACCAGATCTTTTTCCAATCTTAAAAAACAAACTATTCCACGGTCATCACTACTTTCAAAAGTGTCTTATAGGAAATTTTCTCAGCTTTCCAATGCTTCTAAGAGCGAAATGTTTCATCGGGAAATTTCTGAGATATCTCTATTTGAATTTTTTTCTTTTAAAATCCTTGATCATTTATTGGAAACTTTTAAATAACAGTCCAGGAAACTTGTCAAATGATGTGTTTCATGTGTATTTTACTGACCAAAATGTGCAAAATAAGACAAGAAACAACTTTGTAGAATGTTGCAAACCGGTAAACATTTTGGAAATTTAGTTTTAACCGAATTTTTGAATATGTGGGATTTATTCAAACAATAAAATAATAAAACCGAATTGAAATATTATTTTAACAAGAACAAATAGGTAATTACATAATTGTTGTATACAAATAACACCGGTCTGCTCTGATTCAGCTTGGAATTAGCTGATACAACCGAAATTTCTACAGGTTTGAGATTGATAGGGTATTACGAGATTTTTATGAATAAATATCATATTTCCTTAATCAAACATTAACTAGTTGCATGGATACAAAACATTTTTTATACTCGAAATTATACAGCAAATTACTGTTGCTAGATTTGGGAGAAATACTTTTCATTAGTATGAAATGATTTTTCAGTTTTTTTTTTGTATTAAATGATCAAGGAATTAGCAATATTTTAAAAGTTTATCAGACTCTCATCTTCAATCTCATCATAAAAAAATATATATGTCTTGATTTTTGTTAAAATAGTTTGGAAAGATAGTTCCTATTAGATTTTTTTTTAGTTAACATACTATTTAATTTTTGTTCAATCAAAAATAAATGTTTGTGACGGTGTTTTCAGAATTCTGAATTGGAAGACTCGAGTTTTATTGCTACTTTTAAGTGCATTTTCCACAGAAAACATTTTATAAAATTTTATCTTTATTTATACTCATGAAAATATGACTTTTAAAGCTTGCCACAGTAATATGTAGTACATTTTCGATTTCAAATCATATTTGTATTTATGTTCCTGGTTAATGTTTGCTTAAGAAAATATCAAATTTATTCATTAAAATTCAATAATACCATTAACAATCACAAACCTGCCAAAGTTTCGGTTGAACAAGCTAAATCAGAGTAGACACGTGATATTTGTACACAAAAAATATGTAATTTTCAAATAATTCTTGTAAAAAATACATTTTTACACTGTTTTATGATTTTAATTTCTGAATAAATCCCATATATTCAAAAATTTAGACAAACACAATTTTCAAATTGTTTAGCGGTTTGCAACCTTCTACAAAGTTGTTTCTTGTCTTACTCATCAAAATGTGCAAACATTTTGATGAGTAAATGACTCATGGAACACATCATTTGATAAGTTTTCTGAACTGTTAGTATAAAGTTTCCAATAAATAATAAAGGAATTTAAAACCAAAAAACTTAAAATAGAGATATCTCAGAAATTTCCCGATGAAACATTTCGCTCTTAGAAGCATTAGAAAGCTGCGAGAATTTCCTGTAAGACACATTTGAAAGTGGCGATGACTATTTTTTCCTGATAAGGTTGTTCTATAAAACACGCCGTGATTTTAAGGGGTTTCATACATAAAAATCAACAAAAAAAAAGTCAGAGGCTGGTGTGAGCACACACTTATTTTTATTTAAAATCTGTTTGCAGAGCCATTGCCGAGGTATAGCTATTTGAAGTTAGCAGTTTCAAAAAACGGGTGCCACGATATCTTAACGCAAAAAATCGGGCTACGTCATGCACACGGAATATGTCTTGGGAGTCTTCACCTCAATTTTCAGCCAATTTGGTCCATCCCATCTCGAGATATCGTGGCACCCGTAATTTAACTCAGTGTTCAGAGAAAAACGCTCACAAAGTTTGACAGTTCGCTTTGCGCGTGGCATTTTTTTAGCTTAAATCGTCTCTAACTCAATTTGATCATGAAATATCTTCATGAATCTTTCAGGATTGATAGAAAGTCATCTTTTTAGTGAATTCAATAAATTTTCCATAATATGAAATTTTGTGATTTCTTACATGTTTGTAACCCCTTAATTTAAACAACCGGTTTTTGATTGTCCTTATATATTTATATAAAAAACTCCCATTCTTTTAAACATAAGCAGATCTCTTAAAAAATTCTGCCTTCTAAAATATGTTTTTTCCATTCTTTAGAAAGAAACTTTTTTTTTATGGTTATATTGCTCAATTCCCACTAACTCGGACTTCGCACTAAATTATTGCTACTGATCGCACTATTGCGACTTGTCAGACTGGCTTGAGAAGTTTTGAATTTCCTCAAAAATGATCAAAGCGAGCCGAGGTTAATCGCTTGTTTTCCAGCTGTCACTCGCAGTTTTGAAGTGCGAAAGTCCAGTTTGGTGGAAACTGCGACTGGAAATGTAAATAAACAACGAGCGGTTGCCTAGTTTTGTGAATTCTTGTTGTAAAAAGTGCGAGAGAAAACTGCGGACAAAATCCAAGTTACAGTGAAAAAATCAATAATATTTTTGGAAATTTTTCCATTCTTTCAAACATGAGCACTGCCCCATGGTCGCATAATGGTCCCATTTGCAGTTTCATCGCTTTTGAGCTATTGATGCTGTTTGGTTCAAAATCGTCTGCCCTTTCAGAAAAGCCTTCAACATCCAGTTTTTTTCTCTGTCTGAGTAATCTACCCCTTAACCCTTTAGTACCCAACCCCGGCTTTAGACGGGCTTCGATTTAAAAAAATCGCCAAAAATCCATTTTTCAACCAATTTTTGATCTTAAAAAACCATTGGAATAAAGAACTATTAAAATTTTAGAAAAAATATGGGTTAGAAGTTTTACTTGTTTTATGTGACTTTGCCAATGGTTTTAAAAATCAACTTCAGCTGTGTTTTGCCTTCCTCACTGAGGTAAGGCTATAGTCCTGCTCTGAAAATGAACTTTTTATTAAAAGCTCCTAGACCCACCTTCATGTATATATATCGACTCAGAATCGAAAACTGAACAAATGTCTCTGTGTGTGTATGTGTGTGTGTATGTGTGTGTGTATGTATGTATGTGACCAAAATTCTCACTGAGTTTTCTCAGCTCTGGCTGAACCGATTTTGATCGAACCAGTTGCATTCGACTTGGTTTAAGGTCCCATACATCGCTATTGAATTGTTTGAAGTTTCGATTAGTAGTTCAAAAGTTATGTATAAAAACGTGTTTTCGCAAATATCCGGATCTCAATTATATGCACGTAAATGATGTCCGGATCCATCATCCGACCCATCGTTGGTTAGGTAATTGAAAGGCCTTTCCAATGAGTCCAGAACACTGAATATCTGGCAACCCTGTCTCGAGTTATGACCACTTAAGTGATATTTATGTACTTTTTTGAAGCCGGATCTCACCTAAATGTATGTAAACTATGTCCGGATCCATCATCCGACCCATCGTTGGTTAGGTAATTAAAAGGCCTTTCCAATGAGTCCAAAACATTGAAGATCTGGCAACCCTGTCTCGAGTTATTACCACATTAGTTATATCTGTGTTTTTTTCTTGAACTAAAAAAGCTTAAATGTGTGTCCAAACCACTCATATTACCCATTTTTGATAAAAAGTGAGGAAGGCATCAACCACATAGGTGGATTAGGTTAGTTTTTTTATTGATATTTCCTATATTTTAAGTAAAAAGAAGTATGCAGTAATTTTTCTTGTGTTCTAGACTATGCCTCTACGAATTTTTGTTATAATTTAAATGATAATGATGCCATGTTAGAGCAGAAATTGTGAATAACAAGCAACAAATTAAAAAAGTGACTTTAAAAATATGAAAAATTAGATAGGCAAAATGTGATGATAGGAGGTGGTAGAGTAGGCCAGTCATTATAAACAAAAAACATAAACTAAACAAGATAAATGCGAATGAAAAGCAAATACAAAAAATGAAACAAGAAAAACATAAAACAAGAGAAGTAAATTTTTCGTAGAACAAAAGTTGCTCCTGAACACGGAAAAAATAAAAAAAATCGAAAACCAATTGGGCAGTAGAGGGTTAACCCCCGTCAGTGGGGGTGGCTATGGGTCCTTAAACAATAAACCTATCGCAATTTCTTATTAACAAAAACAATTCAAATAACATGAAAAATCTATTAACGTTGACCTTTCAAAAAAAAAACAGTAAGAAGTTTCAAAAACCCAGCCTAACATTTGAAAAGGTCGTATGAAATTTTAAAATGCCGTTTTCACGGTGTCGGGACATATTTTTATCGGATTCCTCGGAAAATTTTACATAACATTCTGAAAAATGGGAGGAGTTTATTAACAGGAATTTGAGATATGATTTTGTGAAAATAAAAACCGTGTTCTTCGACACGCCACGCCACACACGCCACACACGCCATAAATGGGAAAATGGCGAAAACGGGACAAAATCACTTTTTTCACTAAAGCTGTTCCAATTTTTTGGAACACCCTAACTCGGCGTAGGTCACCCTAATAGCCGGACAAAAAGGTACGGGTCTAACTATTTCGGCCTGGGAATTCCCAGAAAATTTTGAGCCCGATCACTTTTGTTTTTTTTTCATGCTGTTTTCGTAGGGAATTGCTGCATTGATATCACTGACCTACAAGAATTGACAAAAATAACATCTGGAGTTTTTTTTGAAAAGGACCAATAAACCAAATTTTCAGTTTTTGCTTTTTGGGTGTTTTTTTTATACCTTTGACTCAAGGCGGTTCTAAAAACACCCAAAAAGCAAAAACTGGAAATTTGGTTTATTGGACCTTTTCAAAAAAAAACTCCAGACATGAACTTTGGGATCCCCGGAAACACGTGCAGAAAAAAATCAATTTGTTACAAAAAAAAACCAAAATCTGAATGATTACAATTTGTTTAGCAGTCAGGGGATCATCCATAAACCACGTGGACACTGGGGGTATGGTGATTGTTCACGATACATGCAAAAAAGTTTTTTTGTATAGACAATTGTTCACGAGGGGGGAGGTCCCAGATTCTAAAAAAAGTGGCCACGTGGTTTATGGATGGTCCCCAGTTCGTTTTTTGAAATATCAAATGCAATGATTTCCGAAATAAGACACACAGACTTTTCTTGAATTTGCACAAGGGGTCTAAATTTTCGAAAAATAATGGGTTATATGTGGTGTATGGTCCTTACTTAAAATCACCCATACGACACATTTGTTCACAATAAAACTCCGGAAATGTCCTTATCTCGGTCACAATGCAACAACCAAATTATACAAATATAAAACCAGCCCTCTTTACTATCCTATCAGACAAACTCCGTCCGGGATGCTGCAGCGAACCTGTTTGTTTTGCTATTAAAACTTTACGATCCCATCATCTGCTTCGGGGGGGAGGAAAAAACTGCAAGCTCCGAGCATCGGTGGCAGGAAATCCATCCCTCAGTTTGCAGTCAGGAACGTCGTAAAAACGATCCACACTACTGTTACTGTTACTGCTGAAACTGCCAACTTTTCCCCCCCTCCCTTTTACTCTTAACTAAAATGAGTACTTTGAATCCTGGGAAATGAGGGGGGATTTGCTCAACCTGTTTTTCCACACTTTTATGGTGGCGGTCGTGAAAACGAACCAACGGTTCACAATGTGTACTTTTCAATCTTGCGGAAGCAAGCGGGTTGAGCTGTTGAGTTCCTTTTTTATGTCATGAACTTGCTATTGATTAGTTCTTAAGGTTAAGGTACAATGTTCAGTTGATTTGCTAACTTTTCTTTCCTTTCCTCCCTCAACTTTTCAGCTGCGCCGACTGCCACTCGTCCTGCATGACCTGCAACGGGTCGTCCGAGTCGCAGTGCATCCTGTGCCGGGCGGGCCGGTTCGCGCACGAGGGCCGCTGCCTGAACGCCTGCCCGGACGGGTTCTTCGGCGACAAGAAGCGCCACGAGTGTATGGCGTGTCCGATCGGCTGTGCGACCTGCAGCAGCGGCTCGATCTGCACCGGCTGCCACTCCAACTGGACGCTGAACAAGAAGGCCCGCTGCATCGCCAACGGCAGCAACAACTGCGATGAATGTGAGTAGCACTGTATCGATCTTTGGGGCAGATATGCTGCTTGTTCTCGATTATTCGCCGTGCAATCCCCTTAATTTGACTTAAATCACTCGACTGAAGCATATCGTGCCAACCGTAACTGTAGCTAAATTTAAGCTTGACAAACTTCTACGGTTCCAGCAAGTCGGGAATCCGGAAGGCTACCGCAGCCACAAAATCGGAAAATGAAGATTTATGCTCGTTGGGCACCAATTAGAGAGATCCAAAATAACAAAACAGGGAGAAATTTCAGCCAGGTCAGGGGATGCATCCTGGCAAACCTGTGTCCCATTAGTGCAGCCGAGCAGCACTGGCAGTATAGAGTGCAAATGCTTTTCACGGAATTGCTCATTGTAGCGAAAAAGTGCGCTCGAGGTCCTTCCCTAGCGACAGTTTTCACAATGTTGCCATTGGAGCGGTTTTTTGTGGTTGGCTTGCTAAGGTACTTTAGATTAGCTAGATGAAACCATTTTTCCGTGACTTTTTGTTGGGGCATTTGGATTTGTTTTTTTGCGTCTTGGTAACAATTCCATGCTTATGAACAAAAAGTCTATGACATATTTTTATTGAAATAGAGTTATATATATATAAAACTGAAAAACTATAATTTAGAACAATCATTAAAGTCAAACTGGCTTCAACGAACAAAAAATCTATTGATTTTGTTGAGAATCCGCGAAAACAATATGAGAATTAATAAAGGAGGTGTTAGACTACGGCAAACAAGCATACAAACTCGCACATTTTGACAGTTTGCAAATTGTCTGCGTTGTTTGTTCGCTTATCTTTGTTTGCAGAAACGTCAGCTTGCGTACATTTTGTCTTGTTTGCGAGTTTCACAAACTGTCAAACGCGAAAAAGTGCGAGATTGTTTGTTTGTTTGCCATTGTGTAATAGCTCCTTTAGTGAATAGATCATTGGATAATGTATTTTCATTAAATTAGTTTCCGTTATCCTTTTTTTTTCAAACAAATATTATATTTTTCCAAAATTATGTTTATGGATTTGTTCATATTTATTTGAACCCAATACCCAAAGGAAAAATAAAAGAATCTAAATGAGCATGAGCATGAGCATTTAAAACCAAATCCGTGGTATTTGAAAATAATTCTATCAACTCTCACCATCATTTTTCAATAATATTGTTGGTTGCTATTTGGTTCAAGTTATTTTGAATTAATTTTCAATATTTTAAATATATGAGTAATTACATTGCAAAAACATCTAATTTCAAATTCTTTTCTTTTGCTCTGGAACTTACTTTTTTCCGGAAGAGCAATTCCAGCTTGTCTGGGGAGCAGAAACGCACATTAGCGTTGATTAAAATTTATCCTCCAGATCACCAGGCTCCAGCGAGGCGCATTTTTCACGTTCCAGCGACGTATTTTTTTTTTTTGTTTTTGCTCATTGACTAATTTTTCCTTTCCTTTATTTTTTTTTCCCTTCTTTCCAGCGGAGTACTACGAAAACGGCCACTGCCACACGTGCCACTCCACGTGCGAGACGTGCACCGGTCCAACCGAGCACGAGTGCCTCAAGTGTGCGTCGCCGCTGCTGCTGCAGAACCAGCGCTGCGTCAACGAGTGCGACGAGGGCTACTACATGGAGGTGGGCGCCTGTGCCAAGTGTCTGCACACGTGCACCCAGTGCGTGTCCCGGATGAACTGCACCGCCTGCCAGAAGGGCCTGCAGCTGCAGAGTGGCGAGTGCCGGACGACCTGCGCCGATGGGTGCGTGCCCTGATAGAGTGAAGTTACTTCCACAAGTTACTAAACAAATCTTGAATTCCCTCTTGCAGCTACTACAGCGACCGGGGCACCTGCGCCAAGTGCTACCTGAGCTGCAACACTTGCAGCGGACCGCGCCGAGACCAGTGCGTCAAGTGTCCGGAGGGTTGGCAGCTGGCCGGTGGCGAGTGCCACCCGGAGTGCCCGGAGGGCTTCTTCAAGACCAAGTTCGGGTGCCAAAAGTGCCACCACTACTGCAAGACCTGTAATGGTGAGTATAGTCTAGTCAGTTCGAACCAGTTGTTCCGGATCTTAAGGAGAACTCTTCTACTCCCTTTTCCTTCTACAGCTGCCGGTCCGCTGGCCTGCACCTCGTGCCCGTCGCACTTTATGCTGGACGGGGGTCTCTGCATGGAGTGTCTAGGGTCGCAGTTTTACGACCCGCCCACGCAGACCTGCAAGACGTGCCACGAGAGCTGCCGGTCGTGCAGCGGCCCCGGCCAGTACTCGTGCGTGACCTGTGCGTTCCCGCTGCACCTGGACCGGCTGAACAACCAGTGTGTGCCTTGCTGCGCCAGCGATGCCTCGCCCGAGGACCAGAGCTGCTGCCACTGCGACAAGGGAACCGGTGAGTTATTTAGAATTTAATTTATAAGCTGTTAGGAATTCACTGAAATTGCATTCTGTCAATTGGAGCTAATTCAGGGAGCTCAAATCTACCGAACCTTGACGAAATTGAAACGTGTACTGCGTGTACATGATTTTATTTTATTAAGGTGCTAGATGGTGTCTTTCACTTATGGGGCAATGACTGTCAATGATGGTTCTAAATTCAGGGTTCAGATTAAGTAAATTGAAATGCAAAAAATAATCACCATTTGTAAAATGCTTCTACAAACATAAAAAAAAAAACATTATATTATTGAAACATTCTGATTCAAGATTTCATGATGATTATCTAAAATATTTATGGCCGCCAAATGACCGATTGGGAATGATAAATTCCAGAGCCTTCAGACACGTTCTTCAGTTATTTGTAGCTCAAAACCTTTTTAAATCTAAAATCTAAAATTCAAAATCTAAAATCTAAAATCTAAAATCTAAAATCTAAAATCTAAAATGGGTAATTCTCCGCCAACTCACACAGCAGTTGCCCCGACCCCTCTTCGATTTGCGTGAAACTTTGTCCTAAGGGGTAACTTTTGTCCCTGATCACGAATCCGAGGTCCGTTTTTTGATATCTCGTGACGGAGGGGCGGTACGACCCCTTCCATTTTTGAACATGCGAAAAAAGAGGTGTTTTTCAATAATTTGCAGCCTGAAACGGTGATGAGATAGAAATTTGGTGTCAAAGGGACTTTTATGTAAAATTAGACGCCCGATTTGATGGCGTACTCAGAATTCCGAAAAAACGTATTTTTCATCGAAAAAAACACTAAAAAAGTTTTAAAAATTCTCCCATTTTTCGTTACTCGACTGTAAAAAATTTTGGAACATGTCATTTTATGGGAAATTTAATGTACTTTTCGAATCTACATTGTCCCAGAAGGGTCATTTTTTCATTTAGAACAAAAATTTTCATTTTAAAATTTCGTGTTTTTTCTAACTTTGCAGGGTTATTTTTTAGAGTGTAACAATGTTCTACAAAGTTGTAGAACAGACAATTACAAAAATTTTGATACATAGACATAAGGGGTTTGCTTATAAACATCACGAGTTATCGCGATTTTACGAAAAAAAGTTTTGAAAAAGTTGGTCGTCATCGATCATGGCCGTTCATGGTCACCCGCGACAGACACGGACGACGAAACAAAGAGAAACGCAAAAAGTAACTTTTTCAAAACTTTTTTTCGTAAAATCGCGATAACTCGTGATGTTTATAAGCAAACCCCTTATGTCTATATATCAAAATTTTTGTAACTGTCTGTTCTACAACTTTGTAGAACATTGTTACACTCTAAAAAATAACCCTGCAAAGTTAGAAAAAACACGAAATTTTAAAATGAAAAATTTTGTTCTAAATGAAAAAATGACCCTTCTGGGACAATGTAGATTCGAAAAGTACATTAAATTTCCCATAAAATGACATGTTCCAAAATTTTTTACAGTCGAGTAACGGAAAATGGGAGAATTTTTTAAACTTTTTTAGTGTTTTTTTCGATGAAAAATACGTTTTTTCGGAATTCTGAGTACGCCATCAAATCGGGCGTCTAATTTTACATAAAAGTCCCTTTGACACCAAATTTCTATCTCATCACCGTTTCAGGCTGCAAATTATTGAAAAACACCTCTTTTTTCGCATGTTCAAAAATGGAAGGGGTCGTACCGCCCCTCCGTCACGAGATATCAAAAAACGGACCTCGGATTCGTGATCAGGGACAAAAGTTACCCTTTAGGACAAAGTTTCACGCAAATCGAAGAGGGGTCGGGGCAACTTTTCCCGATTTCGTGTGAGTTGGTAGAGAATTACCCAAATCTAAAATCTAAAATCTAAAATCTAAAATCTAAAATCTAAAATCTAAAATCTAAAATCTAAAATCTAAAATCTAAAATCTAAAATCTAAAATCTAAAATCTAAAATCTAAAATCTAAAATCTAAAATCTAAAATCTAAAATCTAAAATCTAAAATCTAAAATCTAAAATCTAAAATCTAAAATCTAAAATCTAAAATCTAAAATCTAAAATCTAAAATCTAAAATCTAAAATCTAAAATCTAAAATCTAAAATCTAAAATCTAAAATCTAAAATCTAAAATCTAAAATCTAAAATCTAAAATCTAAAATCTAAAATCTAAAATCTAAAATCTAAAATCTAAAATCTAAAATCTAAAATCTAAAATCTAAAATCTAAAATCTAAAATCTAAAATCTAAAATCTAAAATCTAAAATCTAAAATCTAAAATCTAAAATCTAAAATCTAAAATCTAAAATCTAAAATCTAAAATCTAAAATGGGTAATTCTCTACCAATTCATAAGAAATCGGGAAAAGTGAAAATTTGTCCTAAGGGGTAACTTTTGTCCGTGATCACTTATCTGAAGTCCGTTTTTTGATATCTCGTGACAGAGAGACAGTGCGATCCCTTTCATTTTTAAACATGTGAAAAAAGAGGTTCTTTTTCAATAATTTGCAGCCTGAAATGGTGATGAGATAGAATTTTGGTGTCAAAGGGACTTCTATGTTAAATTGGACGATTGAGTACACCACTCAAAATTCGGAAAAAAACGTATTTTTCATCGAAAAATACTCTAAACAATATATAAAACCTCTGCCATTTTATATTACTCAGCTTCAAAACAAAATTAGAACATGTTATTTTAAATGAATTTTTATGTAATTTCCGAATTCCAAAGGGGTTTTTTTTCATTTAGAACAAAATTTTTCATTTTGAAATTTTGTGGTTTTGTGGCAAAGTTAGAATTGCAGGGTTAATTTTTAATGTAACAATATTCTACAAAGTTGTAGAGCTTACAATTACAAACATGATATGTAAACATAAGGGGTTTGCTCGAAACCATCACGAGTTATCGCGATTTTACGGAAAAATGTTTAGAAAAAGTTACTTGTTGCGTTTCTCTTTATTTCGTCTTCCGTGTCTGTCGCGGATGACCATGAATGGTCATGATTGACGACGACCAACTTTTTCAAAACTTTTTTTTTCGTAAAATCGCGATAACTCGTGATGGTTTCGAGCAAAGCCCTTATATTTACATATCAAAATTTTGTAATTGTCTGCTCTACAACTTTGTGGAACATTGTTACATTCTAAAAAATAACCCTGCACAGCAGATCACTTATCTTAAATAGAATAAATTAAAAAAAAAACATATCTAAAATCTACAGTTATTGCTTTGAAAACAGATCAATTCACACTAAAAAATATTTAAAAAGTTTAAATTTTTTGATGCATAAAATAAAATATAAAAAATATCGCTAATTTCCCTTCCACTCATTCCCTTCCAGGAGGCTGCATCAACTCGTCGCCGGCCGGCAAGCGCCGCGTTGGCGCCGAACAGCAGCTGCTCCAGTTCGGGGACGAAGCGGCAGCGGCCGCCGCAGCATCCGGCACCAACGCCGGCGATCTCGGGTCCGGCCAGCTGGCCTCGCTCCGGCAGGTTCTGCTGGGTGCTTCGCCGACCGCCATCACCGTGATGGCCATCTCGGGCTGTCTGCTCGTGGTGACCGTGTTCGTCGTGATCTTCAGCGTGCTGCAGGTGGGTGGTGCCTTTGTATAACTTTAGGGGGTTTTGAACGGGTGGTGGGTGCGTTGCAGACGTTGGGGCGTAATGGGTTCAAGCATCGGCTCGTTATTGGAAAAGCATCGGCTCGTTATTGGAAAATTGGCTTTCCACCGAACCAACAAACGACCAAGCCATCGAGCCGTCAACGCGGGGTCGCTCAATGATTAAAACACCTCCAAGGCAGCCATCGGGTCGAGGTTTGTCCGTTTGGGGAATGGATTTGTGGTCTCGTGGTCCTTCCTCTTCCCGTCATCGGCTCAGCTTGGCGACGATGGCGACGAATGGGTTTTGTGGTGTACCAATCGCGACGACCGCAAATCAATTCCTTGCTCCAGGTCCCATCGGTGGGAGTTTGTTGGGAAAATGGGACTGTTGGTGGGGTGGTCCTTAAAAAAAATTTTTCGTCGTTCATTGTATTGGAATATCAGAAAATTTTATCAACAAAAGTAAATAACCCAAAAAAAATGAAATTATTTATTATTTAATTTGTTACAAAACCCACCCCAAATACGTCGTCCAAAGGCCGTAATTCCCTTTCAAACAACGCAACGCAACGGAATCGCGCAGTGCTCTTTTTCCCTGCGGGAGTTTTGGCATTTTCATTTTGATTAACCTGCCGCCGTTGCCATATTGCCGGCGGAAGAACGAGAACGGGACTCAACTCAACGGCGGATGTTCAACTCGTTGCTCGTCGTCGGCGTCAATCTGTGGAGGCACAAAGGCACCATCCGGGGCCGAAGGTTCGAGGACAGAGCCACATCACACACAAATCAACCTCCGGATACGATGGAACGCGAGAAAATGCGCTGCAATTGATGAGTTTTCGATGCGATGGGAGCTCTTAATTAGGTTCAGGACGATTGATTCAGAAGGGGAGTGATGTAAAGATGGTACACTTCCTGTAAAAAAATACTTTTCAATTGTATTTCCTTCTTCACTGAGAAAAGTCTTTAAAACCTCTCGAAAAATTAACGTTTAAACTAAACCTCCTAGACCCACCTTCACTTGTACATATCAACTCAGAATCATATTCTGAGTAAATGTCTGTGCGAATATGCACTTGATTTTCTCGGTTATTACTGATCAAATTTCTCCCGGATTTGTTCCATTAGGTCCAGTTTCAGGTCCTATTTATGGGTTATGAATATTATAATATTTAATTAAGCATCCTGTCAAGGTGACGACATCATTGCAATGAACGAGAATATACATTTTGCTTTGTTTACAATATTTTATGAAACTCTCTTCTACAAGTTATTTAGAATAGTACCCCACACGTGTTGATACATTTTGATAATGTTCCTTGTTCAGTTATGAAAATCATAATCAAGCAATGATTGTCAACCAGCAGGTCAATGATTGGTTCACAAAATTATACGAATTTAGAGACACATTTGATTTAGATAAAAAAAATCCTTCAGTGCCTTCAAGAAGGATACCACCGGAATATGCTGATTTATTTTGGTGCAGAAAATCGTAAAATTGAACAGTGTAAGCTAGTGGAAAGGTTGGTTTTCTTTGCAAACGGTTTCACCTTAATGAATATTCGCCAGTTTTGGATATTTTTTGGGTCGCAAAACATTGTGAAAAATCATTGAAAAGTTTCAGCTTGTTGGTCCCGACATTTTCGAATTAGCAAATAAAGTTTGCATTTGATGTGTGGATGTAAAACAAAATTTTATCACAAAGTTATCTCTAGGTTGGTTGAACGGATTTTGATCATTTTGAACGGCAACAGTCTGGAAGATTGTTAATGGGGTACTTTTGTAAGAAAACCCATCTTGTTTTATACTTTTAGAAAAGTATTTAAAAGATCACCTGTTTTAATAAATGACTTCCAAAAAACATGTTAAAATTCTTGAGGATTGTTTGAATTAATGAGCAATTTGACACTTAAAAGTTTCGAATTTCACGGTATTTACCAAATTTCACGGCCGATCGCCAATTTCACGGATTAAGTGGCTTCCGTGAAATCGCGAAAAATCACTAACCCTAATAATTACATATTTTGATCTTAGAAAGAATAATTAAAGCACATTATATAATAATGTGCTATAATTAAAATAAATTTTTACCTTTTGATCATTACACCAATAATTCAATGTTCAAAAAAAAATTAATGTAGATTTCTTGAACTTTTACAACACCTTGGATTCGATGATTTTACTTGATTCATGTTATTTTTCCAATATTTGAAAGAAAAATCGGGGTTTGGCATTGACCGTATTTTTAACTTATATTTTCTCAAAGTAAGTATTAGATAATTGTTGATCTTTCTTAGATTCTGCTCCGACAAAGTTTATTCCGACTTAAAAACTTATGTTGTTCTTTATTTCTGGCAGCATTAGCCTGTGGCAGCTTTAAACTTTCAATAAGCAACAAAAACTCAGCGTTAAAAAAATGCAAATAAAAATACTAAAAATAAATGAAGAAAATCATCAAACAAGAACCACGGCTACGTCACGACTGTCATCCACATACAAGGCGAGTAAAGTCAAAATCGAACCAAGATCGTACCAAGTTTTAGCGCGTAGCGTTTGAAATGGTCGTATGCACATCTGTTATAATTTATAAAAATTAAAACTTTTTTTCGTTACTTTTTTAAGATTTACAATTAATCTCGGACTTGAAGTTGCATTTAATTCCATCGAGCACCTAATGTTGGCATATCACCTTTTTGGTGATCAATTGAAACTAGTTTAAAACATTTTCGAAGAAAATTTAGAGAGTATTTTCAAAGCGCAATTTATTTTAAACCAACAGTCAGGAAGAATCAAACGTAATTTATGTTGTTTCAAGAAAATTGAATCTATTTCCTTTTAAGTTTAGCGTATTGTGATATATTTACGTAATACTTGTGATCTCAAATATTTATGCAATAGATAGTGAAAACTGACAAAAAAAATAATTTGAGCAAATATTTATAAATGTTTTTTATACGACCTTTTCAAAACCACACGTAACAATATTGGCACCACCAGAGGCGCTTGAATTACACTTTTTGTCACTAAAACTTAATTTGCAAATAGTAGTTTATGCAACAAGTTGCGAAAAGAGGATTTTTTCAGCACGAGTCGTACATTTATCCAACGAGGTTCACCGAGTTGGATAAATACGACGAGTGCTGAAAAAATCAAGTTTTGCAACGAGTTCCATACAACATTTTTTGCAATTTCGAAAAACACCCATTGAGTGAAATTATAAGTCGAATTTTCATGTATTTTGACAATAAATCGTTTAAATCAAAAAAATGTTGAAAAGTGTTACGTTTCAAAACAAGTGCTAAAAAGTTCAACTTTTCAGCACCCATTTCAGTGCTGAAAAGTAGAACTTTTCAGCATTTATTTTGAAAACTGTCGCTATTCGATTCTGATATTTTTGGTACAGAAAAGTAGGCTATTTCATCTTTCAAGAATGACAGGAAAAGTAAGTAGTTTCACGACGGAATTGCAAAAAAATACTTTTTTTTATTTTTTTTTATTTTCTGATACGTTTTTTTTTTCTTTTTTTTTATTTAGATTTTCTCTTCCATGTACTTTCATTCAGTTAAAATATTATTGAGTGTCCAATCACAAACGATGACTTTTCACCTCAATTTTAAATACTAGCAAATTTCATTTATTCATGAAATATCGTAGCTTTCGCTATTCAGTGATTTCAAATGTAGGAGGTCCTACATGTACAAAAGGGAAAAGGGATACCTAAAACTAACTTATAATTTTCTGATATGTTTTAGGGGACATAAGAATGCCAACTTTCAGAAATTTCCAGAATTTGCAAAAAAAAAACTTTAACCGAGTTATGATTTTTTGAATCAATACTGATTATTTCAGAAATCAAAATACTGGCCGCAACATTTTTTAATTTAATTTTTCGATGTAAAATTGAATTTGCTATCAAACTTAGGTGAAATTTTGAGAATGTAGGTCGGTTTTAAGTTATAGCCAGTTTTCGGTAACTTTTTTGAAAATAGTCGCAGCTTTTCTTCTTCAATATTAATGCCCATGTTTGCCTAGTTTCAAAAAACATAGTTTTGAAAAATTCTCTAAATTTTGCTTTTTTGAAGTATGTTGAAATAAGGGTGCTGAGATATTGAATGCAAAGATTTCTAATCAGGAAAATTGAGGTTTTCTAAGTCTAACCCAAACAACCTACCATTTTCAGTGGATTTTATTTTTTTTAAATCAAGACAAACATTTCAATAAGGCGTAATTATTGAATGTTTGGCCGTTTTAAAATGTTAGTCTTGATTTAAATTTTTTGAAAATATGGTTTTCGAAAAGATCGAAAAATTTCACGAATATTTTAACATTGCAAATCGGACCAATAGCTGCTGAGATATCGACAATAGAAAATGGTGGGTTGTTTGGGTGAGACTTAGAAAACATTAATTTTCCTGTTTTTAAACCTATGAATGGCAATATCTCAGCAACTAAGGATCGTATCAACAAGGTTCACAAAAGCAAAATATAGAGAATTTGCTCAGCTTTTCAAAAATATTTTCTTCAATGGTGGGCAAACATGGGCACTATTTAAAAAAAATGAAAAACTGCGACTATTTTCAAAAAAGTTACCTAAAAATTGCTAAAATTTAGCCATCCCTCATATTCGGAACAGTTTACAGATCGGCCAAAGTTCAACAAATCATGGAAAATCGATAATTGAACATAATGATTTGCTTTTACCTTCATGTGAAAGCTTTTCTTGCGATCTTTCGATTGATGCATAGACTAGCTGTATATTCAGCAGTTCCATATGAAAGTTTAAGAAAAAAAAATAAAAGTGCTTCGATTTTTCTGGAGGTTCCTTGGCCAAAATAATTAGACCCGTATTTTTTTGTTTGGCCATTAGGGTGGCCTACGTCGTGTTAGGGTGGTCCGAAAAATGGCCATTTTCGTCGATTTTCACAAAAACCACTTTTTTCAAAAAATCATAACTTCGCTCCATTCCAACCGATTTTAGCTGTCTAGGGTGCAAATGAAAGATGATAAGTTGGACTTCCAAGAAAAAATAATGTGGAGTTTCAAAAATCTAGCCTAACATTTGAAAAAGTCTAATGAAAACATCAAATGCCGTTTTGACGGTGTCTGGACCAAAGAGCCTATATCTGAAAATATTTTTAACGGATTCCTCGGGCAGTTGCGTATTTCAACTACGAAAATTTTGGTACCCTAACATCTATAGGTCATCGCTGAAATTTTCTAGTTATCGCAGTTTTAGTGAAAAAAGTTGATTTTTTGCCGATTTCGTCAATTTCTCGTTTTCGCGCGCGGCGCGTCGAAAAACCCGGATTTTATTTTCAAAAAATCATATCTCTGAATCCTGTTAATGAACCTCACCCAATTTTTGATATATTATGTAAAATTGTTCGAGGAATCCGTTAAAAATATTTTCAGATATAGGCTCTTTGGTCCAGACACCGTCAAAACGGCATTTGATGTTTTCATAAGACTTTTTCAAATGTTAGGCTAGATTTTTGAAACTCCACATTATTTTTTCTTGAAAGTCCAACTTATCATCTTTCATTTGCGCCCTAGACAGCTAAAATCGGTTGAAATGGAGCGAAGTTATGATTTTTTGAAAAAAGTGGTTTTTGTGAAAATCGACGAAAATGGCCATTTTTCGGACCACCCTAACACGGCGTAGGCCACCCTAATGGCCAAACAAAAAAATACGGGTCTAATTATTTTGGCCAAGGAACCCCCAGAAAAATTTTGAGCCAAATCGAAGCACTTTTATTTTTTTTCTTTAACTTTCATATGGAACTGCTGTATTTTTACATTTTAAACAAACAAACTTTTTTTTCTCCCCAGGAGTACTTATTTTTTACAAAATAATGACTTCACACTCTAAAATCAATAAAACTCATGCTTAGTAATGTTTTATTAATGGTCTGATATTTTGTGTGAAAATATCAGTTAAATTCAGGTGTTCCACAATTGTGGGAGGCACAATAACATCCCACAATCATGGAACAGGCAATTTGGATGCAGTGTTTTGCTGCTCTGGTTAAAATAGTCTTGAGATGCAGGTTTTTGTTTAAAAAGTACTACTTTTACTAGTGAAATAGCAAGAGAATGTCCAAATAAAGGTTCTAAAAATAGCAGGGTCGACAGAAAAGTTGCATTTTGCATCCTATTGACAAATTACCACAAAAGTGTTCCGAATTTGTGGGTGTTCCGAATATGTGGGATGACTGTACTTTTTGATTGCAAATTCGATTTTTCATCGAAAAATTAAGTTGAAAAACTTTTGAGACAATATTTCGATTTTTGAAAAAATCTGTATTGATTAAAAAAAATCATAACTCAGTCAAAGATTTTTTGCACATTCCGAGAATTTCTGAAACATTGGCATCAAGTCTCCTATGACATATAAAAAAATAAAAATAGTGTTTTTTTGCAAATCAAATTGTAATGAAAAAAATAAATTATAAATCACTAATTTGTTTTAACCTTATATCATTTTTTTTCTTCAGTATAGTCCTTAGCTTTGCCGAAGACACCAAATCGATCAAAAAATTCCTTCTAAAGATACCGATTTTTGAATTTTCATATATCGTTTTTGTATGGACAGCTGCCAAATTGGTATGGAAAATTATATGGACAAACAAATGATGCCAAATGGCTTCTTTAGGCATACCGAAGGCAACAAAAAAGTTTTAGCCGGATTGAAAAATAAAAAAAAATCGAATGACCGAAATCTCAGAGAATTTCGTACCACAAATTGAAAAGCAATCCCACAATGATATCACATCAATTCCCAATAAAAAATCCTTTTTTCCCGAAAAACGTCTGCAACGAATGGCACACCGATCTGGTCCAACTCACAGAAAACCCCGTCGTATTTCCATCAAAACCCACAAAACCACTGACATTTTTTCTTTCTCTCCCTCTTTTTTTTGCTCGCTCACCCTTTTTCAGAAACGTACCCGGACCGTGTTCACCGGCGTCAAGTACAACAAGCTGGCCACCGGTGGCACCTCCCGGACCACCCGGATATCGATGGCCAACGGTGAGGATGATTCATTGCAACCAATTGTAAATAATTCCGACGAAGAGGAGGATGATGAGGAGGAAGAAGACCCGGATGATGGACCGGACCGGAACCAGGAGGATGACCACGAAATCCTCGACGGTGGCAGCAGCAGCAGCCGGAGACAGCAGCGATCCGGTCACGGGCGAGGGAAGCAGCCGTCGACGAGGTTCGCCAGGACCTGAAGTGCAACTACACCCAAAAAAAAAAGCGGAAAGAGAGAGAAAACAGGAAAAATAGGGGAAAAGGGGAAGGGGTGTGGTAAATGTGTGCTATAATAGGCGATAACAAATTATTATAAATATTTACTTAAGTGCGAACGAAGGACGACGGCGACGAGGGCAAAAGTTTGAGGAAGGTGAAGGGATGTTTTTAAAATGAACAAAAAATGATGAAATGATGGCGATTCTACTAAAAGTGGAATCGATCGTTTTCCCTTTCAACAAAAAAAAAAATACGAAATAGGATGAAAAAAGGACGAAACTAGGCAGCAAACATATTCTCTGCTTGGTTGAGTGGGATAGCTTGAATATGAGAGTGAACGAGGACGTGTAAAGAGGTTGGTGTGATATGAACAATCTTTTCGGTTTTTAAATAAACAAAAACAACAACGTTCTGTTATTTTTATACACTATTACAATTATACACATAACTATATGAAAAGAAGAAAGATTAAGGATGAATGTAAGAGAACAAACCATTTAGCAAAAATTCAAACACTTTAACATGAAATTGTCAAATTTACCGAAATTCATTGTGTTGATATGAAAAGAAAACAGTTTTTTTTGTAATTCACAGCAACGCATTTGGAGAATATGAAAATAAATATTTGATTTTGAATACCTTAGCTGGTTGTTTTTGTTTTGATTGTTGTTAATAACCCCTTCCCGACTAGAGCGTAACGAAGATTTTTTACGTTCTTCCTTGCATTTGAAAGAACCTTTTGCTTGTCTAATTTTGATTAGGTAACACTTTAATGCAAGCAATTCAAATGAATGAAATTGATTTAAAAGCTAAAATTTCAATTTTTACGGTGCAAATCAACCAGTGCTTTTTACACCTATATTTTTGTTACACAGTGACACAGTATTTTGGAAGACCGTGTTGTTTAAATATCAAGCTTTTAGCTCTCAGCAACTACAATTATCACGCCTGAATATTCATGCCCCAAATACTACTGCTCTTGTCTCTTTATTGATACTCTCAGCGCCGAACATAGCCGAACACGTTTTGTGTTTACACACTCGCGTTTGACATTTTCCTTTTCTCTCTCATTCCCGCTTTCACGATCATCCCACCTCGACAACGTTCAACCACAAAAGCCATCACAAAAACCAATTTCGCAAGTGCAGTTTACAGGGACGTCAGCTCAACGATGAGAGAGCACAGTCGAGGAGAAGGGGAAGAGTGATAGAGAGAGAATGCCTTCGCTGAGAATTACGAGACACAAGAAGAGATCTCACATGCAATAGCGACGGTCGCTATACTCTCAGAAGTTGTTGGTGCAAAGATAATCAAATGATAGCTTTTCTATCACTCGTTTGCAACACTGGCCAATGGCAGAATATGATGAAGTCTACCTTAATTTCGAATCGTTTGAAAATTGACCCAATCGAGGGTGACGGGGTGACATTTAGTCAAATAAAACTATAAAAAAATTACAAAAAAATTAAACTACAATTTTGTCTAACATAAAAGGTGCACCCATTCCCAAATGAATAATTCTCTATGAAATCGGCCAATTTCGACAATTTTCATTATTTGTATTTTTTTTTATTTGGCTCAAAATTTGTGGAGGCCTTCCCTATGACCAAAAAAGCTATTTTGTGTCATTGGTTCAACCATACAAGTCTACATACAATTTTGGCTGCTGTCCATACAAAAATGGTACGTAAATATTCAAACAGCTGTAACTTTTGAGTGATTTTTCTGATCAATTTGGGGAATTCGGCAAAGTTGTAGGTGATGAGGATTATTGACAAAAAATAGATTCACGGAAAAAAATGGCCGACTTAATATTTTTTGAAAAAAAATTAGTAATATTTGAAAAATCTAAATTTCATGCAATAAAAAATTTACTTTAATTTTATTATGTAAAATTTAATTTGCAATCGAAAAGCACTTTACGGATTGTTTGATAAAGGGCTCCCTTTTCGAGATATAGCCACCGAAAGTTTGATTTTAGCGAAATATTTACAGTTTTTTGATTTTTAAAAATAGTGACCATGAGTGTCCATTTCTAAAAATATGATTTTTTAAAGCTCAGAAAATTTGCTTTAAAATTGTCTAAGAGACGTTGAAGATTGGACCTCTGGTTGCTGAGATACAGCGGCTTAAAGAAAAAGAAATAGAATTTTCTAGCTCTCACCCAAACAACCCACCATTTTCAAATATCGATATCTCAGCAACTAATGGTCCGATTTTCAATGTAAAAACATGAAGCATTCGTGGAATTTTTCGATCTTTTCGAAAACAATACTTATAGAAAATTTGAATCATGACTAACATCCCAAAAGGACCATACATTCAATATCACGCCCTTTTGACATGTTAGTCTTGATTCAAAAAAATATAAGTATTGTTTTCGAAAAGATCGAAGTACAGAAATAATCAGACTTCTATAATATTGTTGTAACATTTATTTTCTTGCAAACAGAATCTTTTCTTTTTTTGTGAATTTTTCCACTCTTCCAATTAATAAGCAATTCTTCAAATAGGTAGCATAACTACCAAACTAATTTTTTGTATGTGACCATTGATTTTTTTATGAGCAGATTTTTTACTACACCCACAGTTAAAGAACGAGGGGATAGTCCTCACGAATAGAAACGTGAGGAAAGTGCTATTTTGCGAGAGTACAGTCCTCTCGCGTGTTTATTCGTTCATTGGAACAGTTCATCCTATTGAGTGGCTTGTATGGACAATTGACCGCCTCTTAGTCACCGAACCGTGGTGGCCCATACGGCAAAGGCACGGTTCAATATGCCGAAGGTCTTGAGTTCGAGTCTGGGTACTGGTACTTTTTTTTTTTGATAGATGAATTTTTTTGAAGATGAACCCATGAGTAAAGTACTCTCGGTAGTTTTGGGATTTATCCTCTCAGTCCGCACACAGTACCATTTTACTACCGAATCGCGCTCTTTATCCTCTCGTATGCCGATGTCAAGTTCTGGGTGTATAAACAAGAAAAAGAATGACTATTGAAATATTTGAGATATTTTTTGTTCTTTTAAAAACAACCTTGTATTTTTTGAGTTTTTGCATTCTTTTTAACATTACCAGTTCTTTCAAAAAAAAAAAGTTCGACTTCCAAAACAAATCATATGAATAATTTTTTTTTCTAACGACTTACCCTCGATCATCGTTTTATTTTTTTGAGTTTTTCCATTTTTTCAAAGACAACATTGGAATGAAAAAAGTGTTTTAAAGTGCACTTAAACCTGCCCAGTTATTTTGCAATCATTAGTTTTCATAATATCAAAGTATTGAAAAGACTTTTTTTTCGCCGAAAAAATTGCCGTGCTGTACATCGGAATTCTACAAAAATTAAAAATATTTTTGATCGATCACAGACATACTAAAGATGATTTAAAACGCATGAATATGCATTTCTAATTGTTTCAGGCAAAAACTTCGATTTAAAATTATTTTTTGAAGTCTAGTTTTTTGCTCAAAGTGTAAGGATTTATACTTTAAAAAAAGGTCCAAATCATTCATAGGGTTGCAATTTACATCAGATAAACAAAACTATAAAAAAAATCCTTGATAATGTGGAAAATTGAGATACTTGTTCAAACATATGTTACGATGGTAATATTTTTTTTAAAGATTAAACAATTGTTTACAAATATCAGCCAAGTTTGCACTTTTTGATCAATTTACTTCTGCGAGATCTTGGTGCTGCAGGCTCTGCCTGATTTGCACCGAGTTTATTTAATTTTCTATCAAAACTGCTGTGAATTACAAAACACTGAACAATATGGTACTGGAAGCTCACATTTTTAAAACTAACTAACCAAAAACAAACAGATAAACACAAAACTGTAAAAATATCTGTACAGAGCTTGCGTGCGCAAGCTCAGAGAATTCAACAAATTGCGGCGCGTAATTTTCCCCTTATTCCTGTGTAAACTTCAAATCCAGCTGGCATCTCTCGATCCGTTTTTGCTTTTGACTTCAAGCTTCTCGAGTACCACAATTATCGGAAACGCTTAACTTTCGCAGTTATCGTTAATCCATTACGTAAGTTGTTAGGTTTAATCTAGTTTAAAAATACAGGGCAGAGGCATATACTACTTGTAAATACAAAGATAAGTAATCAAGCGGTTAGCAAGAGTGAAAGGAAGGAATCAGATCGAGCTTGCAGAGAGAAATCCAAAAAAATGTCTAGCTTCAGTTTTAAGTTTGTTTTCAATTTGAGATCGAGAGAGCCACGTTAAAATAATCTGACGTCACAAGACAACATCCTCTGCGTGTAGCTGCGCTGCGTCGTGAGAGTGTCCGAGAGAAACGCGAAAGAGAGTGGGAGAGTGAAGGAGAGAAAGAGTGCGCGCGCGTTATTGTTACTGAGAGAAACTTAACAAAATTTGGCAGCTCTGTCGACGGCGCCACACGAAACGATCAAACTCGAATACAACTAGCGAATTGCTGAAACAAAAGAGGAGGAGATAGTACATTATAACAAACAATCGAGGTGATACGGTGTTAAATAGGTAATTGTTTATATAATTTATGGAAAATAAGAGAAGTCGAGAAAAACAGCACGCGAGAGAGATTTCAAAGCGCGATAAGAAAAAAGCGATGAAACAAGCGTGAAAAAGTCGTTTAAAATAATGAGAAAAGTATAAAAAACACGAAAATTTAAATCGTGCTTTACGTGTTTAGGTAATTGACAAACTATTAACTAAACTGAGCGGGAGAAAGAGAGTCTGCCAGGAACAAAAAATCTCGTCGCAAAAATGAGAGCGATCAAAAAAATTGAAAAATGTAAGCAAAAAAAACTATTTTGTAAAAAAAAGATCAATAAAAATGGAATTCAATACAAATTGTTTGCGGTGAATTTTTAAATTTCTCCCTCCACAAAAAGAACAATTCCTCCAAAACAGACACTTAAACCCGGGGGCGGCAGCGGAAACGATTTAAATTGGGTATTAAGTGGAACACAACCGAGCTTCTAATAAATTGCTTTGCCTCGAAAACCAGATTAGCTACTAAATCTGCACCACCCCCACTACCTGGTCCTCGTCGTGAAGGGGCTCAAACGGGAACGATTTTCGACGTGGTTTTGTGTGGGAACAGGAAGAGGGTTTGAAGGGGTAGAGGGAGGAGGCAGCAAATGGTTTGTCTTACCCGGCAAATTAATGTGCTTAACGCGGTTGGAGTGAAGATTATAAATTTCGTACTAAAGTGCCCACGTACGGGAGTTGGCTTCTGGCCTGAGCCCCGGTGTATGTGTTGTTTTGGGAGTGTTTCTGGGGGTATGAAAGAACAAGGTTTCAATAAGTTTTTTTGAAAATTTGTATGTTTATCCCTTCCTTACCTTACTGAGGAAAGGCTATAAAATCACTCGTTTTGGTCTCATTTGATCCATCTTCGGGTCCCATAAGACCCTAGATAATATTATAAAGTTTAGAAAAGTACTTAAAAAGTTATGCTAAAAACCATTTTGGCTAACGTCCGGAAGATTGTAAAAAATATGTTTTTTGTAAGAAAACCCGTCTTGTTACACATTTTTAGAAAGGAGTCCTTTCAAATAGCTTGGAACATCGAAGATCTAACTACCTTATCAAAAGTTATGAGCACTGAAATGTTAATTAAACAATTTTGAAGGCCAGATTTCAGATATTTGCATGAAAATGATATCTGAGTCCATCCTGTAATCCCTCGTTAGTTAAATAATTGTAAGACCTTAGCAATTCTCTACCAAAACCGGAAATTGATTTTATTTGTATTTTTTGATTTGGCTCAAACTTTGTGGGGGCCTTCCCTATGACCAAATAAACTATTTTGTGTGATTGGTTCACCCATACAAGTCTCCATAGAATTTTGGCTGCTGTCCATACAAAAATGGTATGTAAATATTCAAATAGCTGTAACTTTTGAGTGAATTTTCTGATCAATTTGAAGTCTTCGGCAAAGTTGTAGGTATTGTTGAGGATTTTTGAGAAAAAATAGGTACACGGAAAAAAATTGCATATTTTTTAATCAACATTTTTTTCACTAAAACTCAATTTCTCAAAATACGTATTTTTTCATTTCCGAGATTTTTTGATATGTTTTAGGGGACAAAAATCCGCAACTTTTGAGCCATAGAGATACATGGCCAATAAATCTGCCGCCGAGTTATGAATTTTTGAAAAAATAGTGATTTTTGGAAAAAAAAATCGAAGTTTCATGCAAAAACAAGTTTGACATTATTTTTTAATGCAACATTGAATTTGCAATCGAAAAGTACTCAACAGATTTTTTGATAAAGTGCTTCGTTTTCAAGATTTAGCCACCAAAAGTTTGATTTTAGCGAACTATTTGCAGTTTTTCAATTTTTAAATATAGTGACCATGAGTGACCATTTCTGAAAATATTTTTTTTTAAAAGTTCAGAAAATTTGCTATAAAATTGTCACAGAGACATTGAAGATTGGACCTCGGGTTGCTGAGATAGAGCCGCTTTAAGAAAAAGAAACACGAAAATTGGAGTTTTCTAAGTCTCACCAAAATAACCCACCATTTTCCAATGACCATATCTCAGCAAATGATGGTTCGATTTTCAATTTTAATACATGAAAAATTCGTGAAATTCTCCGATCTTTTCGAAAAAAAAAAACCTTAAAATTTTTTAAATCAAGAGTAGCATTTTAAATGGGCGTTATATTCAATGTTTGGCCCTTTTAAAATGTTAGTCTTGATTTAAAAAAATTCTAATTATTTTTTCCGAAAGGATCGGAAAATTTCACGAATGTTTCATGTTTTAACATTCATAATCGGACCATTAGTTGCTGAGATAACGTCATTAGAAAATGGTGGGTTATTTTGGTGAGACTTAGAAAACTCCAATTTTCGTGTTTCTTTTTCTTAAAGCGGCTCTATCTCAGCAACCCGAGGTCCAATCTTCAATGTCTCTGTGACAATTTTATAGCAAATTTTCTGAACTTTTCAAAAAAAATATTTTCAGAAATGGTCACTCATGGTCACTATTTTTAAAAATCGAAAAACTGCAAATATTTCGCTAAAATCAAACTTTCGGTGGCTATATCTTGAAAACGGAGCCCTTTATCTAAAAATCTGTAAAGTGGTTTTCGATTGCAAACTAAACTTTGCATTGAAAAATAATGCCAAACTTCTTTTTGCATGAAACTTTGATTTTTTTCCAAAAATCACTATTTATTTCAAAAAATCATAAATCGGCGGCAAATTTTTTGACCATGTTTCTCTATGGCTCAAAAGTTGCGGATTTTTGTCCCCTAAAACATATCAAAAAATCTCGAAAATCAAAAAAAAAAAATAAGTATTTTGGGAAATTGGGTTTTAGTGAAAAAGTTGATAAAAAAATCTGCATTTTTTTTCCGTGTACCTATTTTTTCTCAAATGTCCTCAACAATACCTACAACTTTGCCGAAGACACCAAATTGATCAGAAAATTCACTCAAAAGTTGCAGCTGTTTGAATATTTACATACCATTTTTGTATGGACAGCAGCCAAAATTGTATGGAGACTTGTATGGGTGAACCAATGACGCAAAATAGCTTATTTGGTCATAGGGAAGGCCCCCTCAAAGTTTAAGTCAAATAAAAAAATACAAAAAATAAAAATGGTCGAAACCGGCCGATTTCGTAGAGAGTTGCTCACCTTTCAAGTGAGCGTGGAACATTGAAGATTTGACAACCTTATCAAAAGTTATGAGCAAATAAGTGTTATTTATACACTTTTTGGAGGTCGGATCTCAGATATTTCTATGGAAATTTTGTCTAAATAGTGAATTCTAATAAATCAGTGATTTTTTTATTTTTCAAGAAAGGTATTTGAAAGATCTATCTGACGGTTCCAAAAGATTGAAGTTCTGACAATCCAATCAAAAGAAATGAGGAATGAGTAATGAAGCTTAAATAATTTTAAATTTATCGTGCGAATGGTCGTTTTGGCCAAATGTTATCGCAAGTGTGCAATTATGTAACAAGTCTGATGTAAAAAGGAGCAATTCTAGCCCAAAACAGGATTTTTTAGGTACTTTTTTCTCGACCCTCTCCGATTTCAATGAAACTTTGTTGACATATTATCTTACGCTTATATTAGCCATTTTTGTGTATATGGAGCCAGTTACACTCGGTAATGACATTTGAGAAGGACGTAAGTGTTCAAAATATTTTTGTATTTCGTAATTTAAATATTGCTGTATCTCGAAGCCGTTGCATCGTATCAAAAAGTGGTCAAAGACAAACTTGTAGGAAATTTGACAGGCTTTTCGAAAAAATACACTGAAACAAAAAAACAATTCACCTTTTTGAGATTTTTAAGTTTAAAAGTCAAATTTGTGAAATTGTCCGAGGATTCCGAATATGACAAAATTGAGACCAAAAAGTGCCGCTATGGCGGCCTACTAATCTAATCTAATCTAATCTAATCAGACCCTAGCGCAGCCAATCTTTCGAAGGGATCCTGGAGAGTGCCTTAGGTTAGATGACGCCTAGCACTCTTCTTGTCATTTATTAACATTTGTAGTGCGCCATTGCATTGAAATGCATTGAAACATCACAAGCGTTAAAGCGGCCAGGCCTACTGCGTAAAGCCGTATCGCAGAGATGACTCGTAATTGGGTTGAGTTTGAGCACTGAGTGTTCGAACAACAACACAATTCAGAATCGACAGGGGAGGAAGAAGCGTGGGGACACACCACCATACGCTCCGAGATTTGGTTGTATTCGTTGGGAGCACCATGCTAAGAAGGTTTGGTACTCCGGGACCATCTGGGATGGAACATTGTATTTCCACGAATGCCCTGGACACTATTTGCCGTGGTTATAGCGCCACAACTCGCTCTGTGCCGCTATGGCGGCCTACAGGGCAAAAACTAACGTTGTAAAATGTTTGTTCCAGAAAAATCGAAAAACTATGAGAAAAACTGCGATTGGCCAAAAAGTTAACACCGTAGGCTTATAGTCCATGTTATTACCTATCTTTTGACCTATGGGAGTATGGGTGTTGGAGGCTGTTGCAAAAAGATATTAAGGTTTTAAAAAATCCATTTTTGACAGTAATTTGCAAAAGCTAAGAGAAAAAGTCGAACCAATCCTGGATGTCTATGGCACATTTTGAAGTGCTTCAAAAGACCTTTCGAATGCATCAAAGAGAGTTGGAATTGATTAAGTTTTACGGAAATGTGAGCAATTTTAAGATTTTTTAGGTTTTTTGGACCTCAAACTTCAAAGCCCGTTTTACCCCACTTCCCTTTGTCGTAGAGGGCTCATATTTGGCATGAGTTCATCTCATGTATAGATAAACAAACGCGGAAAGTTTCATCCAAATCGGAGCACCTCGATACGACCTCTAGAACTAACCGAGCAATATTTACAAATACTGCCTCTTAAGGTGCAAGTAAATGTGGGGGATTTTCGAACATGGTATGGTTTTTTCTCAAATCTTATTACATGCAAAATTCAAGTACTCTTTGCTGAACATTTTGCACTAAAAAAGTTTTTGAAATTTTTTTGTAATGCCGGGAAACTCTCTTTGACAACTTTGACTCAAAATATCTCCTAATAGTTGTTAGAAAAGGTACCTTTTTTACGACATACGAAATTCGAGCAACTCATCCTCTACATTTTGTTCTTTGGGACCAAATCTCTAGGATGAATAGGTTTTGAGAAACTCTCCTAGACAAATGCAAACTTTTGAAAATTTGCATCATTTTTGGTGTTTGTTTGTTTGTGTGTGCGCGCATCTCATGGCCTGCCTCCAACGCGCGTTCACAGCCGCCCGCCGGCAGCGCACCTCGCTGGTCAGCAGGAGTGTTGTTGTTCAAGCCATGCGTGACTTTACTGATGTTGCGCGGTGGGAGAAGTTTGATGATAAATTAATAAAAATTTTTTTTTCGTTTTTGTTTCTTTTGATAGATTATGATGTAGTATATTGTATAGTATATTTTTTTAAATGTTTTGCGCATGTGGTGCGGCCAGCCAAACAAATGGTTATGATTTTTCTAAGCGCTTTGGATGAAAAAGCATGGGATAAGAAGCTTGTAATCATTTTCAAAAGGTTGGTCATCCATGAACCCCAAAACCTTTTTTGGACCGATCTGGCCACTTTGGAACCGGTTCCCGGTACTCCGGTAAAACCCGCAATATGGCAAATCATGTGATTATTATGGACCCAGCCATTTGGGAGTCAAAGTTCATCATTTTCAAAAGACAGGACATCCATGAACCCCAAAACCTCTTTTGGACCGATCTGGCCACTTTGGAACCGGTTCCCGGTACTCCGGTGAAACCCGGAATATGGCAAATTACGGGGTTATTTTTGAACAATTTTGGATCCAGCAATTTGGGTGTCAAAGTTCATCATTTGCAAAATCTAGTTAATCCATGAACCCTAAAACCACTTTGTACCGGTCTGGCCACTTTAGGACCGATTCCGTTAATCCAAACCATATTCCAGGGACAAATTACGGAATTATTTCTGAAAATTTTTGCACCCAGCAATTTGGGAGTCAAAGTTCATTATTTTCAAAATGTAGGTCATCTATGAACCCCAAAACCACTTTTGGACCTATCTGGCTACTTTAGGACCGGTTCTCGGTACTCCGGTGAAACCCGGAATATTACAAATAATGAGCATATTATGGACCCAGCCATTTCGGGGTCAAAGTTCATCATTTTCAAAATGTCGGGCATTCAAAAACTCCAAAATTACTTTTGGATCGATCTGGTCACTTGGTAACTCCGGTGCAGATCTGGAAACTATTGAATCGGTTCCGGGGCTCCTTCATAAAAAAGTAACTAGCCAATGTAGATGTGAAATTATATATGATGAATTTTTACACCCAAATTGCCTGATCAAAAATTGCGTTGAAAAAGGGACCAGATTGGTAAAAAAAATGATTGTGGGGATCATCAATGAGCTTGATTTTAAAAATAATCAACTTAGGCACCTATATTGCCTTGTCGAAAATTAATATAAAATTAACGCGTCATTAGTTATATTTCGAATTGCATAAAAGTTTCAAGAACCCAAAGTGGCCAGATCGGTCAAAAATGATTTTGGGGTTCCTGGATGAGCTAGATTTTGAAAATTATGAACTTTGACACCCAAATTGCTGGGTCCAGAATTGTTCTGAAATAATCCCGTTATTTGCCATATCCCGGGTTTCACCGGAGAACCAGGAACCGGTCCCAAAGTAGCCAGATCGTAAAGTGGGGTTCATGGATGACCTACCATTTGAAAATGATGAACTTTGACACCCAAATGACTGGGTCCATAATATGCCCATAATTTGTCATATTTCGGGTTTCACAGGAGTACCGGGAACCGGTCCCAAAGTGGCCAGATCGGTCCAAAAGTGGTTCTGGGGTTCATGGATGACCGGTTTCCCCGGGGTTGGAGACCTACCCGCCCAATCCGGAAGATCTTCGGTGGTCCAGAATGCATGGCCAGCACTGTCTGGTGGAACAACGATCATAACTTGAAAAATTGTATTTTTTTCAAAGATTGCTGTTTAAAATTTTTGCGGGACCCCTAAATCGCCATTTTTTACCCAGTTGACCCACCAGAAAATGTTTGGGGTTTCCGGCTTATTTTCGAAAAATAGACATTCTAACGAGTCCAATTAAAAAAGAAGTATGCAAATTGGATGAGTTATGGTCATTTCAATGATTTCAGTTTCACCCAGGCCTATACGGGTTAACCAACAAAAATAAATCCAGTTAAAAACTGTCCAAAAAATAAATTATTGATAAAAAAAATCCCTCTGGGATGGGAGTCTGATTCAAATCCAGTTCAAGTTAGTAATATGAATTTTTTATTCTATATACAAGAAGTATAAATTTATACATCGGCATTAGGCCATGTCAAATATCTTATTATCAAAATTTCTTGAAACTCAGTTTTTTCTTAAATAAATAATAAAATAAAATAAAAACTTTTTAAAGGGGCGGAATCAAGGAAATTTAGTTCTTTTGAAATAAATAATGAAATAATTTAAAAACTCTTCTGGGATGGAAGACTAATTCAGTTCCTGCTTATCAGAATTTTTAGTTCTATAGCCCTGAAATATACCTTTACAACTTGACATAAGGAAGAAATTCAAAAGAAATTAATTATAAAAATATATATAAAATTATCTAAATTATTATTAATTATTTATAATAAATTAAATAATAATTCAGAAATCCTACCTGGATACAAGCCAGATTCAGTTCCTGCACATGAAAGCGATAAGATTTGTAGTTCTATATCCCGTAAAACGGGGTGACTTTGATAGGTATGCGATTTTTTCGCAAAATGAAGAGTACAATTAAAATACGTAAGGAATGGTCTAGAAACACACTGACTGTGGTAGAGAAGTGTTCAAAGTACCGTCAGTGGGGTGACTATGGGTCAAAAAACGATACAACTCTCGTATTTTTTTAATAGCAAAAACAATTTAAATAACATTGAAAATCTTTCAACGTAGATTTGTTCTTAGATAGTTTACTAACATTTTCCCAAAATATGGTGGATTTTGATGAACACTATGTTGCCAATGCCAATTGTTTGAAAATTGACCCAATCTCACCCCTTAGAGGGGGTGTCATTGGGTCAAATGAAACTAATATGATGCTCAAATACAATGATATGGTAAAAACAAGTCATCCAACAGTGTTTCTTGTTCGAGGGAATCGTATTGACACACTACAATGTTTGAAGTGGAGATTTTCAAACATTTAGGTAGTTTTCGAGCAATTCTAACAAAAATATTAGAAAAATGATTTTTCGAAAGGTCACCCAACTTTAGACAGCTGCCAAAATAACAGGATTTGTTCTAGAAACGAGATTTTTTCAGCGAAGTCATCTTAAGATGTCCCCTACACAACCCTTTCAACAGAATTCATTTTCATTGAGAAGAACCTGAGAAATGGTAAAATCCGTAAAAAACCACTTTGACCCAATCTCACCCCCCAGACCCAATGTCATCCCCACTGACGGTACCTCAAGAAGAACTTTTCATAAAATTTGGACAAGTTTAAACAGTTAGTTAACTATAATTAAGAAAATGTTGATGAAAGTCATAATTTTAAACTTCTCAAAGTGTCTTGATTTTCTCAATGAACATGATTTTTAATCTGAAAACGGAATGCATTTTCGGATTCTTTGGACAATTTTCCACTAGTAGAAGGTTAAAAAAGTTTGTAAATAATAAATAATATGTGTTTTTGAAACACAATTAAAAAAAATCTCCAAATTAGAAGGCAATTTCAGTTAAACAAATTTCATGTAAAATGTGAAAACTTGTGATTCGTGCTTCGAATTCAGTATAAAATGCAATATAAATCGATAATTTTACAAACAAAACTAGTTTTAACAAATTTCAGGCAAAATTCCGACTTTTTAACAATTTTACCTGAAATGTATATGTATTTTGCTAAAAAGCTTATACACTTTATTAACTAAATATAAACATTGATTTTTTTTTCTTAAAAACTAAATCAGCTACTTTAGTGATGGTACATTTAGCGTACAAATAAAGTTTGAAAATCTTAAATATGATTTTAACAAGAAAAACTATGACTATCAAAGTCACCCCGGAATTAAAACTAAGAATTTTTAACTTTTTTTTCTAAACATTATTGAAAAAAAACTTTCTTTCCGAAATAAAGCATGGACTTTGTGTGGTCTACCCCAGAACATGTTTTAAAAATAATAATCTTGAGAAAAACCTTACCTGTCGGAAAATATTCTAAAAACAAATCAAAATCCTATCAAAGTCACCCCGGTTTACGGTCCCTAGAATATAAATTCACAATATGGCGTAAGGCAACGTGAAATAAAAAAATAGAGTAAAATTAAATATATGAAATAATTTATTAAAAAAAATCATAAATCCTTCTGAGGTACGAATCTAAGTCAGTTCCTGCACATGAAAGCCATGATTACTTTTTCAAAACAACCAATGCGTTGTGGGTTTCAAATGTGCATAGGACCTTTTGAAAAAGTAAGCAAGAAATATTCTAGAAACATTTTCAATTACTTCCCCGTCCGACGAAAGGCGAGTCGTGGGACCTTCTGGGATCGTTGATTTTATTGTTTCAGGTATTTGAAAAAAAGTTTTTAGCTGAATGTACTTGTGTTAAAAAAACAAAGTTTTGTTTTGAAAAATTTGAAAAATGGTGACATTACATATTGAACAATTCATCTGAAGGCGTAATTTTATGTATAAATTAAGTGTGGCTAATGAAAAATCGTTGAGATCCAGAATTTCAACAATTCAATGAATTTTTTTTAGAGAATGTTTTAAGCTTCCGTATAGTTAAACTGCAATCATTTTTCTCAAAAAAAAAATTAAACAAAAGAAAAATTTAAGCAAAAAAAACATTTATTAATTTCATCGAAAATTAACTAAAATTCATTTTTTTCAATAAACCCAAACATGCTCAAATGATTCTAAATGCAAAGGAATGCATATTTAATAAATTTCAGCTACTTAAATTTTAATTTTTTTTGAAGTTTTGAAGTTTTTTGAAAATATATTTTTGCTCCTGGTTTTTGAGCCATTTTTTTAATAATGGTGGAGGGGTGGGTTGATCGACGAAAGCTTTGTAAAATATTTGCAAAAAACTTGATCCTCCGATTTCCACATTTTGTCTGCCTAAATCAATTGGTAGTCAATCAGATTCGTTATCTAACTGTAATGAGTTCGAATCACGAAGGAAGTGCAATGTATGTTTCAGGGTCAGTTCATAAAAGTGTCATTAAGACTTTGGAATTAATAAAGAATATATAATTAATAAAGAAAACTTACATTTTTGCAACTATTACAGTAAAACTTGAACGTTTTTTTAATATTTCTTAAAAAAAATTGCTGAAAATTTTAACGATATTTACTAGTTTCCCTCACATTGGAACGTGTAAAATTGTTTTAATTATAAAATATTTTGAAAAAATTATTTGTATCCTAAAGTGGGGATCAAAATATTGATAAATCATAAGTTTTTTTATTAACAAAAAATTAAAAAAGATTAGCTTACAAAAGTTTAAAATAAACCTTAATTTTGAAAAAGTATTAAATCACTTTACAAGTGGCCAACGCACTATGGGGTATTTCCATATAAGCGAGCGGCCAAAAATATTTTTTTGCTTTTTTGTGACTTTTTTGTGTTGTTTGTACTTAGTATAATGAAAACAAATGAATTTTGATATTTTTCCAGAAAATAAGTTTAATTTTCGTTTTTTTCATATATTTGAGGCCACATGCATTAATGTGGTGAATTTTAATATTCTTGCTCTGTCTATTTGATGCACGGAATGGCGGTTTATGCTATGTTAAAGTTTCTGATTTACGTTCAATCTCCCTCCCCTTCTTCTTGAGTTAAAATCCACCTCTCTTTGAAGACCCCCCCCCCCCTCCCCCTCCAATCAAAATTTGATTTTTGCGGTGTTTTAGAATTTTAGACGGTTTATTTTATGGAACATTGTATGGATTCTCGTCCACGTATTTTGTTGATCCACTTGCAAATTCACGTTTTCCACGATAAATTCTTCTAAATCAAAATCACTATGTAACCGATTGTCGTTAGATTACTTAAAATATGAACTTCTTCTATGGGCTTTTGTATACCGCGTTTTGAAGCTACAGAACAACATGCGTAGTTTTTCCTCGGTGGTTTTTCCCTGAGTTGATCATGTGATGGTTCTGCAATGTTGTAATTCTTACAAATATACTCGAAAGTAGTTCTCACGTTTTCAAAATAGTGCTTCGTTATATCGTACAGGGACACTACGGTATTATTATCCATACTTTCAAAAGAACACAACAACGAACTGATATGAATATTCGACGAATCGTTTCTGTAAAATACTTAGAATAGGAATTTCTAATTTTATTAAACGTACCTAAGTACCAACAAAGTCATGAATATCAAACCATTTTCAAAACATACATAGCAGGTACGTCATTTCTGCTTCCGCAGGTAAATAATGTGATTTTAACCAAGCGTATACGCGAAATCATTAATTTTCATGTATGAATCAAAATGTTCAAAATGGCATAACTCAAAAAGTGCACATAAGTGCACTTTGAAATTTGGAGACAAGTTAGGACATGGTTCAAATTTTAAGCTGCAAATTTCAGCAATTTCAGACCGCACAAATGCACACAAAAAAAGTACTCCATTAGCAAAGTTGAAAAAAACTAAATTTTGAATAAAAATCCATCTTTTTTGATTTTTATTATTTTTTTTAGCCTGTAAAAGTGTGTTTTGTAAAATGTTATTAAAAAGTTGAATCAATTACCTTTCTGAATATATATAATGATGCAGGAAAAAATACATAAACAGCTACACAATACAACTATGAAAAATAATCATTTTTTTGTCAAAAAACATGTTTTTTCTTACCATTTTCGCCTTTGAAGGTCTGCAATTCAGTGAATTTTGAACCTACAACTTTCAAACTCTGGATTTTTCTTAGTTAGAATGTTTATTTTCGAAAAAAAATACCAAAAAAATAATTAGAGTATGTCGGTTTTTCGATTTATGGCCGCCTGAAACCCCATAGTGCAACGGGCCATTTTACATGATCATTCAAAATGGGTCCGCGGGCCACAAAATATCACCTCGCGGGCCATACTTTGGTCACCCCTGGTTTAAAATTAAAATTAAATTTAAAAAAATCCTTCTGAGATGGAAGACTGATTCAGCTCCTGGTTGATGTTACTAATCAAAATTCGTCTATTGTGTGCTATCTTGTGACAACGACCAAGTGGGCCTTGAAAGTAAAAAGGAACTACGTGTCACATGTGTGCACAGATTTCCCAAACAAACTAAAATAAGCTTAAATCAAGAGTTTAACCGACTTTATCAGTATATTTTCAATAACAAACGATTGCATTGCATTTAAAAATGTGTTTAATGTAAATTTGTGAAAAACAAGAAATAATTTCTACATTTTCCAACAATTTTTATGACGTGTTTCAAGATAGCAAGACGGAAGCGAATATCCTAAATCGGGTTATAGCATCTTGTAGAGTTTGTTAATTATAACAAAACGTTATCAATAACTAATTTTTGACCAAAATGGTCTATGTCCCAAGGTAGCACACATCCGACAATTTGTTATTATCATATTGTCTCAGAAGTATAAATTTATAAACTGGTAAGACCGGGATGGGAGATTGATACAGTTACTTGTTATGTTAGTAATCGATATTTGTATTTCTACAGCCCAGAAGTAATAATTAACAAATCGGCATACGGCCATGTCAAATTTATTAATATCTATAATCTTAGAAACTCTTTTATTTATAATTTATTATTGATTGATTTAAAGAAACGTCTGGCATGAGATTCTGATTCAGTTTTTGTCATGTAGGTGATCAGAATTTCTAGGTTTTTTTTTGATTAGGTCCTATAAACCCGGGCTGCGGAGTCGGGTCATATTTCAAACGACTCCGACTCCGGCTCCAACTCCGGCTTTCTCAGATTAGCTGACTCCGACTCTGACTCCAGCTCCGGCTTTGAACAAATGGTTGGCTCCGACTCCGACTCCGACTCCGGCCTACCAACTCTAGTAGACTCCGACTCCGACTCCGGCTCCAGCTTTCAACAAATGGTTGGCTCCGACTCCGACTACGACTTTACATATTTTTAAATGTTTCAAAAGTTAGTTAACTATTATTAGTTTATTATTTTTTATGACATTGATAAATAGGATTATTTAAATACTCTTTAAGCGTCATGTTTTTCTCAAGAAAAATAAGTTAAGTAAAAGTAAAGTAGAGTAAATAAACGGAAAAAAAGTTTCTAGGTTACAAGTTTTATACGTTATGGAAACAGAAATCTAAAAATATCTTCAGTTTTAGAGGCATTTTGAGAAGAACAGTTTTGTAAGTAATTTTGGATTTATTTGCTTAACCTCAAATTTGATTTTTTTTTTCAAAATGTCCTTTTCAAATATCTGTGACATGGAAAATATTTAAACCTGGATTTAATTTTAATTTATTTTAATTTTAAAATTTTATATACTTTAAAAAAGAGGCGCACGATACTTCGTGAATCTTCACCTAAAACGAAGCTTTATGGATGATCTTGCACGTCTATCAAAATATATGAAAAAACTTAAAATATAATAAAAAGCAAATATCCACAAGTAAAATATTTTCTAGGTCACAAATATTTCATTTTTTTAAGGTACATTGATTTGCAATGATTATCACCTTCCGTCATATTGGCGTGGGACATACAGTATGAGAAAATTCGTACCAGTTGATAATATTTTGATTCTGTTTTTTTATCTATAATATTTGAAAAATAAATTAAAATCCTATATTTTGTTCTATAAATCTTTTTATTAGTTCATTTTTGTACTGAATTCATGAGATTTTTTCAACGATAATTTGCAACGATATCAAAATAGTTTACCTAAAATCAACATCAACAATGAATGATTATTTTAAATTTGTTGCAACTTCTTTTGACATTTTTTGTTAGTTTAAATTATTTAAAATGCAACACTTTGATTTTCTTGTACTCAGTTATAAACAAAATGCGCATGTTGAGTTCCAAGTAAGAGATTGTTATTATCGTTGATTATTTGTTACAAAAATTAAACTGTCAGTGACTCTTTTTCAATCTGCAAAAACGTGATTACTATTTATAATCTTTTTATGTACCTCGTATTTTTTTCCTAAAAAATGATTTAACTGAAAACCTCTAAGACATTCGCTTTCGGGGTAAAAGATGACTTTGTGTGTACTTTTTTCAGAAATAGCTGGATGAAATTTGGTCAAATTTGAATTGAAAGGGCACGTAAATATAGTCTGAATACATAACCAATATTTTTTAATTATTTTTTGAATTATGATACTACATACTTGGGTAAGAGGTTATCATTCAGTGATTATAGTGTAATAATAAAATTAGAGCTTTTCACTCACAATAAAAAGCTTCAAAAACACAATGGCATCTGATAAATCAATTAAAAATATAAGTGGTTTTGTAAATTAAGCTGTTATATAGGAAAAACAGAACAATAAAAACATCATATTTTTTGTTGAATTTATGATAACTCCGGCTCCGACTCCGACTCCGGGTTATCAAAAATCTTCGGCTCCGACTCCGACTCCGACTCCAGCTCTAAAATTTTAGCCGACTCCGGCTCCGACTCCAGCTGTTCAAGTTTTGACGACTCCGACTCCGACTCCGACTCCAGGTCCCCAAAAAGACCCGATTCCACCGACTCCGGCTCCGACTCCGACTCCGACTCCACAGCCCTGCTATAAACATATGAAACACAATAGCTAACAATGACCTACAAAAATTGAAAAAAATAATCATGCACAGTCTCATCAAGAAGGAAGCATAAACTTTGAATTGATTTTTCGAAAATATTCAGACAGAACTGATTAGATTTTCTCTAAAGTTTGTATGGAGAAATAGGGTGTTCGTCGGTGTTGCATAATCCAAAAATATTATGCTTGAATTGGAATTGAAACTTTCGAAGTGGAATTTGGTAAAATGGTTTTCTTAGTCGGGAGGCCAATTTTTTGTGTGTTTTTTTTAGTTTTTTACCATTTTTTCTAAAACTTTAGGAAACTTTTGACAAATTTTGACACGGTCATAAATTTTTCATCAAAATGACAATTCAAATTTAATGTTTTATAGGAGTTGGAAAATTTTGAATTTGTTTTTTTTTTTCAAGACAGACCACCCGATCTGTTCGGCTCAATTCTCACATTAATGATCATTAGAATAACAGTTCTACATTTTTTCATGGTTTATTTGGTGGAATCAGTTTTTAGATGACCAGTGAACATAACTTTGGCAAAAGATCGGAAATTTTTTTTGTGTAAGTTTTAAGTAAAAAAGTGATCCAGATGCAGATAACATGACTTGTGAAAATTGAGCCAAAAAGGTTGGGCAAGCGTTGAAAATGTTTTTTTTTTTTCGGGATACCAAAAGTTAATAATTTTTGTAGCTTTTAATTTTATTTTTTATTAAATTTATAAACAAAACATACAAAATAACTTTTTTCTAATGGTACGTATTTAGATTGACGAATCATTTGATAGTTTTGATGAATCTTTTGGTGCAACTTTTATGCAGTTTCGTATTAATATCTTTTTTTCAATCTTTGTTATTTCATATCCTTGGCACAGAAAGAACTTCAAACATATGCCGTTCATCAAAGTACTGAAGTTGTGAAGAATATCACTGTTCACAAAACTACCAAATGTTGTTATTCTTGTGCAAATAACAGCGACCGAAATGTTCCGCTGGTTGCCCAGTAATAGATGATAAAATACAAACAACATGGTCAAAACAAACCAAAATCATGTATGTGGAAGACCACACAAAATCCGCCGGCATTCACAGATCAACCTATGTGTCATCGGAAAGGCTTCATCCATAAAGTACGTCACTCAAAAATCAGCCAAAATTTACCCTCCTCCCCCCTTTGTCACGCTTTTCCTATACTTATAACATGCAATTTCACACTTGCTCAGAACCCCCCTTCCCCCAGAGTAGAGCGTCCAATTTCCCGGGGTTACAAAATTCCCGGGAAACGGGAAATTTTCAACAAATTTCCCGGGAAATCCCGGGAATTCCCGGGAAATTCAAAATTTAACAAAAATTAATCTAATCCTTTTTCTGATTAATCTTTTGCAACGAAATTGTATAGAACAGCAACTTTAATGGTCAAAATGAGTGTGAGGATCAATTAATGGCTTGACTGCTTGTAAAAAATCATGCAACTTTGAGAAAATATATAAACTTTCTAATTTTTAAATCTTTCAAATCGTCCCAAATGAAAGAAAATATTATTAGTATTTTTGTTGAGAAGGATTTTTTTTAAATCAAAGTGTTTGGACAGTGAAAATCTATGTTAAACAACCATAAAATTGCTTTTAAATTTTTACTTTAAATTTATACGAAGTTTTTTTTAAATGGTTTTTCATGGTTTTATGATATGATTTTAGTTATATGTTATTCAGCCTAATAAATCAATTACGTGCTTCACGTGCTTCATACATTTATAACTTCAATCTGTAATTTCTCGAATACTTAGAAACAAATTCTTTTCACACAAACCTTTTTTTTTTAATTTAATTATATCAGTTCAATTTCCATCCAACATGTTCAAGGTAAAAAAAAAAGTTAAACAAATCTCAATGTTGATCTTGGCCGGAAGATGTAAATATCTTATTTTCAAATGATATTACAGAAAAAAAAAATCTTAAAAAAGGTTGTCAAAAATAAAATAGTTTATATTCATTCCATAACAGCGTAAGTTTTGTTGTCCAACATATAAGCAAACAATATTCCTAGTGGTGAATGCTTCAGAAATAAATATTATCTGAATTAAACCTTGACATGAAATTTACAGACAAGCTGATTAGTCAATATGCACAGTAGATGGAAATAAATAAAATCAAATCAGGTTCTCCAATTATTATTTTTTGTATAATTTCAAAACATTGGTGCCAAAAAGGTAGGAAAATGTATACTTCTGCTTGTATTTCGGGAATTCCCGGGAAATTTACAAATTTCCCGGGAAACGGGAAATATTTTTTTCCGGGAAATCCCGGGAATTCCCGGGAAATTTTTTCCCGGGACGGGAAATTGGACGCTCTACCCCAGAGCGTTACATACTTTATGGATGACGCCAAATGGCATAAAATTTCAGATCTTTTGATACCCAAACATATAGGTTTTCTATGAAACCCACGTTTTACAATTTTAAACAAACTTTCTGTGATGGCAGTTTGAGTTAGTTCCTGGTCAAACTAGTGATCAGAAATAATTGTTTTATATCCCTGAAGTATTTATAAATTAAAAACTTGCCAAATTGCCAAGTGAAATTTAAAATTGTTTAATATTCTTGGAACGTCAGTTATTCAAATAATTAAATAATTTAAAAAAAACTTTCAGTGATGGCAGTTTAGGTAAGTTCCCGGTCAAACTAGTAATAAGAAATTATTGTATTATATCCAGATAAAACAATAAACAATGCGAATGCATAAATATAAAAAATATATGAAAAAATAATTAAATAAATAATTATTTTCAAAAAAAATTGTTGATTTGGCATGGTAATATACTAATTTGTGAATGTATACTACAAGGTTTAAAAAAATCTGATCGCTTACATTTTCAGGAACTGAATTAGACTCCCATTCCAGAAGGATATTAAAACAAGATTTATAATTTATTTAAATTTACTAGTTTTATCAGATTTATAGATTTATGAAATTCAACACGGCCTTATGCTAAGTTGTGATTTTATACTCCAGGAACAACCAGTTTTTATCACTAACCTGACTTGAAACTGATTTGGATTCCAATCTCAGAAAGTTTATTTTTATTTTAAAAAACTTAATTCAAACAACTGAGTTTCCAAGCTTTTTGCTACTTTTGTAATTTTACACTGCAAGAATAAAAAAGATCAAATTATATTTCCAAGAACTGACTATCATACTCCCTTCCCATTTTTTTTTACAAATGTCTGACGTTCCAAGCTATTTTAATAATTTTAAATTTCACATCCGTTATATTATTTTACTTCAGTGATCTAAAACAATAAATTTTGATCACTAGTTTGACCAGGAATAAACTCAAACTGCCATCGCAGAGAGTTTTTTAAATTATTTAATAATTTACTAGAAATGACTGACCTTCTAAGATTTTTTTAAATCAATTTTAAATTTCACTTGGCAATTTGGCAAAATTCTAATTTATGCTGCAGAGTTATAAAACAATAAATTTTGAATACTCGTTTGACCAAGAACTGACTCGCTTTCGCAGAGAGTTTTTTTATCAATTATTTAATAATTTACTAGAAATGACATTCTTAGACTTTTTTCATTAATTTTAGATTTTGCTTGGTAGTTTGGCAAAATTTCAATTAATATTTCAAAGATATAAAACAATAATTTCTGATCACGAGTTTGACCAGGAACAAATTCAGACTTCCATCGCAGAGAGTTTTAAAAATTATTTAATAATTTACTAGAAATGACTAACATTATAAGACTTTTTTTTATCAATTTTAAAATTTGCTTGGTAATTTGGCAAAATTTAAATAATTTTTCAGAGATATAAAACAATAATTTCTGATCACTGATATACCAGGAACTGACTCAGACTGCCATCGCAGAGAGTTTTTAAAATTATTTAATAATTTACTAGAAGTGACTAACCTTCTTAGATTTTTTTTTATTAACTTTAAGTTTCATTTCTCAATTTGGCAAATTTTAATATATGCTTCAGGGATATAAAACAATAATTTCTGATCACTAGTTTGACCAGGAACTGACTCAGACTGCCATCGCAGAGAGTTTTTGAAATTATTTGAAAAATATATTAGGTTAGTCAATTCGAGTAAATTATTAAATAATTTTAAAAACTCTCTGCGATGGCAGTCTGAGTCAGTTCCTGGAAAAACTAGTGATCAGAAATTTTTGTTTTATATCCCTGAAGCATAATTTAAAATTTGCCAAACTACCAGGCAAAATTTAAAATTGATAAAAAAAGTCTTATAATGTTAGTCATTTCTAGTAAATTATTAAATAATTTTAAAAACTCTCTGCGATGGCAGTCTGAGTCAGTTCCTGGTATAACTAGTGATCAGAATTTATTGTTTTATATCTCTGAAATATTAACTAAAATTTTGCCAAATTACCAAGCAAAATTTAAAATTGATAAAAAAAGTCTTACAATGTTAGTCATTTCGAGTAAATTATTAAATAATTTTTAAAACTCTCTGCGATGGCAGTCTGAGTCAGTTCCTGGTATAACTAGTGATCAGAATTCATTGTTTAATATCTCTGAAATATTAACAAAAATTTTGCCAAATTACCAAGCAAAATTTAAAATTGATAAAAAAAGTCTTATAATGTTAGTCATTTCTAGTAAATTATTAAATAATTTCAAAAACTCTCTGCGATGGAAGTCTGAGTTTGTTCCTGGTATAACAAGTGATCAGAATTTATTGTTTTATATCTCTGAAATATTAATTAAAATTTTGCCAAATTACCAAGCAAAATTTAAAATTGATAAAAAAAAGTCTAAGAATGTTAGTCATTTCTAGTAAATTATTAAATAATTTCAAAAACTCTCTGCGATGGCAGTCTGAGTCAGTTCCTGGTCAAACTAGTGATCAGAATTTATTGTTTTATATCTCTGAAATTTTTACTAAAATTTTGCCAAATTACCAAGCAAAATTTAAAATTGATAAAAAAAGTCTTATAATGTTAGTCATTTCTAGTAAATTATTAAATAATTTTAAAAACTCTCTGCGATGGCAGTCTGAGTCAGTACCTGGTCAAACTAGTGATCAGAAATTATTGTTTTATATCCCTGAAGCATAAATTAAAATTTGCTAAATTACCAGGCAAAATTTAAAATTGATAAAAAAAGTCTTATAATGTTAGTCATTTCTAGTAAAATATTAAATAATTTTAAAAACTCTCTGCGATGGCAATCTGAGTCAGTTCCTGGTATAACTAGTGATCAGAATTGATTGTTTAATATCCCTGAAGCATAAATTAAAATTTGCCAAACTACCAGGCAAAATTTAAAATTGATAAAAAAAAGTCTTATAATGTTAGTCATTTCTAGTAAATTATTAAATAATTTTAAAAACTCTCTGCGATGGCAGTCTGAGTCAGTTCCTGGTATAACTAGTGATCAGAATTGATTGTTTAATATCTCTAAAATATTAACAAAAATTTTGCCAAATTACCAAGCAAAATTTAAAATTGATAAAAAAAGTCTTACAATGTTAGTCATTTCGAGTAAATTATTAAATAATTTTCAAAACTCTCTGCGATGGCAGTCTGAGTCAGTTCCTGGTATAACTAGTGATCAGAATTTATTGTTTTATATCTCTGAAAAATTAACTAAAATTTTGCCAAATTACCAAGCAAAATTTAAAATTGATAAAAAAAGTCTAGGAATGTTAGGCATTTCTAGTAAATTATTAAATAATTTTAAAAACTCTCTGCGATGGCAGTCTGTGTCAGTTCCGTTATATCTAGTGATCAGAATTTATTGTTTTATATATCTGGAATTTTAATTAAAATTTTGCCAAACTACCAAGCAAAATTTAAAATTGATAAAAAAAAGTCTTATAATGTTAGTCATTTCTAGTAAATTATTAAATAATTTTAAAAACTCTCTGCGATGGAAGTCTGAGTTTGTTCCTGGTCAAACTAGTATTCAAAATTTATTGTTTTATAACTCTGCAGCATAAATTAAAATTTGCCAAATTGAGAAATGAAACTTAAAGTTAATAAAAAAAATCTTAGAAGGTTAGTCATTTCGAGTAAATTATTAAATAATTTTAAAAACTCTCTGCGATGGCAGTCTGAGTTTGTTCCTGGTTAAACTAGTGATCAGAAATTATTGTTTTATATCCCTGAAGCATAAATTAAAATTTTCCAAATTGAGAAATGAAACTTAAAGCTAATAAAAAAAATCTTAGAAGGTTAATCATTTCGAGTAAATTATTAAATAATTATCAAAACTCTCTGCGATGGCAGTCTGAGTCAGTTCTTGGTATAACTAGTGATCAGAATTTATTGTTTTATATCTATATTGTATATATTCAAATTTTGCTAAATTACATAGTGAAATTTTAAAATTGATAAATTGGTCTTAGAAGGTTAGTCAATTCGAGTAAATTATTAAATAATTTTAAAAACTCTCTGCGATGGAAGTCTGAGTTTGTTCCTGGTATAACTAGTGATCAGAATTTATTGTTTTATATCTATAAAGTATAAATTCAAATTTTGCTAAATAACATAGTGAAATTTAAAATTGATAAAACAAAATCTCAGAAGGTTAGTCATTTCGAGTAAATTATTAATCAATTTTAAATTTCTCTAGGTTATTTGACAAAATTATAATTTATGCTGCAGAGATATAAAACAATAAATTTTGAATACTAGTTTGACCAGGAACTGACTCGCCTTCGCAGAGAGTTTTTTTTTATAAATTATTAAATAATGTGACTAACCTTCAAAGATTTTTTTTATTAATTTTAAGTTTCATTTCTCAATTTGGCAAATTTTAATTTATTTTTCAGGGATATAAAACAATAATTTCTGATCACTAGTTTGACCAGGAACAATAATTTTAATAATTTACTAGAAATATCTGACCTCCCAAGATTTTTTATCAATTTTAAATTTCACTATGTAATTTAGCAAAATTTGAATTTATACTTTACATATATAAAACAATAAATTCTGATCACGAGTTTTACCAGGAACTGACTTAGACTGTCATCGTTTTCAGAGTTTTTAAAATTATTTAATAATTTACTAGAAATGACTAACATTCTAAGACTTTTTTTTATCAATTTTAAATTTTGCTTAGTAATTTGGCACAATTTTAAATAAAATTTCAGAGATATAAAAAAAAAATTTGAATACTAGTTTGACCAGTAGCTGACTCATACTGCCAGCGCAGAGCGTTTTTGATATTATTTAATAATTTACTAGAAATGACTAACCTTCTAAGATTTTTTAAATCAATTTTAACTTTTTTTTTTTGTAAAAACGTTTATTTGGAACTTCGAGAAGGTTACATAGGTTTTAAGTAAATTAAAAATATAATAAAGTTATTGAACAGCAATTTCAAAAACACATTTATCATTTGAATAAACATCATTATAATCCTGTTCGTTTTCACTTGTCCAGCTTGGGCTTTTTGGATCTACCAGGTTTGCGCTTTTTAGATTCGGAGCTTCCAGAGTGATCACTATCACTACCAGAGCTAGCGTCCATTGGTTGATGAGGCTTCGGCTCAAGGAAGGGGTGTGGAACCTTGAAAGTGCCGTCCACGGATGAAGTAGCAGTGAACATAGCGATGGGCATCTCGTCGTCGTCAGTTCTACCGATCAGCGCCGATGAACCTGCAGCGTCCGCGTCCTTACGTAGAGCTTGGACTGTGGCGCCCTCTGTTCCAGCAGGAGGCGATATGTTTAAAATACTGGATGAAGTGCCGAGTTCACTGGGCACGACCGTTGTCTGGGCTGAGTTACCGATCACGATCGCCTTCGCGACGCTCTCCGAGTTACTCAAGCTCTCGATCTTGGGATTGTGTGGAACAACCTTGATTTGCAATGTGTTGGTAGATGATCCACTGTTGACCACACTTGCATAGCTAGTAGATGGTGTTGGTTGAGTATTACTCATCCTTTGGTTGAGAGCGGTCTTTTGGCCGACAAGTTTTTTATTGTCCACACACGACATCCCGATGTGCTGGATCAGTGTGCAATGCCTACACGTTTCAGGTTGGTTTTTGTAGGAGATGAGAGTAGATTCGTTTTGAATAGTCACGAACGATTTGATGTGGCGACGAAGTATCATTTTCGCCACCCGATTTCCAGACGAAACACCATGGAAAGTGTAATTGCTTCCCCAGCTTGTCTCTTTGATGCTGAGGACGTCTCCGTAATGCTGAAGAAAGGCCACGATCTCTTCGTTGGTGACGTTCTCCGAGAGATCGTGGAGCTTCACCTCCACTCCCCCGTCCACCATTACCAAACGAACTTTAACCTTGGCGTTGTTCGACTCGATGACATGTTGCCCATTGTGCTTAGCAACAGTTTCTTGCGCTATTTTCAGCTCACTGCACTTCACGTACGCGCAATTTTCAGCATGGCTGAATTGCAGACGCTTCACTTGGTCTGGAGTCAGAGCAAGGTTTGCGTGGATGAATTTATGTATTTCCTCAAACTTAGGACGTTTTGGAAAATTTGATAGAATCACCTTGAAGGTGTTCTCCCTTGTTCTCACGTGAGACATTGTTGCGTTTCCACCAAGAAAACACCGAGTCGTCAATCGAGCTGACGAGAAATCTTAGCTCCTACACCCGGTGGTGTGGAACAAAGACGAAACAAAACACGCGTACCGAGGAGCTCAAGATATACGACCGGTCGCTTCACGAGCACAAAGCGAATTGACTAGGTAATTTAGCAAAATTTGAATTTATACTTTAGAGATATAAAACAATACATTTCTGATCACCAGGAACTTACCCAAACTGCCATCACCGAAAGTTTTCAAAATTATTTAATAATTTATAGGAAGAACTGACGTTCCAAGATTTTTTAACATTTTTAAATTTCGCTTTGTAATTTGGCAAAATTTGAATTTATATTTCAGAGATATAAAACACTCAATTCTGATCACTGGTTTTATCAGGAGCTAACCCAAACTGCCATCGCAGAGAGTTTTTTTTATCAATTTCAAGTTTTACTTGATATTTCGAATTTATACTTCAGGGATATGAAACAATAAATTCTGATTACAAGTTTGATCAGGAACAGACTCAAAATGCCATTATCGATATAACGCACCCTACCGTTTACGTTGCGTTCGTTTAGATGAATGCAATATTTTGCATGCAATTATTTTTGTAACCCATATTTTTGTTAAAGGAAAAATAAAATTATTTAATTTTTTTCATAAACCAGATTACGAATTCAATTAAATTATTTTACTATGAAAAAAGGAGGAATGAATAATGAAACCCGCCATTTCAAATTATTGGAAAGTTATCTTGACATAAGCATTTTTTTTTTTAAATTTAGTTGACTTTGTCGATCCTTAGTCGCCCCCACGGTTAAGCTTCTTTTTATAATAAATTTCTAGCAATTTGATGAACTTACATTGATTTTGTAATACAAATTGAATCAATTGATGTTATTCATTTCATTTGCCATTTGAAAATATATAGGTTTCCTGTTTTTATCAGAACATTTTTCTTGACTTTGAAGTTGATATTGCCCCAACGGGCGTCTAATAAAAAAAATATAGAAAATTATGTTTGCTTATTCCAAACAACAAAATTGACTTTGAAATTCATTTAATTCATCATTTTGATGATATTGAAAGCGTACATTGTATTTTATTAGAGATAATAGAAAAATGTTTATGTCAGGGATTGATGTTTTTGTATAACATTCCTCATTTTTTTAATTATTTGACTCGTCTTCATCACTCGGTAAGGCACTGTTCAAAATATATTTTGATGTTTATGTCGCTCAACACATACACAATTTCAAATTACTACATTTGAATGAAAAAAGTGTTTTAAAATGTATTTTACACTACGTCAGTTGATTAGCAATTAGCATTCGAAGTATTGACATGTTTCGTGAGGCTGAGTGTGTGTTTGTTTTGAGTTACTGTAAATCGAAATAACGATATGCAGTCATTTTACTTACATTCGAATCATGCTTATCAATGTTTTTGTAAATCAAACCTTACTAAAATATTTGCCAAAACAATATTTTTACAACAAATAAAAATAAATAAAATACTGGCAGTTCGATATAGTTCACAAAAACTATCAATTCAAAATGATTATTTTTTCATATTTCGAAAAACCCGTTTACGCTTTACTAACACCAACCACACTGCTTGAAATTATTTAAAAAATATTTGTTTTGAAAAAATATTTATTTCTTTATTTTCATGCTGATTACAATACTTTCCACTGCACGCAGTTCGTGCGAACAGTAACTGAGCCACGCCAGCATTCAAAACGAGAGCACGTGGCGCGCGCGCATCGCAGTAACCTATGAGATTTTTCGCGCCAACTAGCCGGTCCCGCGGCTTTGCCTTTCGCCTTAACATGATATGGTTGAATTTAATCGATTTTTAAGATTTTAAGAATTGGTCTGACAGAGGGATTGGCAACCACACCTCTTTGGTCTGACAGTTTTGGTCTGACAGCTTAATTTTATAATTTCGGCTGGACCAATCAAGGGATGGGATACAGCTTCCTTTTCGAAAAATCTCATAACTCAACCTTAATATACTATTTTCAAGTTTTTTTTTTTTTGGTTTTTATCTGGTAAACAGTTTTATCTTAATATTGAGTGTGAGATGATTTGTTTATGATCCGTATTTTTATTTTTTTAAATTTGTTAAAAAATATATAATTTTGCAACTGAATTCAAATCTGTGAAAACCACTAAAATGTTTTGATCCTTTAACCTCAACCTTGGTATTTAAATGAGAAAAGAATATAGAACAGGATAACACATCCGTATTTAACAGGATGATATCTTTAAAATTATTCCAAAACTCAAGCAACAACATAAAACTGTTATTCCCCCGACCATTTCTTGAAGCAAACACTGCTCCTCTCGTTAAATTCTTGACATATTCATGAATTACCACTGCCGCTACGGAGGAGCGAACCCAGAAAGGAGTTTGCGCTCCCATCTCTCTCCTGTCCTGTCTCGGGGGGCTGGTTTATGATTTTATTATTTATTCATGCTCACTTTTCAGCTCTGCTAATAATTCAGTTCCTTGTGGGAATCGTGCGCTCGCGTCTGTACTTTCTTGTTTCTCTTGCAACGCAACTTCCGTACACCTGGCCGAGTTCTGGCAATTTGTCGTCACCGTCCACCACCACCAGGGAGCCATTTCCGGGCTCGTCACAACTTTTCGGCGGGCTTGAGCAGAGGGAAAGGTGCGATGTTTGGAAAGGTGAGGAAATGGTTTGTCGATGAGGTTGATCTGTTGGAATTGAGTTTTATTTTCTTCAAAATCGTAGAATTGTGGATATTCCGGAACCATTATACTTGAGCACTAGGGTGCCAAGAAAAATTGAAAAATCTGAAAAATCTGAAGAAATACCCCCTGGCTTGATTCTTTAGGCAATAATAAGTAACTGTGCCAATTTGGAGCCAAATCGGTTCAGGTTAAGGGAACGCTTTTTATCGTTTAGGTTTATATGGGGAAAATCGCGAAAATGTATGGGGAAAAACATCGCTTCAGGATTTTGGCAGCAGGTGGCACAGGTCTCGCCCTAAATTTTCCAATTGTGAGATTTTTGTCGGAAGTTCAATTTCCTACATAAATCTATGAAATTATAATTTTCAATTAACTTTTCAACTTAAATAAAAAATTTCAACAAAAAATTTGCGTTATATAGCCGGGATCAAAGCAAAGATGAACTATTTCTATAACACTCAAACGATCGATTAGTCATTTGACCCCTGTATTTTTTTCTTTAAATCTCATAACTTTTGGTAGAATTTACCAATTTGGATGCTTCCGGTTGCAAAAGATCCAGATTTGTCTATATTTTGAACTGTCAATTATACCAGAACTTATGAGATTTTTAAGAATAAAAATAGGTACTTTTGTACCCGACCCTCTCCGATTTCAATGAAACTTTGTAGACATTTAAGAAGGGCGTGAGTTATTTAAATATTTTTGTATTTTGCAATTTAAAAATTACTGTATCTCGAAGCCGTTGCATCGTATCAAAAAGTGGTCAAAGACAAACTTGTAGGAAATTGGACGGGCTTTCTGAAAAAATACACTGAAACAAAAATACACGCCACATCTTTGAGATTTTTTGATTTTTAAGTATAAAACTTAAATTCAAAGGTGATGTTACGATTTTTGTTAAATTTTTTTGAAGAAATAGCCTAAAATGTTACCAAAAGACTGACGAAAAATGCAGGATGGTATGTCTTTCCTAAAAAAATACAAAAATCATTTACTAAAACTGTTTTTTTGAAAAGTGGTCTAAACGACAAAATTTTTAAAAACCAGTAGTGAGATCGAGTTCAGACAATTTATTTTGACGAAGGTGATGTGCATGCTTTTGCATGCGATTTTACCATCGCATTTTTTGCTGTGTAACAGACTTGGTTTTTCAGTCTCGTAAATATTTTTACCGGAAAGCTCGTCTAATTTCCCATAAGTTTGCCTTTGACAGCTTTTTGATTTATATCGTTTTTATATTTACTTAAGCAAATTTACTATCCAGGTTTCTACCACACTGAAACAAAATTCTATTTTCAGTTATTAGCAATGCAATGAAGCTTATATCTGTAACCCCTTACATCAAATTAAAATGCTGTCAAAGGCAAACTTATGGGAAATTGGACGAGCTTTCCGGTAAAAATATTTACGAAACTGAAAAACCAAGTCTGTCATTTAGAAATTGCCAAAAACCACCAAAAACCCGTTTTTCAACATTTTTATTTTTAAAACCGCTGTATCTTCCCAAGGATTGGACATAGGTCAATGGTCAATATGGAGACTTTTATGTAAAATTGTCTGAACTCGATCCCCACTACTGGGTTTTAAAAATTTTGACAAAAAACAGTTTAGTAAATGATTTTTGTATTTTTTTAGGAGAGACATAACATCCTGCATTTTTCGTCAGTCTTTTGGTAACATCTGAGGCTATTTTCACAAAAAATTTTAACGAAAAAAAATCGTGACATCACCTTTAAATTTAAGTTTTATACTTAAAAATCATTAAATCTCATAGATGTGGCGTGTATTTTTGTTTCAGTGTATTTTTTCAGAAAGCCCGTCCAATTTCCTACAAGTTTGTCTTTGACCACTTTTTGATACGATGCAACGGCTTCGAGATACAGTAATTTTTAAATTGCAAAATACAAAAATATTTAAATAACTTACGCCCTTCTCAAATGTTATTTTCGAGTACAATTGGCTCCATATACACAAAAATGGCTTATATAGGCCTAGGATAACATGTCTACAAAGTTTCATTGAAATCGGAGAGGGTCGGGTACAAAAGTAAGCATAAGCATAAGCATAAGCATAGGTGCCCACCCGCAGTTGCTACTCCGTTATTGACCAGGACCTCCAGAAGTTACATCCACGAGCCGTGGAAGATAAGTGGGTGCTATCTTTCCTCGCTTCGCAACTTCTCAAAGGCCCCTATCATGCTGATCAATACCGGCGCCGGCCACGACCAGTGGTAGGGTCACGGGGAAGTGGATGGGAATGTTAGTCCGATACTTGAGTGATAGAGACCGCCCAATCGACTGCTTCTCCGACAAAGTATCACATGAGTTTTGAGGGGGTTAGTAGATGGGTATGAGGTCAGGATTCACGAGTGGCAGTGATGTGACCATGAGCATTTTGTTTATCGGTTGAAATTTTAAATCTTAGGCAGCCGGCTGCGGAAAGATAAATAATTGATTATTTAAAAAGTTTGTTTTAATCGAGCGCGTGCCAACCGAGCGGTAGTGCTATGGGCTGGACTTATCAGTATATTTTTACTGTTGGTACAATTAAGATAACGCGAGCAAATGTCAAAAATAGTAGATGAGTTAATACTAAAACTGTCAGTTGGAATAAATTATTACGATCAACGAATATAAACGAAAAGAAAACAGGACACCACGTAACCGATTGTAATGAAATTAAAACAATAACTTAAACGAACTTAACCGGCGGCGTGCCTTCCTATCAACGATGATAAAAGAAGGACTTATAAATTTAAAATATAAAAAGACTCCAAAAAACACGTTGCATAGTAACCGCGAAGTCCCGCTACTCACAATCGAATCCGAAAGATAGCTATCTAGAATTTTAAATATAGTATTAATTCGACCGCGATCCTCCAGAAATTCTTCGTCGGCGTGCCTTCCGATCAACGATGATGTAAGAAGGGCTTTATTCATTAAAATGATTTTATATCATAAGCCTTAAAACATATTCGTCGGCGTGCCTTCCGATCATCGATGATATAGAAAGGACTTAATCCAGCAATACGACTTGCTTGTCTCGAAAAAAAAAGAATTCGGATCGTTTCTATCGAAAACTATGTAAAGAGAACAAAAATAAACTCATTGGCCAACGAACGCGCGAACTAAAAATAAAGAAAAAAGAAGAAGAAGAAGACCAATCACCCCATGCACACAAAAAGCGACACAAAAGAGATGGAAAATAACACGAAAAAACAGGACTGCGCGTCCACACAGCCACCGCACTACTGATGCCATTATTTATTTATAATGACCAATCACCCCATGCACTCGAACAGCGACACAAAAGAGACGGAAAATAACACGAAAAAAACAGGACACACAGGCACCGCACTACTCCACTTATGATGCCATTATTTAATTATAATAACCACTCACCCAAGCACACAATCAGCGACACAAAAGAAATGAAAATGAGCATGTAAAAACAAGACAACGCGTCCCCGTGGTCAGCGTACAAATCGGAGAGGGTCGGGTACAAAAGTACCTGAAAAATACCTGATTTGAGCTGGAATTACTCAGAGGTCAAATTACTACCCGTGCGTTTGAGTGTTAATATGAATAAAAAAGCTTTTTAAGAACTAAAAAATCATTTTACAGAAGGGTCAAAGGGCCATTTTACATGATCTTCCAAAATTTGTCCGCGGGCCACAAATTCGCTACGTTTGGCCCGTGGGCCATGCTTTGGTCACCCCTAGCCGATGTTTTAAGGCAGCAATTTAAGTAACGCTTTTAACATACGATTTGCAGGTATTCATGCGCAATTGAATACAAACCAAAAGCTTTTTCAAGTGATTTAAGGAGGAAGGCAGCATCCACTGAGGTGGTTAAAGTAAAGTATCTTTAAATTTGTGCCATTATCACTCAAATTGTTGGTATAGAGCCTGTCTTTCAAGATGTCAAGTACACCTTTTGATTCTAAGAACTGTGATATCAAAATAAACCACACCTCGTACGACAGTTAAAACATTGCAACATTTTATTATTTCACCACAAACCACCCGAACCCCGTCACCACACTGGGGACACACAACACAGAACATACTCGGTATGATTTCGTCAAAGTCAAACTCCCAAGTCCTACTAAGTGCACAACAAATACGGGTACGATATAATTGAGCCAACAACGAGTGTGTTGGCGACACGATTTCTCAAGTCCGAATAATAACACAAATAACACTTCAACAATTCATGGAACTGTTCCCCGCATATGGTTGGGATTTCCCGAGGAACAGGTATGATTGTATGATTGATTGAGCCAAATGAACTACAGCTAAACCTGTATGCCTATTATATAGGCATACAGTTTGTATGGAAAGCTCCATTTGTTTTTTTTTTTTTTTTTTTGTGATAATTGGGTACTAAAGCCCTATGTCAATTTTTATGCACAACGGTAAAAAACACGATTAAAAACCATTTCTGATCACTTTTTTTCATTTTAATGCAAAACAAAATTTTGACAAGACAACATTTTTTCGATGGATCAACTATGGTCCCCTTGGAACGAGCTGTCAAGTAGGAACTTTTCTGTCAAGAAGGACCGCGAGGTTAATTTTTCAAAATTGATTTAAAAATCCATTTTGAACTCTTTGTGGTCGTACAAAGGGTCATTGTACTTAGAATAATAAGCTTTATCGCTGTAAACAATAATATCAACAATCTAAGCTTTATTTTAGGACCCAAATTGGGTCCAACAAGTCCAACCAAATGAAACGAACTTTATGAAACATGGTAGGGTACCATTTCCGGATTCTATGACAATTTCCGGAATTCCATTTCCCGGAATGGACGTTATCCGGAATGGACGTTTCCCGGAATGGAACAACGGAAAAAGTACATCAGAAATAAAAAAAAAACTATAGAATCAGTATGTCAATATAAAATAACAATTACAATTTACGAATACATATTTTGTTGGGTTACATCACCTCATTTATTTGCCGTTTTATTTTCTATTGCGACTGCCAGCATTAACTCATTTGTTTACAATTCTTTTTTGCCCATTCAAGTATTCATATTGTCCGTGGCATACACAGTAGGAAAAATACTTAAATTGTATTTCATCCTGGTTGAAAAAATGTAGCAAATCCTCGAGCTCCCTGCGGTATTTGTTAAAGCCATTGCCTGTTGCTTGCACTACAAATTTGAGCCAACTATTTGCATCACGGTAGCCATTAACGTAAAAGAAGGTGCACAGTTTCACCCGCTCCTTATAATTAAACGTTCTAGAGTTAATAATGCTTTTAATATAAAGTGGCCACATTTCGACAGGTCCTATGGAATTTTGAAATTCAAAAAATACATTTCCAGGCAAATTTGAATGGTTCCTGTAAACGACTTCCATTACCCGTGTGATCCTATTCATTTTAAACACTGCAAAATATAGATCTTAACACATCAAACACTTGGTGTAAACTGGACTTTTTCTATTGGAAACACATGTGATATGAATTTCGGTAGTTTCTATAACATCCCTCGTTCTTTTGAATACTGTATTGTTTTCTTTGAACAAAGATTCTATCAGGAAAACCCAAATCGACGCAGTCGTGCTATCTTGTCGCACCCGCCATTTCGACGTTCCGAGAAAAACGCGTTTAAAATTTGTCACAATGGTGTGTTTCGAAAGTAAAATTGTACTACGTGTCACAAGTGTGCACACAATTCCCATCCAAACTAAAATAGGTTTAAATAAATAGTTTAACCGATTTAATCAGTATATTTTCAAAAACATAAGATTGCATTGCCTTAATAAAGTGTGTGTCAACATGAATTTGTGAAAAACAAGAAAATTTTTTCAAATTTTCCAACAACATGTATGACGTGTCACAAGTGTGCACGATCATTTTGATAATAAATTGGTCTATGTCACAAGCTAGCACACAGCAGACGAAATGTTTATGGTCTAACTTGTACGTGAGTCAAATACGTTCTGATCTGAAATCCCTTTGGCCATTTGTCGCACTTATATCAATTTTCAGGGAGTGACAAGATAGCACGACATGATTAAAACTTCTTTTATATGTAGAGTGACAACAATGCACGGAGTTTTTTTTTCGGTTTTTATTGAATATCTCAGGATTGGAATCGAACCTGGGGGATTTGTTAAGGTCAAAAGGTGAGGCATTGTTAGCTGCAAAATGCACGTGTGACAAGTTAGCACGACAGCGACGAAATGGTAGTGGTAACAAAACAACGGATAACACTAAGTTTATCAATTTTGGATCTCAGAGAACAGTTCCAGTAGAATAGTGGATAGACAATAGATTCTAATACTATTGTTTGATGCTCTCAGTGCAGGGACTTAAGACTTAGATCCGCAGTAGTTACGATGCTGTCCGTCGAGGAAGATTCTAAGTGTAAATATAAGTATTCGGTGCCCTCTCCCCGTGCCCATACCTTCACACTTAGGAGACCCGGGAGGCGGAGTCTTGTCGCAAAAAGAACGATACACGCCTGTGGATCCGTTGACGAAACCGCAAGGTTTAAGAGGGCCACATTATAAGGTGTTACGTCGATTCCGTTTTTTTCCGTCGAGGAAGACGATGAGTTCTGCGAGGCTGAGTGTGATGTCCTGCTAATATCCTGTTAATATTATGTATTCAATAATACAAACACTGTTTATCTAACCGGGAGCTGAGCTCCATCTTTATTGTTCGGCTTCATCTACCATACTGCCCCCGATCCACGCTCGCTTTTCACTCTCACATACATCGCTCTACACGCTTATCGCTGACTGCCTAATTTAGGATAATGTTCAGGATGCCACACTGAGTACCTCGAGGAACTTAACGACCAAGACGGACGTTTCGAAGGCGATGGGTTTACTAATTTTATAGAAGAAAGTAGTTCCCGAGTAATTCTAACCATCGAGGCCGTTAACAACGCCGACCCAGCAGTGTGACCATGGATGCGAGGAGTCCGAAGACGCCGGTTCCAATAACTTCGATCTCAACGATGGCGAATTGAGCGCAGCGGATGACATGAATCAAGATGGCGGCTTAAGCGAGGACGGTTTAGATTTGCAGAATCCAGAAATTACGCAATGTGGCACGGATAACGATCTCCTCGAGGGCGAAATAACCGACGGAAACCCCAGCCGCAGTCCCGACCCGTCCCGTTGTCCCGTAGAATCACCCGCCATTGGGCTCCCTACAACAACGCCTCCCTTTGAACATCAAATAATTCTAAATCAACGTGGCAGGCAGCAACTTTGCAGATTTGCGTAAAACATTTAATAATAACCTTTCATACATATTTTAGATCGAAAAAGGTTTTTTATTGGGAGTGTGTCAAAAGAAAAGGCCCACCGGAAACCAAGTGTAGAGGGCGTCTTATCACGAATATTTCACACGGCGGCCATTGCTTGCAAAAGAGTCCCACAGAGCACTTCGTGTACGTACTGCTGTATACAGGGGTGCACTAAAACGGAAAACAGCCGAAACAACGGATAAACCGGAAAAAATCGTCCGAATATGTTCAACAGAACATCCGCTTGAGGTAAATCTATTTATTTTTTTTTTTTTAATTTCAAATAATAATATCTTTACGTGCTATTTTTGCACAGGTGCAAACTGTATTGTCCAAACAAGCACGGAAAAAGATTTGTCAACGATATCGACGCCAACCAAATATCCCAGATGATCCGGACGATTATGCGGAACTAGATCAGAACTTCACGCAGACGGTAGATCCAAAGTGGGCGTTTCCATCATCTTTGGCACGGTAGAGCATTTGCGGCGACTAGAAGCATCGATGGTACATTCAAAAAAAAACCCCACAGGGTTTTAAGCAAATCTATACCATTCATGGTTCATGTGGCACGGGCATTGAGAGAGCGTTCATGCCATTTGTTCACATGCTTCTACCAAACAAGCAAGAGACAACCTACCGTCGTAAAGCTTTCAAAGCTCTCATGCGTGTGGCCAAGCGTAATAACGTAAACCTGAACCCAAAGATCATTTTAACGGATTTCGATTCTTCCCAAACGCATCACTCCATGGATGTTTCTTTCACTGGTGCCAAAATCTCTACAAGCGTACTCAGAAGTACAAATTATCAGCGCTTTACGCAAGCGATTTGAGCGTTCATAAATCGTTTCGACAAACCACAGCATTAGCCTTCTTGCCACCCTCAAGAGGTGCCTAATGGCTTTGCAGCGGTACGTGCCCAGGCACCCGTTAGCATGAAGCGCTTCTTTGATTACGTGCAATCGACCTGTGTTCTGGGCAAGATGGAAGAGCATGGAACGGCGAGATTCGAAATATATCTAAACCACGCTACGAACCGTCGTTTTGGGCTTCAGAGAATCACACCATGAATGATATTCCTAGGACATCTAATTGGGTTAACTGCTACCAGACGCTGGCCCACAAAAATTCTACAAAGTAGTCGAGTGCCTGATCCATGAAGAACGATCCACGTCTGCAGATTACTTGCGTGTTTACTACAGGGCGAAGTTTTGAAGAAGAGAAACAAAAAGACGATCAAGAAGGAAGAGTCATTGAAGAAAGCCATCCGCAAAAAGCACACAGTTTCATTCATGGATCATATTGTCGCAATCTCAATGGTTCTGCAAAATAAGTGACCGGAGTTTTGTATCACATTTTGGTTCATGTTATAACCAATCTGTATTATTTGTTGTACAATTTATTGTTATCATTTTAAAAATAAAATGACGAGAAAATACTAGTTTCTTACTCTTTTTTTTGTTAATCTTTCAAAAATAACCAAAAAAGAGATAGTATTTAGTTTTACAATTCTCACACAAAATCCTATCTTTTTGGTGAAAGATCGTGTATTTGAAAAGAAGGGAGAACCCTAAAGAAGTACACATTATATATTGATTTTCTGAAAAGCTGTATATTTTCATGAGATTTTCCCTTCTATGAAAATACACCATCTTTTATCAAAGGAATGGAATTTTATATCAGAATTTTCCTTTTTTTTGTGTTAATTCTACTAAATTTTACCTAGTTTTTCGTTAAATAACTCTGAACTATACAAAAGAATGTTTATTTGCTAAGAAGGTAAAACCTCTAGAACATAAAAAGCTTTCAGAAGATCAAAGTATAATGTGTATTTTCTTGAGGTTTTCCCTTCTTTGAAAATAATCATTCTGTTTAAAAAAATAACAACACAAGAAGGGAAATATCTTACGCGAAATCCCATCACATTGATGAACGATCGTGTATTTTTAAAGAAGGGAAAACCTCTAGAAAATACACATTATTCATTGATTTTCCCTTCTTTGAAGATAACCATTCTGCTTTATAGTGCAGAGTTCTGAGTACCAGGTAAAATTTAGTAGAATTAACAAAAAAAGAGAAAGTTCTTATACAAAATCCCATCACATTGATGAAAGATCGTGTATTTTTAAAAAAGGGAAAACCTCAAGAAAATACACATTATTCATTGATTTTCCCTTCTTTGAAAATAATCGTTCTGCTTTATGATAAAATTTGATGGAATTTAGTCACAAAAGTCAACTGATTAGCAAAAGAAGGGAAAATTCTTACATAACATCACATTGAAAGAATGTTAGAAACATCTAGTGTTTGTCTAATATCTATCGATCTACATTGTTACATCTCGTGGTGGTTAAATACAGTATTGGTTCAATAGTCAACGCTTGCTTCTATTGTTCGTGTCCGAACATTTCACTTTCTTTCTTATCATTCATGTATTTATCATTCATATTGTTGTCAAAATATCGAGTTCCTTAAATGAGACTAGGTCAAACCAATGGGGTACAAACTAAATAATTCTTGACCACAAGTAAGCGAGTAGGCAAGATTCCATTAGGCCGATGCAAATATTTAAAAAAGTTTTTGTCCCTCGGCCCTGGCCGAGGTCAAGGGGGGGGGGGGGCAAAAAAATTAAAAAATATAAAAATTTAAATAACAAGCCATAGTCTTCACATTTAAATGAAAAAAGTGTTTTAAAATGCATTTTACACTAGTTCAGTTGTTTTGCAATCATTAGTTTTCAAAAAATCTAAGATCTGACAAAAACAAAAATTGTATCGAAAAAAAAGATTTTGCATCGAAAATTTTCAAAAAATCTTAAGATTTTTTAATAAACCCAAACATGCTAAAAATGATTTAAAACGCAGAAGAATGTATTTTAATTTAATTTCAGCTGGTTGCACTTGAATTTTCATTGAAATTTTGAAGTTTATTGTAAATTTTTTTTTTTGCTCCCTGATTTTTCGGGCCAATTTTGAAGGGGGGGGGGGTGACAAAAACTTTTAAAAATATTTGTACCAGCCTTAATTGTCAAATTCAGGTAATATAAAAAAAAACTCATTTTTCCGGGAAACGTCCATTCCGGGAAATGGAATTCCGGAATTTGTCATAGAATCCATTTCCGATATGGTATTTTTAAAGTTTTCCTACCATTTTTCAAATAGTGGTTACGAACTCTGAAATGGTGACTAATGGTGACTGCGTGTGGTTGCTGGCTGGCTATGCGGGATAAAGGCATCGTGTGAGCAATAAAAAAAAAGAAAAAAAAAGTCAGGCTTGTGCTTGAACAGCCTCCAACTAGAGTAGAGGTAAACGATTGTGGGATTACTCTCATTTCAAACAAAACCATTTGATTGGTTGAGAGCCAACCAACGGAGATACTCGAACGTCCTACACGCAAAACGGACATTAGGTATAAATTCCTAATTTTTAGGTATAATCGAACCTGACTGCAATAAGTTATTTTATTACTAATCGGCTATTAGTAATAAAATTACTAATAGCGTTTTAGTACGAGAATTCCTATATTTTAGGTATAATTGTAGAACCAAAATACCTTAATTTTAGGTATTTTCTGGAAAAGTTTGGGATCCAAAATAACTAATATTTAGGTAGAATCCAAGATGGCGGACCACAATTATTCCTGATTTCTAGGCATAAATACCTAAATTTGAGGTATTTTCTGGAAAAGTGAGGGGACCAAAATTACTTATATTTAGGTATAATCCAAGATGGCGGACCATGGTTATTCCTTATTTCTAGGTATAAATACCTAAATTTGAGGTATTTTCTGGAAAAGTGAGGGATCCCAAATTACTGATATTCAGGTATAATCCAAGATGGCGGACCATTATTATTCCTAATTTTTAGGAATAAATACCTAAATTTGAGGTATTTTCAGAAAAAGTGAGGGATCCAAAATTACTAATATTTAGGTATAATCCAAGATGGCGGACCATGATTATTCCTTATTTCTAGGTATAAATACATAAATTTGAGGTATTTTCTGGAAAAGTGAGAAATCCAAAATTACTGATATTCAGGTATAATCCAAGATGGCGGACCATTATTATTCCTAATTTTTAGGAATAAATACCTAAATTTGAGGTATTTTCAGAAAAAGTGAGGGATCCAAAATTACTAATATTTAGGTATAATCCAAGATGGCGGACCATGGTTAGTCCTTATTGCTAGGTATAAATACCTAAATTTGAGGTATTTTATTTAAAAGTGAGGGATCCAAAATTACTGATATTCAGGTATAATCCAAGATGGCGGACCATTATTATTCCTAATTTTTAAGAATAAATACCTAAATTTGAGGTATTTTCAGAAAAAGTGAGGGATCCAAAATTACTAATATTAAGGTATAATCCAAGATGGCGGACCATGGTTAGTCCTTATTGCTAGGTATTTTATGGAAAAGTGAGGGATCCAAAATTACTGACATTCAGGTGTAATCCAAGATGGCGGACCATGATTATTTCTTATTTCTAGGTATAAATACATAAATATCTCAATATTTGCTGGAAAAGTGAGGGATCCAAAATTACTGATATTCAGGTATAATCAAAGATGGCGGACCATTATTATTCCTAATTTTTAGGAATAAATACCTAAATTTGAGGTATTTTCAGAAAAAAATGAGGGATCCAAAATTACTGATATTCAGGTATAATCAAAGATGGCGGACCATGATTATTCCAAATTTTTAGGTATAAAAATCTAAATTTGAGGTATTTTCTGGAAAAGTGAGGGATCCAAAATTACTGATAATCAGGTATAATCAAAGATGGCGGACCATTTATTCCTTATTTCTAGGCATAAATACCTAAATTTGAGGTTTTTTCTATAAACGTGAGGGATCGAAAATTACTTATACTTAAGAATAATCAAAGATCAAATTAGGTATTATCCAAGAGATATGCAGGCAGAAGAAAACAATGGTTTATATGATATTAATATTTTTATTTATATCAAACACAACTATTTCATAAATGTTCTCACCTAAAAATGAATATTAAAATTTAAATTATATTTTATTTTTTCAATGCATCTATATTTTTAATATTGAATTTATCTTTTTCATAAATATTTTGGTTTTTTTATGCTTTATTTTTTTAATTGTTAAATATTTCAGTATTTTAATATTTCAATATTTTAATATTTTAATATTTTAATATTTTAATATTTTAATATTTTAATATTTAAATATTTTAATATTTTAATATTTTAATATTTTAATATTTTAATATTTTAATATTTTAATATTTTAATATTTTAATATTTTAATATTTTAATATTTTAATATTTTAATATTTTAATATTTTAATATTTTAATATTTTAATATTTTAATATTTTAATATTTTAATATTTTAATATTTTAATATTTTAAAATTTAAATATTTTAATATTTTAATATTTTAATATTTTAATATTTTAATATTTTAATATTTTAATATTTTAATATTTTAATATTTTAATATTTTAATATTTTAATATTTTAATATTTTAATATTTTAATATTTAAATATTTTAATATTTTAATATTTTAATATTTTAATATTTTAATATTTTAATATTTTAATATTTTAATATTTTAATATTTTAATATTTTAATATTTTAATATTTTAATATTTTAATATTTTAATATTTTAATATTTTAATATTTTAATATTTTAATATTTTAATATTTTAATATTTTAATATTTTAATATTTTAATATTTTAATATTTTAATATTTTAATATTTTAATATTTTAATATTTTAATATTTTAATATTTTAATATTTTAATATTTTAATATTTTGATATTTTAATATTTTAATATTTTAATATTTTAATATTTTAATATTTTAATATTTTAATATTTTAATATTTTAATATTTTAATATTTTAATATTTTAATATTTTAATATTTTAATATTTTAATATTTTAATATTTTAATATATTAATATTTTAATATTTTAATATTTTAATATTTTAATATTTTAATATTTTAATATTTTAATATTTTAATATTTTAATATTTTAATATTTTAATATTTTAATATTTTAATATTTTAATATTTTAATATTTTAATATTTTAATATTTTAATATTTTAATATTTTAATATTTTAATATTTTAATATTTTAATATTTTAATATTTTAATAATTTAATATTTTAATATTTTAATATTTTAATATTTTAATATTTTAATATTTTAATATTTTAATATTTTAATATTTTAATATTTTAATATTTTAATATTTTAATATTTTAATATTTTAATATTTTAATATTTTAATATTTTAATATTTTAATATTTTAATATTTAAGTATTTTAATATTTTAATATTTTAATATTTTAATATTTTAATATTTTAATATTTTAATATTTTAATATTTTAATATTTTAATATTTTAATATTTTAATATTTTAATATTTTAATATTTTAATATTTTAATATTTTAATATTTTAATATTTTAATATTTTAATATTTTAATATTTTAATATTTAAATATTTAAATATTTAAATATTTAAATATTTTAATATTTTAATATTTTAATATTTTAATATTTTAATATTTTAATATTTTAATATTTTAATATTTTAATATTTTAATATTTTAATATTTTAATATTTTAATATTTTAATATTTTAATATTTTAATATTTTAATATTTTAATATTTTAATATTTAAATATTTTAATATTTCAAAATTTTAAAATTATAATATTTTAATATTTAATATTTTAATATTTTAATATTTTAATATTTTAATATTTTAATATTTTAATTTTTTAATATTTTAATATTTTAATATTTTACCTATTTTAATATTGTACTATTTTAATATTTTACTATTTTTATATTGTACTATTTTAATATTTTAATATTTTAATATTTTAATATTTTAATATTTTAATATTTTAATATTTTAATATTTTAATATTTTAATATTTTAATATTTTAATATTTTAATATTTTAATATTTTAATATTTTAATATTTTAATATTTTAATATTTTAATATTTTAATATTTTAATATTTTAATATTTTAATATTTTAATATTTTAATATTTTAATATTTTAATATTTTAATATTTTAATATTTTAATATTTTAATATTTTAATATTTTAATATTTTAATATTTTAATATTTTAATATTTTAATATTTTAATATTTTAATATTTTAATATTTTAATATTTTAATATTTTAATATTTTAATATTTTAATATTTAAATATTTAAATATTTAAATATTTTAATATTTTAATATTTAAATATTTTAATATTTTAATATTTTAATATTTTAATATTTTAATATTTTAATATTTTAATATTTTAATATTTTAATATTTTAATATTTTAATATTTTAATATTTTAATATTTTAATATTTTAATATTTTAATATTTAAATATTTAAATATTTAAATATTTTAATATTTTAATATTTTAATATTTTAATATTTTAATATTTTAATATTTTAATATTTTAATATTTTAATATTATAAAATTTTAATATTTTAATATTTTAATATTTTAATATTTTAATATTTTAATATTTTAATATTTTAATATTTTAATATTTTAATATTTTAATATTTAAATATTTTAATATTTTAATATTTTAATATTTAAATATTTTAATATTTTAATATTTTAATATTTTAATATTTTAATATTTTAATATTTTAATATTTTAATATTTTAATATTTTAATATTTTAATATTTTAATATTTTAATATTTTAATATTTTAATATTTTAATATTTTAATATTTTAATATTTTAATATTTTAATATTTTAATATTTTAATATTTTAATATTTTAATATTTTAATATTTTAATATTTTAATATTTTAATATTTTAATATTTTAATATTTTAATATTTTAATATTTTAATATTTTAATATTTTAATATTTTAATATTTTAATATTTTAATATTTTAATATTTTAATATTTTAATATTTTAATATTTTAATATTTTAATATTTTAATATTTTAATATTTTAATATTTTAATATTTTAATATTTTAATATTTTAATATTTTAATATTTTAATATTTTAATATTTTAATATTTTAATATTTTAATATTTTAATATTTTAATATTTTAATATTTTAATATTTTAATATTTTAATATTTTAATATTTTAATATTTTAATATTTTAATATTTTAATATTTTAATATTTTAATATTTTAATATTTTAATATTTTAATATTTTAATATTTTAATATTTTAATATTTTAATATTTTAATATTTTAATATTTTAATATTTTGATATTTTAATATTTTAATATTTTAATATTTTAATATTTTAATATTTTAATATTTTAATATTTTAATATTTTAATATTTTAATATTTTAATATTTTAATATTTTAATATTTTAATATTTTAATATTTTAATATTTTAATATTTTAATATTTTAATATTTTAATATTTTAATATTTTAATATTTTAATATTTTAATATTTTAATATTTTAATATTTTAATATTTTAATATTTTAATATTTTAATATTTTAATATTTTAATATTTTAATATTTTAATATTTTAATATTTTAATATTTTAATATTTTAATATTTTAATATTTTAATATTTTAATATTTTAATATTTTTATATTTCAATATTTTAATTTTTAAATTAGGTATTTTCCAAGAGTTATGCAGGCAGAAGAAAAACAAAATTTTAAATGATATTAATATTTTTATTTACATAAAACACAACTTTTGCATAAATGTACGTACCTAAAATAAATATTTAATGATTTGAATATTTTAACATTATAATTTTGTATAATATTATATAATATATCTTTAATATTTCAATATTTATTTATTTTAAATATCTTTTATTATTTTAATATTTTAATATTTTTACAACTTCAACATTTTAATCTTTATATATTTGGAATTGTAGAATATAAGATTTTTTGGAGTTTTAAAATGTTTGGAATTAGAGATTTTTAAAATTTTCTCTCTCTCTCCTCTCTTTCTATTTTCTCGCTCTTCCTGTTCCCTGCTATCTCTCTCTTCCCTTCCTCTCAATTCAACTTTTTCTCTTTCTCTCCTAGCATCTCTCCCTTTCTTTCTCTCCCATATTTTCTCACCTCTCTCTTTCCCACCTTCTCTCTACCTCTCCTACTATCTCTCCCTCTCCTACTATCTCTCCCTCTCCTACTATCTCTCCCTCTCCTACTATCTCTCCCTCTCCTACTATCTCTCCCTCTCCTACTATCTCTCCCTCTCCTACTATCTCTCCCTCTCCTACTATCTCTCCATCTCCTACTCTCTCTCCAACTATATCTCTTATCCCTCTCTTTCTTCATCTTTGCCCCTCTCACTCCCACTTTCTCTCTCTCTTACTTTCTATCTCTCTCTTCCTCTACCCTCACCCTATCTCTTTCCCACATTTTCTTTCGCTCTTCCCCTCCAGCCTTCTCTCACAAACTCCCCATTTCTCTCCCTTTTCTACTTCCTCTCTCCCTTTCCCATTTTCGCTCTCTTTCATTCCCTCTTCGCTCCCACTTTTTCTCTCCCCCTCCTCTTCTCTCTCCCACTTTCTCACACACACACACACACACACACACACACACACACACACACACACACACACACACACACACACACACACACACACACACACACACACACACACACACACACACACACACACACACACACACACACACACACACACACGCGAACACTTCCACAAACGCATACATACACACACCCGCAACGTCCAACCAAATCACAAAAAGATAAAAATTGGTTCGTCAAACTCAAACTCGATACAACTTTTCATTCACACAATCTCCACGGTTGGGGTCCGTTTAAACTTCCCCTTTCCAGCTCTTCCGCAAATATCCGTCCCGAGATCCGTCCTCCAGAGCACGAGAGGGAAGTGGCGGCTTTTTTAATTCCGCCGGGAGTTGAAGGTTTCGTCCTCCTCCTCCTCCTCTTCCACAAGTACGCGAGCCACACTTCCTCTAACAAGGATGCTCCGGGTTCCGTTCTCCGTGCAGAACCGGAGAGCCACTTTTCTTCCTGCACAAAACTTACCTTGCCAAAGTTCCTTAGTTTTCAGCAGCACTGCGGAACACCAACTCACAGCCACGAAATTATTTTGTTTTGACTTGTCAAAACGTGAATCGCAATTTTAGAACTAAAAAAAATACTAAAATTTAGGAATTTTTAAGAAGTACTTCAGTGTTCTAAAAAAATCCTAAATTTTAGGAAGAAAAAAATACTAATTTTTAGGTATAATTTGACAAGCTAGAACATAAGTTCAAAAAATACTAAAAATTAGGAATTTATACCTAATGTCCGTTTTGCGTGTATATGAGCAATTTTCATGTACAACGGTAAAAAAAAACCATTTCATCTTAACGATCACACGCACACAAATATTTTTTGTACGATGTGCAGCCTGCAGCCTGTACGAAGTGTTGAACACTCAAACTTGATTCATCTCAACTCCACACAAATATTTATTTCCTGCTGTGAAACAATGCTTTGTCGTTTCCCAGTGGTTCAACGTGTGTTTTCATTTGTTATTTGTAAACCCAAGTTTACGCTAAAAATGGGATTATGTGTAAAATTTACCCTTTTTCAATCGAAAAATAGTTCAGAGTGTATTGGCTTTGTTTACTAGTCGGCCACACTGTTTTTGTTCACAGTGTTTCTCTTTCATCTTCCGCGTCGGCGTTTCACGTTTTGGTCTTGCTTTCCGGGAGTTCGCCATCAACATCGGTTCCGCGATGGTCAACGGATTGACGTCCGGCAAGCAGCGTGTGTGCCGATTGTGCGCGACCGCCCAGTTCGAGCTGGGTCCGATCTTCGGCGATCTAGCCGAAAAGATCTACGACTGCACAACGGTAGAGGTCGGTTCGGTTTGCTGTGATCTGCCGGGGGCTGGTTCTAGTTAATTTGTTTCTTTTTGCAGATCAGCAACGCGGACGCCCTGATTTGCCAACAATGCCGGGCCACGATTGTTGTGAATCATCATTTCGTCGAGAGTTGCCGGAACGCGAACCGAAAGTTCCACCGGATGTTTGGCCCGCTGGTCCGGCAGCACATCCGCACGAGCGTTGCTGGTTTCAGCGCTAGATCTGCGACGCGGGACGCCAGGCGGGTCGAAAGTGGTGGCAAGCGGTTGGCTTTACCGAAGGCGGTCCCCACCAAGAGTGTGGTCAACGGAGCCGTTCCGGCGAAGCACTACCTTTTGCAGCATTTGACCAATGATGATGACCCAGCACGGCGGCGGCGGCGCCAATCGATCGACGAGGACCGCAAAGTTAAGCCGAAACGAGAGGTCGAGGGGCGCCTTTCGGAGGAATCGCACAATTCGATGGCCTCGATTGAGCTTGCGGCGGCCAAAATTGAGGCAGCGCTGTTGGCCGGCATTGTCCCGAAGACCGAGCCGGGCCGCCAAAAGTGCCCCAAGTGTGGCCAGTTGGTGCTGAATCTGCGGAAGCACATGGATCTACACTCGACCATCGCAAAGTTTCTTTGCGAAATCTGCGACAAGGCGTTCACCAAACGCTGCAACCTTAAGTACCACATGAACTTGCACACGGGCGAGAAGCCATACGAGTGCGGTGCGTGTGGCCTAAGGTTTGCCTGTCCGTCCACACTCTGCACCCACCGGGTCGGTGTTACTGGTACATACTCGGAGAGGTGGAAGTTTAATTTATATATTTCCCTGAATTTCAGAAACACAACCGCGAATGTGGCAACAGCTATCAACCGGGGGTGCGCGCCAGCGTGTTCAAGCACCGGTAGTTAGTTGATCGAGGAGCCCATGCGCGCACCAACCATCCCGATCGGAAGCATCCGTGCGAAACGTCACCCGGTAAGTGGAATGGATCGAGAGTCGGTACGACGCGTTGATCTGATTCGATTCTTCTCTCAATGACAGGAAGCAGTTGAGCCGCGGCGGCGCCTGGCAAATAATAAATTATACCTGAAACGGTGCTAACAATTTGAGTTAATGTTGTCGAACGAAGGGGTCAACAAGAAGATATTAGACTATACCAAACAAATAATAAATATAACTGATTATATAATTGATGAACATAACATTTTTGCTACAACAAAACATACGTTGTTGACGCATCATTGTTTAAAATTATTTAAAATTGTTTTAAATACATTTTATTAAAAATCCAAACTTTCGGTATACTCTGCACCACATTTCTCCGTTGAAAAATTGTTCTTAAATTCTCATTTTTTTTTGTTTAATTCTTTAATTTTTTAATTCCTAAATTCTTAAATGCCGCCATCATGAATCATTAAAGAAAAAAACTACACATTGGAGTAATAATTTAGGTTAGAAACTCAAATTTAGAGGATTTAAAGATTTGAAATTTTGGATTTACTGCGTTTTCAAATTTTACTTATTTTTGAAACTATGCTTTATGCTTGTCATTTTCAGACTATATTAGTTGAACGTACCTGCAACTCTTTGTTCCTAAAGCGGTACACGCACTTCGGAAGGAACCGGTCAAGAAAAAAATCAAATGGGCAGCAGCGGCAGCTCTCTCTCTCCTTTGTTCTGCTGTTCGTAAAGCTGTTTCTTGACCCCTTTCCTTCCGATCAGCATACTAGCCTTAAAACTGTTGTCAAACCTAATGTCAAAGTTTTGAACTGTTTCTACCTAAGCATAATTAATTGCTAGTTACTTAAAAAATTGTACATGCTTGATTTTTTTTAAAATAAAATGATGAGTTGCAGCGAACAATAAGTTCTATGCAATAGTAGTTTATGCAACAAGTTGCAAAAAGAGCTACGACTACGACGAGTGCTGAAAAAAACCTCTTTTTGCAACGAGCAACCATCCAACATTTTTTGCAATTTCGAAAAACACCCATTGAGTGCAATTTTAAGTCGAATTTTCATGTATTCTGTCATAAATCGTTTAAATCAAAAAAATAAAATGTTGAAAAGTGTTGCTATTCGATTCTGTTATTTCTGGTACAGAAAAGTAGGCTTTTTCGTCGTTCAAGAATGACAGGAAAAGTAAGTAGTTTCACGACGGAATTGCACAAATAAACTTTTTAATACTAAAAACAAAACTTCAATACCCAATTCGAATCTTTTGAAATATTTCGGATTTTATTTACGAACGAGGCAGAACATTCAATTCACTGTTCAATTTTCATTTCGCGTCTTAAAGCACATTTCTTCTAGTCATTTAAACTCAAACAAATCTTAAAAAAAAAAAAAAACTTAACGATCACAAAATCAAAACATCTTCAAACCAAGCCAGCGTTAACGCATAGATGATCTATCCCGAACCCGACTTCTCCAATCCTCGAGCGCGTTTCCGATGGGACTTGACGAGGTTCTGGATCTTGGTTGCAATAAACCCTCGAATTAGTGTCTCGTTCGACGCCGCACGGATTAAAGCGACATTTTCCGCACCATTAATGATGGCGGCTCGCTCAGCGACTTTGTCTGAAAATGTTGAAAAGCATGAAATAAATAAACCGTTTTCCCCATTGTCCTTTCTCAACTCACCGCAGATGAAGTTAAAAACCTCAGGGTCCAGTCCCTCCTTTGGCGGATGCGTGCACGTGCCATCCGCGTTGCGCTTATTACGGAAGCGTTGGCATGGTTTGCCAGTAACGCTCATGTTGATTAGGCGGTTTTCCCCAACCAACTCCGTAACGAGCAGCCCAACAAAAAGGGACACTTTGGTCTCTTGTTTGGCCATCTGCTCCAGCTGTTCGACGGTGAGGTAAAAGCCGGGTGTAAACAAGGGGTTTCCAGCATCAAGGATTACTGACCAGTCTGAATGGAATTACCAGGATTACTGGCAATATGTCACGGATTACTTTGAGTTCCCAGAATTACTTGGATTACCAGAAACCACACAAATTTGCTCTAAATAAAAAAAATACTTGGAATTACTGCCTATAGCTTCCAGCATATTGAAAAACGTCTTTTGAATTGATTCGACTGACAGCTGTCAAACACACAAAACCACGTGCTTGGAAAAAAATGCGTCCATCCCGGGAAATCCAGGGAAAAAATTCACGGGATTTAAAAAAACCGGGAATTTTTATATTTTGTATCGGGAATTCCCGGAAGCCCGGTCCTCCTTGGCCCTTTACTGTCATGAAAGGCCGCGAAATTAATTTTTCAAAATTTATTTAAAAATCCATTGTAAACCCTTTGTAGTCGAACAAAGGGTTATTTTGGTCAGAAAAGTAAACTTAATCGTTGTGAACAATAATACTAGAAATCTAAGCTTAATTTAAGGACCCAATTTTATATCAGCATATATATCAGAACTCATTTGACTTATAAACGAAAATTGTTAAAAATTTTGTTTTAGGATTCGCAAAATGGCTAGCGCTTCAAATATATAGTCTATTTAATTCTATAAATATTTGAAAAGACTGTATTAACGTAAATTTATGGTTTTAAATTTGAAAAAAAATCATATTATTTATTTTTCATCATACACCGGCATCTGGGGCAATTCTTCCTCCCCTGTAGATTCAGAACTGTATTGTATTGTTGTCGTGCTCAAACTCAATCCACTTCGACGAATCATCTTTGCGGTTAACTTTATGGAGTTGGCCTGGCCGTTTTAATGTTTGTGATTTTTCAGTGCAATCTAATGCATTGGGGCACTGCAATTGTTAGTAATGACAAGAGGATGCTAGGCGTTAATCAACCTCAGGCATTTTCCAGGATGCCCTCGAAAGACTGGCAGTGCTAGGTTTAGATTAGATTTGATACACCAGCACCTGTGGCAAATCAAGACATCGAACTAAGACAACTGTTTGCATAATATTTTGATTTATTTGATGGATTTCGGTTAAAACATGAACAGAACAGTACAATTTATACACCGATTTGTAAATTAATTGCTCTCAAATCTCCTGTACCTTTTCATACTGCAGTCCAGATTTTCCCCAGTTAGTGGTTTGAACACCCAAAACTGGACATCGGCATACGAGAGGATAAAGAGATTCGGTAGTAAAATGGTACTGTGTGCGGACGGAGAGGATAAATCCCGAAATTACTGAGAGTACTTTACTCATGGGTTCATCTTCAAAAAAAGTTCATCTATCAAAAAAAAAGTACCGACACCGAGACTCGAACCCAAGACCTTCGGCATATTGAACCGTGCCTTTGCCGTATGGGTCATGGTGTGGCGGTAACTAAGTGGTGTTCATTTGTCCATATAAGCCACTCAATACGATGAACTGTTCCAATGAACGAATGAACACGCGAGATGATTATACTCTCGCAAAATAGCACTTTCCTCACGTTTCTTTTCGTGAGGACTATCCCTCGTTCTTTAACTTTGGGTGAAGTAATGTTTAAAATATTTTCTTATGGAAAACATGCAGGTCTAAACTTATCTAAAGTTTTACATAAATTGGTATAATTTTATTTGATTTCGTTTTTGTTTATAAGTCATCTTTAATGAAATTTTATAAGCTGTTTTAGTCATGTCAATTTATAAGCTGTTTTAGTCATGTCAAATTGCCAATTTCCGTTAAATAATTCCCAGTTGTTGTTGTTGATTTTATTAGGGGAACTTAAACCTTATAGGGTCATTCGCTCCCGTAGGATTACCAGTAGTTACTTGATTTAATGAGAAAACACGTTACTCAGTAGAGTAACTATGGAATTACACGAATTACTGTGGAATTACTAGGTAATTCCGGAATTACAAGAATTACTGAAGAATTGCGGAGTAATTCTGGAATTACTGAATTACTTGCTCAAAATCAGAATTATTCCTTATTAGCTACAACTTTAGTTCCTCACTTGAAAATTAATCAGCAAATAAAAGATTCATAAAAGGTTTATCGAGATTTATTTTTAAACAGTTATTTTTATTGTTTTATTATTTTCTGAGGTATGTTTTCACAAAAAAAATATTCATGGAATTATCAGGATTATAGGAATTATCAGGAATTACCAGGATTACTCTGGAATTACTGCGTAAATCCGGAATTACCGAATTACTTGCTTAAACTCCAAGTAATTCCGGATTAGTGACCAGTCTGACACGATGTTGGAAACCCCTTGGGTGTAAATATCGCCTGTAGAAAAACAATCATTAATTATGTAATGAATGAAAATTTAAATCTAAGTACTAACCCGCGGTATGTTGCGCCCATCCCGAAGGTCAATGTTCTCCTGCGTAAGGCGAAGCGTAAGATTCGTGAGGGCTGCTTTCTCCTCCTCCAGCGTCAGCGGGGACAACGCAGAACAAACCAAGCCGCGCGTAAAGTGCGCGAACTGTAACGGCAACCATACCGGCAATTACCGCGGATGCGTCGCGCGCAAGGCCTACCTCGAGGAGCAGGAAAAGAGGAAGAAGAAAGCGTCCCACCCTCCTCAGCGAAGTACGAGCGCAGCCGTTCCTGCAGCTGGACAGCGTACGGTTCCAGCGGACAACTCAGCGTTCCCTCCTGGATGGGGGCGATCGTTCGCCAGCGTGGTCGCTGCCGGTAGCGGCAGTACGGCCCAGCAAGAAGTCACCGGGGAAGATCTCTTCACCCTGCCGGAGTTCTTTGCTCTCGCGGGGGAGATGATGACGCGGTTTCGGAGCTGCCGGAACAAGGCAGAACAATTCCTGGCCCTTGGGGAACTGATGATCAAACACATCTACAAAGGATAAATTACCTGTGATCTGGATATAAGCTTTCTCTTCCTCTATCCCCTTTCCTTTGCAATTTCTGTAAGTTTTTTTTATAGTTTTTTCTTACTCTTGCTAGTGCCTTAGTTAAAGAAATAATTGTTCCTAAATGGATTATGATGCAACACACAGCTGTAAGGAACTCCAAAACTCTGTTATGCACTTCAAAATAACTCATTGTATCTTGATTATTCACCAATAAAACCGAATTGAATTGAAAAAAATTGAGCCTGTCTTTCAAGATGTCAAGTACACCTTTTGATTCTAAGAACTGTGATATCAAAATAAACCACACCTCGTACGACAGTTAAAACATTGCAACATTTTATTATTTCACCACAAACCACCCGAACCCCGTCACCACACTGCCCATTCGCTTCCCCCACTAGTACGCCCTCAGGTTGATGACCCGCGCCCCCTCGGCCGGTTCCGCCAGGAAGAACCGCGCCTTAAACTTTCCGCCCACCTTGCGCGAGTAGATCGTATCGATGGTCTTGACGGCGTCCTCCACCAACTCCTTCTGGACCAGCGTGACGGTGCAGCCGCCGAAGCCACCCCCGGTCATGCGAGTGCCCAGCACGCCGGGCGCCCCCAGGGTGGCCTCGACTAGGATGTCCACCTCGTGGCACGACACCTCAAAGTCATCCCGCAGCGAGTTGTGCGACGCGGCCATCAGCTTGCCCATCTGATTCCGGGGTCCGGTTACAAATGGGGCGTCATTTGTTTGTTTGGTAGGTTCCATTTGTCCGCCGGGGGTGGTTCACGAACCAGGGTGGCGGCGATGACAGCGTGAAATGAGAAGAAATGAACGAGATAAAGTTAATAAATTTGGCTGGGCCGTGCCATCGCTCTGCTTCGTAATGGCGCTTAAATGGAATGGAAATTTTAATATTTATTCTCATCATAATTGAGGTGAGTGCACTGCACTCGTCGCGCAGGTTTGGCTAGAGCTTTTCGGGGGAAAACAAATTATGTGGCTGGAATTTGGAATGAGACCATCATCAGCTGTAACTGGCGGTGAATGCCAATTACTCAGTTGATTCACGATTATGGGAAAGGGATTTTTCATGCTTAAAAAGTCATTCTGGGAAACAAATGAGTCTTTTGAACCGAACGTAATTTTTTTTTTTTCAAATTAATAAATAGTAAATTGTGTGCCTGTAAGTAAGGCTCCGGAGCAATCCACTTCCAAAACCGGAAATGGATTTTATATGTATTTTTTTTAGTTGGCTTAAGCTTTGTCGGGGCCTTCCCTATGACCAAACAAGCCATTCTGTGTCATTGGGTCACCCGTACAAGTCTCCATATAATTATGGCAGCTGTCCATACAAAAATGGTACGTAAATATTCGAAAAACAGTGACTTTTGAATGAATTTTCTGATCAATTTGGTGTCTTCGGCAAAGTTGAAGGTATTGTTGAGGACAATTCAGGTACACGGAAAATTTTGTTTGCCGATTTTTTAATTCACTTTTTCACAAAAACTCAATTTCCCAAAATTTGTTTGTTTTGCTATTTGGAGGTTTTTTGATATGTTTTAGGGGATCAAAACCCGCAACTTTTGAGCCATAAAGAAGTATGGTCAAAAATTCTGCCGCCGAGTGATGCATTTTTGAAAAAAATAGTGATTATTGGGAAAAATAAAATACAAAAAATTTAACGTATTCAGCTTGTTTGCTTATTCAGCCTCCTCTAATCAAAATTAGATTTCACGTGATTTTTGCCATGCAATCTGCAGATTTTCGGGAGTCGCTTCCAGAGTGGCCAAAGTTGTAAATTTTTGGCGTAAGAACCTTCCTTGGATTCATACAAACCCAACGCAACAAAGAGCACCTCAATCCGACGCTTGGTATTGAACTGATTCGCGTTCGAACAAAACCGTCGAAATTTTGATACATCAATCACAAAGTACTTCACAGATTTTTTTATGGAGGGCCATTAGCCTGTCCCATCTTGAGGTCATTTTGAAATTTAGCACTTTTTTATCACTAAAACTTAAATATCTCGGCACTGGCGTATCAAAATTGCATTTTCTTCGAAGGAAAAATGTTCGCCTTGAAATTTCCTACAAGCTGCATATATTGGTTTTACTGAGAAAATTAGTCTAAATAAATAGAAAAAATGCGTTTTTTCGACAGAAATCCACCTGGAAGAGACCAAAAACATCAATTTTAGTCCAATATTTATATTGCATCTTAATTAGAGCGTCCAATTTCCTGGGGTTACAAATTTCCCGGGAAATTTAAAATTTATTTAAAATTGTTATGATCTTAGTTTTAATTAATATTATGCAACAAAATTGTTTAGGACATCAACATCAATGGTTTAAATAAGTGATCAGCTTGACTGAATGTAAAAAATCATTCAACTACAAGAAAATGTATTTTGGTGTTTTTGATGAGAAATTTTAAACTTGCCTCTGTAACCAGTTTATTGAAATGAGAAAAAAACATGCAGAAATTATGTATTTCATGACAAATACTGGTTTCAGCTTTTTAGTGTTGGTTTTACTCCAAACAACCCAATGTTTTCAAATATTTGAAGCATGCTTTGAATATATTTTTGCATTTTTTGAGAACAAACAAAAGAAAGTTATTTTTCAATGATTTTTTTTTTGTTTTATTATGCAACATGATTTGAATTATACGATAAATTAACATCATTCCACAAAAAGTCTTCTATTTTTTCACATTTAACCCTCTAACCTGCAGTTGCACCAGTGCTCATAATTCTTTTAATTCAAATTGTAATTTCTTTAGTACTAGGTATTCAATCAATCGAATTAATTCTTTTTTCACAAATTCTTTTTTCATCTCATTTGATCATGGTAAACAAAAACGTAAAAAAATCTCAATATTAATTTGGAGGTAAGGAGTTAAAATTGTGTGGCAGTGCGTGGCCGAATGGTTACGCTGTCCGCTTTGTAAGCGGATGATTCTGGGTTTGATTCCCATCTGCTCCAACCTTCCATCGGATGAGGAAGTAAAATGTCGGTCCCGGCCTTGGTTGTTAAGCCGTTAAGTCATTCCAGGTGTAGGAGTCGTCTCCATGCCATAAGTACAAACAACACACCAAACCAAGCCTACTCCGGTGGAATCGCTGGCGGCGGTTGGACTCGCAATCCAAAGGTCGTCAGTTCAAACACTGGGGTGGAAGGTTCCTTGGAGTAAAAAGAGGTTTGGGTGCTCTCCCCATTCAAGCCTTCGGACTCCTAGGTTCGAGCAGAAACTTGCAATAGAGACCACAAAAGACCCGGGGGTCGTTAATGAGGATGGTTTGTTTTTGTTTGTTTTTGAGTTAAAATTGTTTTGATGAAATAACATCAACCTGTTAAAAGCTTACCTAATTATAATAATTTAATACTCATTAAGCAAGATCTATTCCCAGTTGCTTCAAAAATTAACATTATCAGAAAAAATTCTGTGATCATAATTTGTGATAGTCTGATTAATTAAATATACCAAACAATACAATTAATTGAACAAAATCATGTAGAGTTTGTTCATTTATTATTTTCCAGAAGATGTTTCAAAAAGTAATTCCTAAAACTTACGAAAATGTATTCTTCCGCTTGAATTTCGCGAATTCCCGGAAAATATAGAAAGATTGGACCACTGGGTGCTGAGATACAGCGGCCTTAAGAAAAAGAAACAGGAAAATTGAAGTTTTTTTGAGTCTCACCGAAACAACCCTCAATTTTCTAACGTCGATATTTCAGCAACTAATGATCCGAATTTCAATGTTAAAATATGAAACAATTGTAAAAATTTTCTTTTCGAAAACAATACTTTGAAAAAAAATCAAAACTTAAATTTTATAAGGGCGTAATATTGAATGTTTGGCCTTTTTGAAATGTTAGTCTTAATTTAAAAAAAATATTTGTTTGGTGACTCTGTGGTTAAGCTAAGGGTAAAAATGTCACGTTATTATTAACAAGAAATGAATTTTAAATGAGTACAACTTGACAACCCTGCACGATATCAATTTAATGTAGGTACTTTTCGATTGCAAATTTAATATTACATCTTAAAATAATATTTAACAAAGTTTAGTTATTCGAACCAAGTTCAAAAGTTGGCAACACTGCTGAATTAATTTCGATCAACTTATGCTCAAAAGCTGGCTTTTTGTCATATTAAACTTTTCTAGCAAAGATATTTTCCAAAACTAGTTGATTTATTTTCTAGGTGTGTGACATTTTTTTGCACGTTTTTCTTAAGCAATACATATCAAAAACTTTGCTGAATACACCAAATTGAACAGAAATCTGTTCTAATGATACCAACAAACTGTCAAAATTGTATGAAGATTTCTAGGGATGAACTGGTGATGCAAATGTCTTCGTTGATTGCATCCAAATGAAAAATACAAAAAATGATCTTTTTTCCAAAAAGTTGAAAAATTTCTTAGGGGTAAATAATATTTGACAGAGTTACCATTTTTTGTTAGCATCATTTTATTAGCAAACTTTAAACAAACGGTTGAAAAGGATTCACTTCAATCACAAGGCCCTTTTTTAAAATCAGTTCTTCATGATTTGAAATCTTATTTTGCATCTTAATATGAAGTGAGATTGTATCGTCCCTTTTTCAAAGATTGAAAATAAATTACAACACTGTCAACTATTTTTGCCCTTATTGAGTCATAGCTCAAAAGTTGACTTTTTTGCTCCTCTAAAATAGATTAAAAATCAAAATTTCCAAAAAGAATGTTTTTGCTTGAATCGATTTTGTTAGCTGTCCAGATTTTTAAGCGAAGAAGCGAATGTTGCACGCCCGAAATGTCAAAATCACGCAGTGATACCAACATGACAAAAAAAATGTTTGCCAATCCCAAAAATCTCAAAAACCTGTATGTACAGATTTTTTTTAAATGATTTTATTTCAAAATTTCAACAATTTAGAAATTGAATTATATGCTTTAATATGATTCAAAAGCTTAAATCTGCTGTTGAAAATTCAAAAAAATGTTCTGTGGCTTCAAATTTGACATGATACAGATAAAATACAGATTTATTTTTAAGAAAATACAGATCTCCCATAAAATAATCTGGCATCGTTGCATGGCATGACAGCCACGCTTTCATTCTAATGTTGGTGCCACTGCGTGATTTTGACATTTCGGGCGTGCAACATTCGAAACACCATCTTTGCTAAAAAATCTGGATAATGCGACACAGCCCGGGAGCATGTAGACAGCTCCCATACAAACTGAGCGTACCTCTTTTTGTGGGCCCAGTTGGCCTAAGATGGCGGCCTTTGATATTATCTAGACAAACTTTTGTAAATGGCGAATAGTTTGAATTAATATAGTTTTGACTTGTTTCGGTTTAAAACGACAAAATAAGCAGTCTGGAATCATTTTCTTGAAAAACTTGTTTAGAGATACGCCACGTTCAAATATTAATTTAAAACAGGTCAAGTGAGCGTGCCGCGAAAGCCGTCACGAAAACAAAGATTCCCATGCAAATTTTGAGTTGTGTTTTTAATGGGCGGACTATGACGAGGCCCACTGGCCATCTGTCGGTGAATACGCGCAACTCATGAAAACTGTCATCTCAGGGTCCGGCTGATGCAACATTTTTTTTCTTGAATGTATCTCTTTTTTATTGCCACTTTTCAGAGGACATCAAATTCATCAGAAAGTCCATTCTCAATTCTTGAATATTTAAATTTGTTTGGACAACAGTAAAATTTGTGTGCAAAAATGTATGCTCAACAAACGACGAAAAATTGCTTCTTTGAGAATAGGGAAGGAATCAACAAAGTTTAATAAATCGTAAAGTTTAAAAAAATACAAAAAATGCGTATTTCAGAGCTGTTAAGGGATATTTTTTTATGAAATATTACCATGTAATTTTTTTCCAAGTTCTTGGATCCCAATTTAGTTAAAATTGAAAAGAAAAAAATAAAAAAAATAATTGTAACGATAAGTAATTGTCTGATAAATTACAAATTTCCTCGCTGCATTAAAAATTAAAAATCATTTAAGCGTAGTTTAGGGTTCGGCTAGGCAATCAAAAATATGCCTCCATTTGTTTATTTTTAGTTCGATCAGCAAGTCTGGACTGTTTATAAATTCCTTATTTTGAAAAAGTACTCCAGAATTTATGATCGCATAATAACCACTCACCTCTTCAAAGTCGCCCGCCCTGAGCGCGTCGGCTGCCTCGGTCGTGCGTTTAATCTCGGTGATGACGTGACGGGCCCGTTTCAGCAGCACCTCGTCAGCTCCCTTCAGTGCTGGGGGGGAGTGGAATTGGGTGTGAAAAATCCACCACGCATCATCAAGACGACATCGTTAAACGCGATGGTGGGTGATGGTTACACGCCGTCGTCGTTGTTGAGTTAATGAGAAGTGTTGAGATTTTCCGACCAACAGGTGAGTGAGTGCGTGGGTGTGTGTGAAAATCCGGTAAAATGTAAACCAGGGTATCATTAGGACATGGATGAAGAACTTTTCACCGGTTGATGGAGAACACTTGACAGAGTTGGTTCAAGGAGTTTGGGAAAGGTGTACATTTACAGAGAGATAAGGAAACAGAGTTATAAAGTTGTTTCTAAAGGCTAAGTGATAGGAGAAAAATGAAATGAATTCAATTTCGCAGACAGCACTTTATTTCAACCATTATTTTAGTTTTCTACAGGAAACATAATACTTTGAAAATAATGAAAATGAGAAAATGTTAACCAAACCGAACAAAAGTTTTATAAGCTAATAACATAAAATACAAACTACACAGTAAAAAATGGTTTAATTTTAGGAACAGATGTAAAATCATCATTTTTTACTGTAGATAAAAGACAAACTACACAAAACACCTTAAGTGTCATCGAAAACAAATAGTTAAAAGCCATCATAATAGACAATCTCAAAACCATAAATCGCAACTATAAATGTACTAAGTTAAATAAAGAATTTATTTAATCAGACTCTCAACAAAGACAAAGAAACTGGTAAGACATAATATTTAAAGTAACGCTAACGTTAACGATTTTCTTAGAACTCTACAAATCATTCGAAAGTATTTAATACAATACATACAACTCAACAACAAGCTTTACATGAGACAGAACATAAAATACCTCTATACGATGCAGGAAAAAATGAGAAAGGTTGGAGACAAGATCAAAAGACTCATAAAAAAAATATTCTGATTGGAATAAAAATTACACCGATTGGATTGGAAGACAAGACACTTGAGTGAGTTTCTTATAATGTTGTAATGACTGTACAACCCCTCAGGAACCAATGGTCCGATTTCAATGTTAAATATGAAATATTCGTGATTTTTTTCGAGCTTTTCGAAAACAATATTTTCATTTTATTTAATCAAGACTAAAATTTCAAAAATGCGTAATATTGGATGTTTGGCCCTTTTGAAATGTTAGCCTTGCTCAATAGTTGCGTTGCATATAAAAAAATCTCGAAAATAAAAAATAGCAATTTCTGGAAATTTAGTCTTTGTGAATAAATAAATAATTTCAAAAATCGGCAAGATTTTTTTTCCGTGTAACTTTGAGCAATTCCATGCCAAAAAGGGAATCGGTTGTACCCGACCCTCTCCGATTTCAATGAAACTTTGTAGACATGTTGTCCTTCGCTTATATAAGCCATTTTTGTGTATATGGAGCCAGTTCCACTCGATAATGACATTTGAGAAGGGCGTAAGTGTTTTAAATATTTTTGTAATTCGGAATTTAAATATTTCTGTATCTCGATGCCGTTGCATCGTATCAAAAAGTGGTCAAAGACAAACTTGTAGGAAATTTGACGGGCTTTTCGATAAAAATACACTGAAAGAAAAAAACACCCAACTTTTATGAGATTTTTTGATTTTTAAGTTTAAAAGTCAAATTTGAGGGGGAGCCCACGATTTTTTTTCGTTCAAAATTTTTGTGAAGATAGCCTAAGATGTTACAAAAAGACTCACGAAAAATGCAGGATGGAGCAACTCACCTAAAAAAATACAAAAATTATTTACTTAAACTGTTTTTTTGAAAAGTGCTCTAAACGTCAAAATTTTCAAAAACCGAATACGGGAATCGATTTTCCAGACACTTACTTACTTTACTTTTACTGCTCGTACAACCTCCGGGTCATGAGCTGTCTCCAGATGCGTTGCCATCTAACTCGGTCCTGGGCTGCTTCTCTCCAATTCCGCTGCGGAACTCCCACACTTTCCAGATCTTCCTCCACTTGGTTCAACCACCTTGCTCGTTGCGCCCCCCTCCGCCGCGTTCCAACCGGCTCCGAATTGAACACCAACTTCACCGGATTGAGAGTCTGGTTCGGTTGGCGCGCATCCAGCGCGTCCGGCATTCTCGCGACGTGTCCGGCCCACCTGATCCGGCCAGCCTTGGCGACCTTCCGAATACTTGGCTTGCCGTAGAGTTGCGCCAGCTCGTGGTTCATCCTTCTCCTCCATACAGTGTTCTCACGCACGCCGCCAAAGATCCAGATTTTCCAGACAATTTTACATAAAAGTCTCCATATTGACCATTGTCCTAAGTCCAATCCTTGTAAAGTTACAGCGGTTTTAAAAATAAAAATGTTGAAAAAATAGGTTTTTTGATGGTTTTTGGCAATTTCTATATGACAGACTTGATTTTTCAGTCTCGTAAATATTTTTACCGGAAAGCTCGTCAAATTTCCCATAAGTTTGTCTTTGACAACATTTAAATTGGATGTATGAGCTTGCTGATATAAGCTAATTACATTGCTCATAATTGAAAACATCATATTTTTTCAGTGTAGTATAGTAACCTGGATAGTAAATTAGCTTATAAATGTAAGCCCATATATCCAATTGAAATGTGGTCAAAGACAAACTTATGGGAAATTGGACGAGCTTTCTATTAAAAATATCTTCAAGACTGAAAAATCGAGTCTGCCATATAGAAATTGCCAAAAACCATCAAAAAACCTATTTTTTCTACATTTTTATTTTTAAAACCGCTGTAACTTCACAAGGATTGGACTTAGGACAATGGTCAATATGGAGACTTTTATGTAAAATTGTCTGGAAAATCGATTCTCGTATTCGGTTTTTGAAAATTTTGACGTTTAGAGCACTTTTCAAAAAAACAGTTTAAGTAAATGATTTTTTTATTTTTTTAGGTGAGTTGCTCCATCCTGCATTTTTCGTGAGTCTTTTTGTAACATCTTAGGCTATCTTCACAAAAATTTTGAACGAAAAAAAATCGTGAGCTCCCCCTCAAATTTGACTTTTAAACTTAAAAATCAAAAAATCTCATAAAAGTTGGGTGTTTTTTTCTTTCAGTGTATTTTTATCGAAAAGCCCGTCAAATTTCCTACAAGTTTGTCTTTGACCACTTTTTGATACGATGCAACGGCTTCGAGATACAGAAATATTTAAATTCCGAATTACAAAAATATTTAAAACACTTACGCCCTTCTCAAATGTCATTATCGAGTGTAACTTGCTACATATTCATAAAAATGGCTTATATAAGCGAAGTATAACATGTCTACAAAGTTTCATTGAAATTGGAGAGGGTCGAGAAAAAAGTACCTGAAAAATTCCTGTTTTGGGCCGGAATTGCTCTATTTGTTTTTTTACAGTCCTCATAAATACCTACAATTTTGCCCAAGACATGGATGTATGGATGTATTAATAACACAAAATGGCTTCTTTGGTCACAAGAAAGTTGTTAGTGCAACAATCACCTTTCTAACTAAAAACTACTTAATTATAAAATGATCCAACTGACTCTGAAATACACATTTTTTTTTGCACCCTTAACCGAAATTCCTGAAATTTCCCACCACCAATGTGTGCGTATGCGTGATTGACCCATTTTTTCCAGTGGATGCCTGATGACCTACCGTCCAGACTCCGCTCGGTGGCCTCGCGGTAACTCTTGAGCCCCATCAGCTGCAGGGCCTGCTGGCACTGCTTGCGCCGCAGCGGGTACTCGCTCGAGGACAGCTCGTGCTTGACGTTCGAGTTGCAGATCAGCACGGCCAGCCCCTCGGCCTCGAACGGGATCTGCTGCACGGAGAGGTTCCTGGGGAGAGAAACGAAATTGACAAAAAAATTAAAAAACGAAACTATTGGCACTACGCCCCCCGGGGCATGGCCTTCCTCTAACGTGGGATTTCTGCTCCAGCGCCTCTGACGAGACAGGAGAAACCGGGACCGACGTTTTACTTCACCATCCGATAGAAGCTTAAATTAATAAAAATTAAATTGTTGTGAATTGCATTTTAAAATCTTCGAAAGACCAGCTGCAATCGTTTCATAAGTTTCCCATTTCTCAAAGCCAATTCTGCTAAATTCAAATGGAAAGGAAACGCATTATCATCGTCAAAGCTTTACGTGTCCGATGATGAAACCTATCTCTTACGAAACAGTTGTTTGGACAACTGCTGCTGGTGCTGGTGCAAGCAGGGAAGGGGTATCGCACACAATGTCCTGGTAGACAAGTTCTGCCCGAGAGGCAGGAACGGTCATCCATGACAACCGGAAAGAGATTATCCTATTTAGCACAACAACTTCAACTCCGGAAAGCACCGGGGACAAAATCGAAGGTGGGGTGAGGAATTGCAGCGTGCACGTGTGCTACCAATTTGAGAAAGTAACCGGTGGCATATTTTGTTGTTTTTTGTTTTTTGTTTTTTGTTTTTTGTTTTTTGTTTTTTGTTTTTTGTTTTTTGTTTTTTGTTTTTTGTTTTTTGTTTTTTGTTTTTTGTTTTTTGTTTTTTGTTTTTTGTTTTTTGTTTTTTGTTTTTTGTTTTTTGTTTTTTGTTTTTTGTTTTTTGTTTTTTGTTTTTTGTTTTTTGTTTTTTGTTTTTTGTTTTTTGTTTTTTGTTTTTTGTTTTTTGTTTTTTGTTTTTTGTTTTTTGTTTTTTGTTTTTTGTTTTTTGTTTTTTGTTTTTTGTTTTTTTGTTTTTGTTTTTTGTTTTTTTTTGTTTTGTTTTTTGTTTTTTGTTTTTTTTTTGATTTTTGGTTTTTTGTTTTTTGTTTTTTGTTTTTTGTTTTTTGTTTTTTGTTTTTTGTTTTTTGTTTTTTGTTTTTTGTTTTTTGTTTTTTGTTTTTTGTTTTTTGTTTTTTGTTTTTTGTTTTTTGTTTTTTGTTTTTTGTTTTTTGTTTTTTGTTTTTTGTTTTTTGTTTTTTGTTTTTTGTTTTTTGTTTTTTGTTTTTTGTTTTTTGTTTTTTGTTTTTTGTTTTTTGTTTTTTGTTTTTTGTTTTTTGTTTTTTGTTTTTTGTTTTTTGTTTTTTGTTTTTTGTTTTTTGTTTTTTGTTTTTTGTTTTTTGTTTTTTGTTTTTTGTTTTTTGTTTTTTGTTTTTTGTTTTTTGTTTTTTGTTTTTTGTTTTTTGTTTTTTGTTTTTTGTTTTTTGTTTTTTGTTTTTTGTTTTTTGTTTTTTGTTTTTTGTTTTTTGTTTTTTGTTTTTTGTATTTTTTGTGATCATCGATAGATTTTTGACAATTTTCCAATTTCATTCAGGAAAACAGTTCACTTCTAATTTTGCCTTTTGTTTGTTACATTGACATTGAGTTGTTTGTTTGCTGCGGCCACTAAATACAACGCTCAAGTGGCCGCTCTCTTCCGTACAAACTCCGATGATTAAGATCCGTCGCCCGATGTTCACGAACAACCGGCACAAGATCTGTCGGTGCCCAACCCCGAAAGCAATTTGTCACATGTCTTCGCCCGTTGGTAACCAACTCTCTCTCTCACTTGGTCACAAAGAATCCTTTCTTGCAGGAAAATTAACATCAATCCGGGTGGCCTCCCCACTCACACCTCCGTCCCTTAACCGAAGCAGATGAGGAGGAACTATAAGGAAGCTGATACAGTCAGTTGAGTTAAAGTTAAAGTTAAAGTTAAAGTTAAAGTTAAAGTTAAAGTTAAAGTTAAAGTTAAAGTTAAAGTTAAAGTTAAAGTTAAAGTTAAAGTTAAAGTTAAAGTTAAAGTTAAAGTTAAAGTTAAAGTTAAAGTTAAAGTTAAAGTTAAAGTTAAAGTTAAAGTTAAAGTTAAAGTTAAAGTTAAAGTTAAAGTTAAAGTTAAAGTTAAAGTTAAAGTTAAAGTTAAAGTTAAAGTTAAAGTTAAAGTTAAAGTTAAAGTTAAAGTTAAAGTTAAAGTTAAAGTTAAAGTTAAAGTTAAAGTTAAAGTTAAAGTTAAAGTTAAAGTTAAAGTTAAAGTTAAAGTTAAAGTTAAAGTTAAAGTTAAAGTTAAAGTTAAAGTTAAAGTTAAAGTTAAAGTTAAAGTTAAAGTTAAAGTTAAAGTTAAAGTTAAAGTTAAAGTTAAAGTTAAAGTTAAAGTTAAAGTTAAAGTTAAAGTTAAAGTTAAAGTTAAAGTTAAACTGAGTGCACATCAGTGCTGCTACTGATGATGAAACACAAAAGCTAACGACAACACTAGCAGCAGCAACATCTTCCTCAGATGCAACAAATTATTCATGTGGCTTTCTTTGTTTGGAACCCTCCTTGTGCGTGCGTGTATGTGAGTCGTGTTTCGTGTATTATCCTTCAGAACCAGTTTCAGGGCAACGTCTTGTCGTGCTGAGCTTTCGGCTTTCCTTGAGCTTTGCCAATCTTTGGAGATTAGCACCAGAAGAGCCCCTGAGCCGTGTGTGCGAGCGTTATATCGCTTGAGTTATACCCTCTTCATTCTAGGACGAGCTGCACAAGCCACAGAAGCTCGTGTTGTGCAGGGTTCTAGGGTGTTTGAAGGTCTAGCTGTCCTTTTGTGAGCAACACTAACATGACCGAGAATCGAGACCGAACGTCCTGATTGGTGTTCACGGTCTTTATCACTATGCCACGTTGGGTTGCACTTTTGTTCAGATAAAACAGAATCGATTCTAAATCCCAACAATGCAATCAAGTCCCTACCACTCTGATAGCTGATGCTATACCTCTTGCTGCTGGTCCCACGGTGATTCTGACGACCCCATGGTTTTGCTCTCGAGAGGTACCCCGAGGTTCAAGTCCTCCTTCCTCGGTAAACTACAACTTCGACGACAACACTATCTTTCCCGACTGTGACACGTGTGTACGAAACGCATGCACGCACGGAACGGTAATGCTGAACGTTAATCGGGGCATGTTAGATTTAAAGTTAGGGCACCGCACCGGGGACACTGCCTTCATTTTTGAGTTGAATTTATCAATTAAAATGAACATTTTTAGATGTGTTTTCATAAAATGGAATTCAAACCCAGCACTAACCATTAGGACTGGCTCCTCAGCCCGCTCGCTTAACAATTCGGTCAAGTAAATTTCCCATACTGAACGGCTACATATTTCTTGCTGTAATATTACATTAAATTTCATACGCAGCTGGATTACTAATTTTTTGCTGTAATACCTTCCGGTTCACCCAGATTTTGATAGGTTTTTGGCCCAGCAGCTATATTTCTAAACATCTAACAAAAAAACACTTGAAAGGTGTTTAGAACTCGAAATTTGCGAGTGACTGAAAAACGAATAATGAATTGAGAATTCGTTGAAATTTTCCAATTTTGTACAATAAAAATGGCTGTATATTAGCACTAAAGTGACAATAATTAATTTTTAAAACTTTTTAGTGTTTTTTTCGAAATTCTGAGTACGCCATCAAATCGGGCGTCCAATTTACATAAAGGTCCTTTTGATACCAAATTTCTATCTCATCACCGTTTCAGGCTGCAAATTATTGAAAAACACCTCTTTTTCGCATGTTCAAAAATTGAAAGGGTCTTACCGTCCCTCCGTCACAAGATACCAAAAATCGGACTTCGGATTCGTGATCAGTGTCAAAAGTTACCCCTTAGGACAAAGTTTCACCCAAATCGAGGAGGGGTCAGGACAATTGCTGTGTAAGTTGGCCGAGAATATAATTTTCCATACAAATTTGGAAGCTGCCCATGCAAAAATGATATGTCAAAATTCAAAAATCTGTATCTTTGGAAGGAATTTTTTGATCAATTTGGTGTCTTCGGCAAAGTTGTAGGTATGGATAAGAATTACACTGAAAAAACGATATACGTTAAAAAAATTTGTGATCTTTAATTTATGTTTTTGTCATTTAAACTTGTTTTGCAAAAAAAAGATTTTAATTTCTGATATGTTTTATGGATGATTATATGTTTTATTTCGAAAACAATATTTTTTATATCAAGACTACAATTTCAAAAGGGCTCAAAATCCCGCGGCGAGCGCTTTAAAATTTTTTGTGGGTATTCGGTGCCGTCGCCGGATCCGTGCCATACTTAAATACACTTAGGAGCCCGGGGCGGCGAAGTCCTTGTAGATAAAAAGGAAGACACAAGTGGTTGGTACTAGCGATGGTGGCTGACAGCTATAAAGTCAACTTCGATTTTTAAATATTGAATGTTTGGCCCTATTGAAATTTTTGTCTTGATTTAAAAAACTAACTTAATCCACCTATGTGGTTGATGCCTTCCTCACTTTTTACCAACAATGGGTAATATGAGTGGTTTGGACACATATTTCAGCTATTTTTTTTAGGTCCAGAAAAATAAGTACACAGATATAACTTAAGTTGTCATAACTCGAGACAGGGTTGCCAGATCTTCAATTATGTGGACTCGTTGGAAAGGTCTCTCGATTACCTAACCAACGATGGGTCGGATGATGGATCCGGACATCGTTTACATACATTTAAATGAGATCCGGCTTCAAAAAAGTACATAAATATCACTTAAGTGGTCATAACTCGAGACAGGGTTGCCAGATTTTCAATAATGTGGACTCGTTGGAAAGGTCTCTTGATTACCTAACCAACGATGGATCGGATGATGGTTCCGAATATCGTTTACATACATTTAAGTGAGATCCGGCTTCAAAAAAGTACATAAATATCACTTAAGTGGTCATAACTCGAGACAGGGTTGCCAGATCTTCAATGTTGTGGACTCGTTGGAAAGGTCTCTTGATTACCTAACCAACGATGGGTTGGATGATGGATCCGGACATCGTTTACATGCATATAATTGAGATCCGGATATATGTGAAAACACATTTTTATACATAACTTTTGAACTACTTATCGAAACTTCAAACAATTCAATAGCGATGTATGGGACCCTAAACCAAGTCGAATGCAACTGGTTCGATCAAAATCGGTTCAGCCAGTGCTGAGAAAACTTGGCAAGATTTTTGAACACATACATACATACACACACACACACATACACACACACACACACAGACATTTGTTCAGTTTTCGATTCTGAGTCGATATGTATATATGAAGGTGGGTCTTCGAGCTTTTAATAAAAAGTTCATTTTTAGAGCAGGATTATAGCCTTACCTCAGCGAGGAAGGCAAAAAACATCTAAGTATTGTTTTCGAAAAGGTCGGAAAATTTTACGACTGTTTCATATTTTAACATAAATAATCGGACCATTAGTTGCTGAGATATCTATATTTGAAAATGGTGGGTTGTTTGGGTGAAACTAAGAAAACATCTATGTTCCTGATTTTAAATCTTTCCGTGGCAATATCTCAGCAACTAAGAATCGTATCAACAAAGTTCTTGAAAGCAAAATATGGAGAATTTTCTCTGCTTTCAAAGATATTTCTTTCAAAAGTGGGCAAACATGAGCACTCAGTATTCATTAAAAAATGTATTACTCGGTCAAAGTTTTTTTTCCGTTCTGGAAATTTCTGAAAAGTTGCCCTAAAAAATTACAGACATTAAAAAAATATGTTTTTATGCAATTCAAGTTTTATTGACAAAAAGTAAAATTAAAATCATGGAAAAAAATTACCGTATATCATTTTTTTCAGTAAGGTCTGGGACTATTAGTCCCTTTCCATACGAGCAGTTCTCCCAGATTTCGGACATTCGATTTTTTTTTGTATTTTTTAATCCGACTGAAACTTTTTTGGTGCCTTCGGTATGCCCAAAGGAGCCATTTTGCATCATTAGTTTGTCCATATAATTTTCCATACAAATTTGGCAGCTGTCCATACAAAAATGATCCATGAAAATTCAAAAATCTGTATCTTTTGAAGGAATTTTTTGATCAATTTGGTGTCTTCAGCAAAGGTGTAGGTATGGATACGGGCTACACTGAAAAAAAATAATACACGGTAAAAAAAAATGGTGATTTTTTATTAAACATTTTATCACTAAAAATTGATTTGTAAAAAAACACTATTTTTTATTTTTTTTTATTTTTTTGATATGTTTTAGAAGACATAAAATGCCAACTGTTCAGAAATTTCAAGGTTGTGCAAAAAATCATTGACCGAGTTATGAATTTTTCAATCAATACTGATTTTTTCAAAAAATCGAAATTTCGGTCGCAAAAATTTTTCAAATTCATTTTTTGATGTAAAATCAAATTTGCAATCAAAAAGTACTTTACTGAAATTTTGATAAAATGCACCGTTTTTCAAGTTTAATCCATATTTAGGTGACTTTTTTCAAAATAGTCGAAGTTTTTAATTTTATTAAATTAGTGCACATGTTTGCCCACTTTTGACAAAAATATTTTTAAAAAGCTGAGAAAATTCTCTATATTTTGCTTATTCGGACTTTGTTGATACGACCTTTAATTGCTGAGATATTGCAATGCAAAGATTTAAAAACAGAAAAATTGATGTTTTCTAAGTCTCACCCAAACAGCCCACCATTTTTCAATGTCGATATCTCAGCAACTAATGGTCCGATTTTCAATGTTAAAATATGAAACATTTGTAAAATTTTCCGATCTTTTCGAAAAAAATATTTTCAAAATTTTCCAAACATTCAATATTACGCCCTTTTAAAATGTTAGTCTTGATTTGAAAATTTTAAAAATATTGTTTTCGAAAAGATCGGAAAATTTCTCAAATATTTGATATTTTAACATTGAAAATCGGACCATTAGTTGCTGAGATAACGACATTGAAAAATGGTGGGTTGTTTGGGTGAGACTTAGAAAACATCAATTGTCCTGTTTTTAAACCTTTGCATTGCAATATCTCAGCAACTAAAGGTCGTATCAACAAAGTCCGAAGAAGCAAAATATAGAGAATTTTCTCAGCTTTTCAAAAATATTTTTGTCAAAAGTGGGCCAACATGTGCACTAATTTAAAAAATTGAAAAACTTCGAATATTTTCAAAAAAGTCACCTAAGTATAGATTTAACTTGAAAACGGTGCACTTTATCAAAATTTCAGTATAGTACTTTTTGGTTGCAAATTTGATTTTTCTTCGAAAAATGAATTTGAAAAATTTTTGCGACCAAAATTTCGATTTTTTGAAAAAAATCAGTATTGATTAAAAAATTCATAACTCGGTCAATAATTTTTTGCACAACCTGGAAATTTCTGAAAAGTTGGCATTTTATGTCCTCCAAAACATATCAAAAAAATAAAATAAATAAAAATAGTGTTTTTTTGCAAATCAAGTTTTAGTGATAAAAAGTTAAATAAAAAAATCACCAATTTTTTTTACCGTGTATTATTTTTTTCCAGTGTAGTCCGTATCCATACCAACAACTTTGCCGAAGACACCAAATCGATCATAAAATTCCTTCAAAAGATACAGATTTTTGAATTTTCACATATCATTTTTGTATGGACAGCTGCCAAATTTGTATGGAAAATTATATGGACAAACTAATGATGCAAAATGGCTTCTTTGGGCATACCGAAAGCACTTAAAAAGTTTCAGTCGGATTGAAATTTTTTTTACAAAAATGTCGATTTCGTAGAGAATTTATCAGAAGAAAAGTATTTAGTGACAAAAACATTGAAAAAAAATTGAAAAATCAATCATAAAACTCTACTGTTATGTTTATTCGATTGTCAATCAATCGTCATAACATTGCATCAAAAGGCATTTTCAGATATGCAATCAAATCCGACTAATCAACCTCATGGTAACAACCCTCATCCTACAGAGGTCTTCTTTCTTTGATTGATCCGACACGTGCCAAGTGGGGGGTAAAGTACACACACATCCATTAGGCCCATTTCCGGACCCGGATTCTTCCGGTTTTGATTTGTCGACAAATGCCCCAGCCCCTTCTCTCTCCTAGTCCAATTTCCAGTGAAAGTCCTTTCAACTTTATAGAGAGAGAGAGACTCGACAAGATTAGTTGGCTCAAATGATGCAATCAAGATTACACAAAAAGGGGAACCATAAGTTGTGGGAAGGGGAGGTCGGAATTCAAACCCAGAAGAACGACGTCAGAATTCATTTGTGTACCTTAATTAAAGAGATATGCATCAAACAATTTGGTCTCGTTTGTGAAACCTGCCATGTGACCATCATCTCAGGGGGACCTGATGGGATGGAGTGTGCATGCGTTTCGGGTCGGTCTTCCCTCCCTCCCTTTTTGGAGCAACAATCTTGGTGATGTTTCGTCCCGTAGGTTTACATTATGGATGAGCTGAGTGCATTGCATAACGTAAAACCAACAAAGCCAAGGTGGGCTGTCCCAACTGACCGTGCCGGGCCCATTGTGTGGTCGTTCTGGCCAACCGTACTGGTTCTGAGGAGAATCGCGTAAGCACATTTCAGGGAATAGTTGCAGAATTTTGTTTCAAGCAAAGTTCAACTTCCCAGAGCATTTCTCAAGAGCATCAGCGCACCCCACTGTAAGACACATAATCCTGTCCCTTCAACATAGAAAGCAGCAGCACCGCACTCACCGGCAGTCAATCAGCAGGGCCCGGTCCTTCTGGCCGGCCACCGAGATAAGCTGGTCCATGATCCCGCAGGGCATGTTGGCGAACGTGTGCTCGGCCTTCTGACAGATCAGAGCCTTATCGCCGGTTCTGAGGGGAGAGAGAGGTTAGACATTCAAAAGCAGCATTATATCCGACCCGAAAGAAGCCGTGCGTTTGGTTCTTACTTTTCAAATTTCCTGGCCGTCAGCAGCTCCAGAAAGGTCAGCGTGGCCACCTCCAGGGCGGCACTGCTGGACAGACCGCCGCCGATCGGAACGTTCGTGTGGATGACCGCGTTGAAGCCCGGGATGGACTGGCCAAAGTGGAACATGACACCCTTCACGTAGTTCAGCCATCTGGAAGTGGAGGAAACAGGGTTTAATTGTGTTTTGGATTGAAATTTTAAAGTTACGTTAAATACACTTTTCGTTGAAATACTAAAAGTTCACACTTTTTGAAATTGAGTAGAGCTAAGTTTAAAATAATACATATTTCCGATAACGACCAGCCACGTACTCGTCGGTCGCCATCGCACAAGATGTTTTTCCAGGGACTCCTCACGGAACAGTATCGGTACGGCTTCGTTGGGAATTAATATCCCTGCACTGAGCAACCAACCAAACATTGGGAACGTGAGATTATGGCCACGCTGATTGCAGTGAAAATTTCGCCGCCCAAAATTGATATCGCATACAACAGAAGAAGGACAAAAGTTAGAGTGTCTAAAATTTAATTTTAAAAGCATCTAGAAGTTTTTAATAAAATTCAAAAATGTATAAATATATATGCCAAACACAAACACAAAAATAAAACAAAATTTCAAACGTAATTTGAGTAACCCTAACGTGCATGTGCATCCAGTTGAGATAATAATGGCCGGCTTGGCGGTGAAACATCACAAACATCGCTCATTGTACCGACCAGGGATGCCAGGTTTTCCCACCACAGAATCCCCCCCCCCCCCCTTCCCAAATACACCTCCAACCCCCAACACCACCCACAGCGTGTGGCAACCGGGACGGGCTGGTTCTTCTTCATTTTCATATTCATGTATTTAAATTAAATAATACGACATCAAAACTCGCGGAAAATTTCGCATAATGAATGTGAGTGTGTGTGTGTGTGTGTGTGTGTGGGTGCGTGGGTTTGGGTAAACGTGTCCATAATTCATGCAAATTTTAGGCCGCTCCGTGGTGGTGCTCTCAGCCTCTACGAAAACAAAAACAAACCCTGGGAAAACTAGTTCGGGGAAATGGACACTTGAGTGAGCTCAGCTAACTGATTTCTACAAGTTGCGTAGAATTCATCATATTGATGTTAAATAAGATGAAATAGAATTAACCTCCAATAAATATAAATTTTCAAATTATTAATTGTGGATAGAACATAAAAATGTGTATGAGTCGTTGAGTCATAGGGAGTTTGAAGAAAAAGTTTGAAAATTTGTCTTTTACGCGAAAAATTAAAAAAATCCACTCTAAAGTAAAGCATTCAATTTCAATATCTCATGAACTAGAAGGAAAACATTCACTACGCGTAATTTGACAATTCACAAAAGAAGTTTTACGACGTAAAGTTTCTTCGCACATAACGTCATGATTCGAATTCCCGGACGCTTCGAAACCCGGACACTTCAACTTGTTTTATCAATTATTTGGATATAAGTTCGCATTATGAATGTCAAAACTGTGTTATTTGATGAATTCATCAACTTTCATTTAAAGTTTGTTTGAACGCTGTAGTTAATGCCAAAACAATTAAATAAAATAAAATTATAAGTGTACCAAAAATACGAAACATTTCAATGGAAATATTTCATAGGCGTCCGAAGCACCGGGAAGGCAAAGCAGAAATTTATGTTTTTGATTTCCTTCAATTCTAGCAAATTTTTATGTAAACTATCGATTGTTTTGATGTTAACAGCTTATTTGAGACTTAAAGAATGCATTTCACTAACATTTCAGTCCAAATTTGGGCGATTCATAAGCAAAATCAAGTGTCCGGAATTCGAAGCAAAAGTGTCCGGATTTCGAATCAGCTTTTATCAGTGTCCGGGATTCGAAGCACAACAAGTCATTTTAATTTTAAAATTCTGATGAAAAATGGTTAGAAAAGACATATTTTGAATGCATTCTCTTAAAAATGACAGTTTATACTAAATCCTGATCATATTTCTACATTTCCAACTTATTACATGATTTTTTGCCAGCTAACTGTAACAAAAATAATATGGTACTAAGTGTCCGGATTTCGAATCATGACGTTACAGGGGTTGGACAAAATGATCGGGACAGGCAAATTTTTGTCAAAATTGAAATGCTCATAACTTTGCACAAATTTTATTAAAAACCTGATCCGGGCCTATTTATGGAAATGACCATATCTCAGCGGATTTTCAACGGATTTTCATGCTACAGACTGCATTTGACTGGCCCATTAGTTGTACTTTTAGGGAAAAACATGGATTAAGTGAAAATCTCATCTCAGCTGAAATGGCACGCACTGAAAAAAGTAGCTTTTTTTACACGGTCCCGGAAAATCTGGAACATCTCCGGTGGCCATGGACGTTACATTGTTTCGGTACATATACAAAAATTAGAATATTTTTTTAAAAGCTCCTTAAATCGTCAAAATCGTTTAAATTTTCGCAAAGTTATTAGCATTTGAATTTTGAAATAAATTTGCCTTTCCCGATTATTTTGGCTAACCCATGTAAAAAATCGTAAACTCATGCATATTGTACGACGAAAAAAATAAAAACATTACTAAATTCACCCTTATGGTGGTTGGTGCCTTTATCTTATTTATATAGTGACCCCTCTAAAGTGTCCACATGGTTTATGGATCACCCCTAACGTGATCGCAGCACTTAAAAATAAGTGATGAGTAAAAAAAACCTACAGACTTTTTGTCAAGATTATACAGACACCGCCTTTAACCCTTTCAGGCCTGATGGGTCATATATGACACAAAAATGATAATTTTCAAAAGTAGCCTATAATTTTCGTATGGTTATAAAAATCATTTTCCCATAATTAACACAAAAAATATTTTTTTCAAAATTCAGGCTTGAAAGGGTTAAGGAAAATGGCATCCCTCAACACGGCTTGTTCGTGGCGATCAGACCCGACCATTTGAGTGTCATTTTAGAACCTTTCTTAAAATATATAATATGGCAGGTTTTTAGGCAAAAACCATCCATTTTTGCAAATTGTGAAATTGATATGCAGCTGTTTTTAAGCATAACTTTTGATATGCTTTACTAAATCATACAAATTTCAATAGGGACTTATGTGACCCCAAGACGAATCGAATGAGGCCAATACGGTCAAAATCGGCTCAGTAAGTGACGAGATATTCCAATGACATTGATTTGGTACACATGTCTACGTACAGCCACTACGTACACAGGCATTTGCTCAGCTGGGGATTCTGAGTCGATTTGTACAAATTAAGGTAGATCTAGGAGGTCTTGTTAAAAAGTGCATTTTTCGAGTGATTTTTTAGCCTTTCCTCAGTAATGTTAGGAAGGCAAAAAAGAAATTGAATTTAAGTAAGTTTTTTTTTCTTGGCTTAGAGTGATTAAAATATGTATTAATTTAACAATCTGAACTTTTATTATTTCGGTACGACCCCTTTCATTTTTGAACATGCAAAAAAGGGGTGTTTTTCAATAATTTGCAGCCTGAAACGGTGATGAGATAAAAATTTGGTGTCAGAGGGACTTTTATATAAAATTGGTCGCTCAATTTGATGGCGTACACAAAATCTCGAAAAAACGCATTTTTCATAAAAAAAACATTTTTTTAAAACTCTGCCATATTTCGTAACTCAACTGTAAATTTTTTTTGACAATGTTATTTTAAGGGAAATTTAATATACTTTTCGAATCTAGATTAACCCAGAAGGATGTTTTTCTAACTTTGCAGGTAACAGTGTAGAGTGTAGTGTTTACAAAGTTGTAGAGCAGACAATTACCATAAAAAATGATTTAGAAACATCAGGGGTTTGCTTGTAACTATCACGAGTTATCGCGATTTTACGAAAAAAAAAGTTTTGAAACCATGACCATGAACGGCCATGATCAACGATGATCGGGATAACTCATAACTCATATATCAAAAAAATTGTCTGTTCTACAACTCTGTAGAACATTGTTACACTCTAAAACCTAACCATGCAAAGTTAGAAAAAACACGATATGCAAATTTTTGTTTCAATGAAAAAATACCCGTCTTGGTTAATGTAGATTCGAAAAACACATTAAAAAGCAGAAAAATGGCAGAGTTTTTAATACTTTTTTTAGTGATGAAAAATCTTTTTTCGCATGTTCAAAAATGTAAGGGGTCGTACCGTCCCTCCGTCACGAGATATCAAAAAACGGACCTAGGATTCGTGATCAGGGACAAAAGTTACCCATTTGGACAAAAATTCATACAAATCGAAGAGGGGTCGGGGCAACTGCTGTGTGAGTTGGCGGAGAATTACCCATCTCCGTAACATGATTTTGCACCATCATGCACTATAGTTCAAGATGTGTCTTTTTGAGTCCTTTAAAACATTTTCCCGAAAGTTCGAAAAAGGTAATCGTTATCAATGGACTCCTTTTTTTCTTAAAATTTGCATTTTTTCATGGCACTTTGCGTAATTTTTAGCAGAACCCGACTGTGCCTTTCGCACGCACAAAAAGGGGAGGGAGGTCGATGGGAAATTTTCACTCGGTTGTCCACGTTTTGGCCACTTTAGCACTCACCCCTTTGGGTATACTCGTGGTGCATAAAATGCAAAAGAGCACATGTGCATGGGATGATGCTGAACAATATATGATGATGTATGTAAACACACACACACACGCGCACGCATGCATTTGCCGGGTCTGGTCTGGTCGGAAAATTGATTAATTTTATTCGGTGGTTTTTCCGGGCTGGAAAACACACACTCAACCCCACACAATTCATCTCTTGGGAACGGGAAGCTCTTCCTGACGTTGGAAAGCTGTTTTATGCGTGCAAGGCCGGCGTTTTGCGACTGTGTGTGGATCATTGCTGATAACGAGAGAGAGAGTGAGGTACTATTTTTGGAACATACGTGGGAGTGCTTTTTGCCCAAACGACATGTGTTCGATACACACACACACACTCCTTGGGAAAACAATACCGATTGTGTGGATGTTGTTGGTCAGCTGCTGCCTGCTCATATCAAGCAAAATATTAGTGCAAGGGTTTAGCATTGTTTGCTGCACTGTATGAACTTAGAATATTAAGTACCCCGGTACTGTTTTTGTCTGATTATGCACGATTTTCAACAGCTGCCGAAACGTAAGACAAACATTTCGGCATAATCTGGAAGTATTATTTGATTAGAATATGTTATGAATACTTCGCCAAATTTAATTGGGAATGACACTTTGTGTAGCTATCAACGCCTCACATTCTAAATGTTATTATTTTTTTCGAGATTTATTTGTACTGGGGATGTCACTTTCCAAATTTTAAAACAATCTTTCCACAGAATTCCTAAACTTCAAAATTCAGAAGAAAAAAAAAGTGATTACTCACTTTGGTGAGCCCCTTGCCAGGCTGCTGCTGTCAAACTGGGCCTTTTTCTGCTCGCGGATGCCCTCGACGCAGGTCACCACTTCGCAGGTCGACGGAGTGTAGTTCTTCTTGCCGACGATCACCGTCACCATCGGCAACGCCTGGAAGTAGACATTTTTTTTCATTTTAAGATTTTTTCAAATTCACATGCTTTATTTCTTTCATTGCCTAATGAATTATCATGCCAAACCCTATTGCTCGTTCCATTTTCGCAAAAGCACTAAGCCTTCGAATTGCTGATAACAAATAATCGCAAGTTTATTTTATAGTTGAGGACCGACTACGTACACTCGTCATAATACCCAAAGCGAAGCGACGCTCTTTATGATAACATATTTGTAATATGAGAGCTACCTGCCAGTTTGAACACCCATCAACATACAGCTCAGTCGAGTGCTCTTCAATCAAACAAGTGTTAATTGATAACGCGCCCGCAAGCAAAGTGAGCTTTATTATTGCAACCTGGATGAAATTGCCCTACTTCACAAAACAAAAAAAAACACAAAAACTAAAAAAATAAAAAAATAAAACAAAAAACCAAATAACCAAAAAACAAAAAACAAAAAAAAACATAAAGCAAAAAACAAAAAACAAAAAACAAAAAACAAAAAACAAAAAACAAAAAACAAAAAACAAAAAACAAAAAACAAAAAACAAAAAACAAAAAACAAAAACAAAAAACAAAAAACAAAAAACAAAAAACAAAAAACAAAAAACAAAAAACAAAA